>NC_091825.1:14158879-14462413 GCF_038994185.2 Dermacentor albipictus | reverse complement strand
GTTAAACACGAGCAAGTTGAAGGCGTCATCGGCAATGCCTTTGAGGATGTGGGAGACCTTGTCGGACTCAGTCATGTGTGCGTCAACTTTGCGGCATAGAGCCAAGACGTCCTGAATGTACGTGACATAGGGCTCCGTTGACGTCTGCACACGACCGGAAAGCGCCTTCTGCGCGGCAAGTTGGTGACCGTAGGGGTTGCCGAACAAGTCTCGAAGCTTTTGCTTAAGCGAATCCCAACTGGTCAGCTCATCTTCGTGCGTCCGATACCAAACTCGAGGTGTGCCACCGAGGTAAAAGACGACGTTGGCGAGCATGATAGTTGGGTCCCACCGGTTATTGCGGCTGACGTGCTCGTAAAGGCTGATCCAGTCCTCGACGTCTTCCCCATCTTTTGCCGAGAATACGCCAGGATCACGGGGAGCGGAGAGGGTGATGTAGGTCGTCGAAGTGGCAGCAGGTGTCGGAGCCGGGTTGGCGTCGCCGGGAGCCATGAAGGTAGGCTCGACGGACCGTCCACTGCGAAGCTCCGTGACGAGGTACAGGGAACGTCCACCTCCACCAAATATGTTACGTAGGAAGACACCGACGAAAAGCTATTTACAAGTATATTTACAAGGCAATACGCCGCAGTTGACCAAGAGGCAACATCCCGCGCTAGCTTCCAATCATCGTCTTCGTCTTCTTCCTGCGCGGCTCTTCGTCAGTGGGAATACTACCCCGTAGCATTATTTTTGCAGTAGGGGGCTCCTGCTTTCTGCAGGTTTTCAGATTCCTTTTGGCAGTGCCAACATACCTGGCAGAACTATACAGGGGAAGCCCTCTTCTAATTCGCTGGGTCAGCTCCTCAGCTAGCACAGCATTCCTATAGAAATTCAGTAGTGCTGGCAATATTTCCTGAGACCACATGGCCTCATCAAAGAAAATCCTTTCGACGTGTAAGGAGGATGCAATGGATGCTGCATTAGTCCACACAACGAAGTCGCACCAGCTAAGTCCTGTCACTGCCATTTGGCCCTGCAACTGGTAATAGTATTCGTGCTCCCTTTTCAATGTGATTTCATTACCTGTTGCCCTACAACAAAACTTTGGAGAAGCTGCAGCTTCTTCGATACTTTTTCCTTTGAAAGAAAACGGGCATTTAACTTCTAGCAGCCCCATGTCACTGCCCTCAAATACCAGTCTATCTGGGGATGCAGCAATAAACGGATGCTCAGCATGCACGTGCAGGCCTGTATATCCCACAGTTATGGACTTATCCATGCAGGCCATTAGCTGTTCATATGCCTGAACGGCATCTGGCTCGTGCACATTTCCATAGTGCATGGCTTCAGTTTTATAGCTCCGCCGGTAAAGTATCTCTTTAACAATACTGTCAGGTTTCCGGCACCGCACAATTCTTTTAAACATTGAGGCAGTTAGCCGACCAATCCGCTCCATGTGCCAGGTTGGATTTGCGGCCTGTCCAATCGTCGACTCGAGAACAACTGCTCTGCTGTCCACCGAGAGGGCCTGTATAGCTGCAAAAAAAACAGTATTGTTAATTTATAGGTTTAGAATCCGTTTTACAAGTCGTACAGCAAGCATTACATTGTATTAAAGCAATGAGAAGTAGCATGACGTCAACAAAGCATCACTTGTCATGGCAATGTTGAGATATTTGGTGGGGATTCATCGTGGAAGGAAGTAAGGGGTGCAAACATGGACACAAGAGAACCAGACAACACAAACGCTGCAGATAGGAGCTAAGTGCACTAGAAATGAAGCTTAATATGAGAGAAAGTTCAGCTAGTTGGTAGCGAATCGCACTAAAAGAAAGTAACGCATGCAAACATGGATACAAGAGAACCAAACTAAGTAAATGCCATGTTGTCTAGTTCTCTTGTTGGTGTTTGCACGCCTTACTTTCTTTTATGTTGAATCACTTGTCAGAAACTTAATACCATTAGGTTAGCTTTTATTTACTCCTACAAAGAAACCCCTACAGGCCTACTCAAAGAGGCTAAAGTACTTAGGTTGTGTCAAATGACACAACTGCATATTGCAACGATTAAAATGTAGGTAGATACTAATCTCCTACAAAATTGTACAGCTTACTTTCACAGTGACATAAGAATTTTTCTGCAGCTTGTAACTTGCATGTGCTCATTATGTTTTATTTTTTTTTCGCTAATTATGCTGGTCAACATAGCTAAATCGTAGAGTTGGTTCAGTATTGCAAGTATTTAAACATGCCTAAAAACAAGAAGAGCAAGACAAATGTGCATGCTTTCAATTCCATGCTCTGCTAAAACACAGTGAACATATATATATGACAAATGCCGTGCATGAATCCAGGTGATGGACTCATGCTAAAGGAACATCCATTATACATTCACACAGTGCTTCACAAACATGCCATAGATGAAGCAGATATGTTTGAGGACCCTGTGGGTGCTCACACACATCGAGTTATGCGACAGCCCTGTAAAAGTTAAGAAATGACAAGACACTAAGTCTAAAACTGACTGCTGCATTTTCTGCTGCTCAGTGGGATACTTGTGAAGGTGATGCCCAGAGACATAGGTGGGCATTCTTATATAAATGAGACAGCCTCAGAATGACACGTGCCAAGACAAAAAGTTGCGAAAAAAGTAATAAACAAGGAAGTGGACTTTCTTACCATCAAACCTCTCTTGTATGAGTCTTTGACAGGTCTCACTGTGGATGTCTTCAATGTCTGGGACCAGTGGAGTGTCTGAAGCTTCTGGTGCCACTTCACTGGGACTGTGTTCATCCTGGAATATAGTGCTTTACATTAGACAGCGCAGATAACATGCAAATGTTAGCTTAGTGACTACCTTGAATAGTAGTGCAGCTTGAAATATACGAAGCAGCATAGTAAAGATTTTAGGATTTTGTAAACAGGTCTTTGACAGCATCATATTGCGCCAGTGGTGAGAAGCGCAACAAAATAGGTTCAGATTGTGGTCTCATACCTGGCATGCCTTATTGCGCATGGTTGTTAAACAAGCAAACTCAGTATTGTACTTCTGAATCATTTTTCACATTTTATTTATTCGTACTCTAAATGCCTTCTTTCAGGGTGAGCAAAGAACAGTTTTGAAAGTAAGCAAACTACAAGCTTACTAGCATTAGAAAATTAAAAAAAAACATTCAGATGCAGTGACATGAACTCGTGCTAACATGTGCTGTAAATCAAGAGCAAATGTAAATATGAAAGTGCAATAATGTGCATGTTGCAGAAGGGGATAGAAAAAACTCAAGCCATACGTAGAGGTAAACAGTAATCAATGCACATCAGATATGCCAACGCAAGATTTAAAATTCTTTAAAATTAGGTTCAGCAGCTCTGTGTAGAGAAGTTATTCCATTCAGCTATAAAGCATGGTATGAGAAATCAAGGGACACTTAATACACGTAACTAAGGAAACTATGTACAGATAATTTAATAAGACTTGCCCAGCATGCTATACTCACATGCTTTGCTGCATAAGTTGCAGGTGATTGGACAGTCTCGCATGATAATTATGTGAATCACATGTGGCTATAAGAAGTTATGAAGCAGGCACTGGGGAGTTCATCACCGACTTGATACCTACAGTATTACAGGAGGCGTCAAAGGTCTTGTCTTTTGTAAAGGCACACAGCATTTGAAAGCCCTTAAATGTATCACACTTTGGAATTCACAGTCCCTTACTGCTGTCATGGACAAGACAAGCTATAGAATGGAAGTTGAACAGATGTTTGTGTCAGTTTAACAGTGTGTATGTGCATGAATGCTCTCGCATTATTTCAGTCATCACGAGATAGGTTCTGCCAGAATTTTTAAAATAACTTTGGCTTTAAAGAGGTTTAGTTGCCTCAATTAACCAAGACTTACATCACAGGTTTGCTGCATCATCTCATTGCTAAGCTTGCAGATTGTTTAGTGAGATAAAAAAATGGCTGTGGCTTAGCTAAGGTTAAGCCCAGGATGCGAAGCATACTAGCCTTTATTTTAGTTGTTGAACCACTGTTTAGCCTGGTGAACTGCTGTTGCTTGGCTATATTTGGTTCGGCTAGACGAAGAAACAACTCATGCGTTACTCTGCTTCGCCTTCAAGAGTGGAACGCGACAGCGTTCCCGTCGACCCGCCAAGGGATGTAAGACAATGGGCTACGGAGCAGCGACTACGCGCCCCGCATTGAACGCGGTGAGCGTCGAGCAACGCAGCGTTCGGCGCGGCAACGAAATGTGCGCCTGAGCAAGCGACGCACGCCTGAGCCTTAGAAACAGCTCGTTTCTAAGGCAACACCGCATTCACTAGAGGCGCTTTTGTACCGCTTTCAAGCATCGTACTCGTGGCTCAGTGGCAGCGTCTCCGTCTCACACTCCGGAGACCCTGGTTCGATTCCCACCCAGCCCACCTTGCAAGAGTTGAGCAAATCCACCTAGAAAATCAGTTTCTGTAGCACGCCGCAACCTTCGCTTCTCATTCCAACGAGCAGCTCTGCCTCCAGGAAGCATCTCACCTCGTGAGTGTCTAGCACAGGCAAGCGCAGCTGCTTATATACCGCCGCGAGCGACGGCGCGAGTTGGAGCCCCGTTTCACCTCTGTCGTGACGTCACGGTGTCACGTGGTATTGAAGGCGACACCGCCGCGCCTGAGGAGCTGGGTTGAGCTCTCGTAATATGCTTCGCATAAAAGAAAGTCACCATATATAAACACTACTGACATTAGTGTTATACTGATGCAAACTGTACTTCGCATAAAAGCACAGTAAAAGGGGCTCTCAAACTGTTCCTGTCTGTCGTCACATGCTGATGGAACACTGCTAACTCTTATTTTAACAGATCACAAGCATGCAGAGTTAAGTGTAGCACTTACAAGTGATTCTCCTGAGTTTTCTTTGCTCATATAACGGAGAAGCAGGCAGTTTGCTGCCACCTTTTCGAGATCGGCAGCAAGCAGAGATGGGTCACTCGGTGAGAGCCCTGGCAGTGGATCAAACCGCCGCCTTTTCGCACCTTCATGTTTCCTTGTGTGAAAAGTGATGTCTTGCAGAGGCAGAGGTGGCTCATGCTTTTTGACTGAAAAAAAAAAGTTTTGTTTGTACAAGTACAATAACGAAATTTTAAGTGCTTCCTGTGATGTTTAGCCAACGACCACATCCATTGTAAGAAAATTAAATGTTGCAGTTTGGGATTATTTTTTCTCTATGCAGGTCTTGTAGTTAAGAATTTTTGAAGCGACACCAATATGTGTTCTTAATTAAAACCAGTAGCCTATATTTGTCCACATACCAATACTCGTGTACGCTGTAAACAATGTAGCTGTGTGAATGAGTTGATATTCAACAGCTGCTACCACGAATGCAAACAATTTTACAACACGTTAAATGGTCAACACGGTGCCACAAAGAACCGTTTGAAGAAAGGGGCCGGAAGTGTGATCACAGATTTTTTAGGCACTTTTGCCGCCTCCTATGTTAACTAATGCTTGCTAAGTAGTAGCATTCTTACCTTGGGCAGGAACAATCCAAGCACATGGAACTTCCGTGCACGTTGCCGCATCCTTTTGCGCCAAGTGAATGGCATGAAGGATTAACCCAACAAAATGTTGGCATGTGCCGCTCAGGCTGCAAGAATAAAATGGAAAAGGAGATGAGTTTTCATGCTCAACAGGTATTCATCAAGGAAAAGATGGGATCAAGTGTTTATGAATTCGAAAGAACGGGTTTAAGTTCACGTCACTCAACGTGAAATACATGCGCCAATCTCAGACATGAGCCGCACACCACCACTCGCGCGTTGGCCTTGTAACACCATGTGCACACATTAACAGCACCATTGAACGATGCGATGCGGCTTGTCAGACAGCTATGCCGGCACGAAGTTAGGTACAACTAGCGGTTTTATAGTAAACAGCCAAACTTGGAAGTCATTCTCGTTATATGCCTCTAAATAGTGTACTGTGTGATACCGGCAATCCAAGGCTGTGTGCGGTCGCAGACAAGTATGCTGCACGACCGTGTTGATCGGTATACATGCAAATGCGCAAAAACAAGAACTCCCCGCTTTCTTCATTTACAGTATGTGTATTTGTTCAACATTTAAGCAACCGTACCTTTATATAAGCAAACAGCTAGCCCAAAACGGCAGGGCCGGTATAGTTATGAATTCCAAAATTTAACCCATCAGACTTAAATGTCCTGCACGCGGTTCATGCAGGTCACGCTCCAGATGTAGAATAGAAAGCTTGCTCACCCTGCGGGGCAGAGGCAATGACCAGCCAGGATGGAGCCCGACGCCTTGGAAATCGCGGCGTGCACGATGTAATAGCCGCCTTTCATTGACGGTAGGCAGATACTACGCAAAAGTCCGCACGTGGATTCTGCTGACACGTCGTTGTACATGACATTGCGCACGTATCCTTCTTCTTGGAACATCGTTCCTTTCATTTGCTGTCGCGCGAAGCGCGCTCCGCTCGACACCATGTGTTCTTCGAGCTGCGCTTCCGTGGGTATTTTGACGTTGCCGAAGCGCTTTTTCCAGCCGTTCGTCACGCTGAAGAAACCTCCAGGTACAAAGCAGTCACCAGCGGGCTCCATGGCTAGCGGACGGCGACAAACTGTGCGCACACGTTGTTGCGGTTTTCACTCGCACGCTGCTTGCTTGCACACGTGTCTCGCGTGCGGCGGCTGTCTGTCGCGGCGAGAGCGGCGCCTGCCAAATCGTTTCTCGTGGCCACCGCACAGTGGCGCCACAATGCATCGCAAAAGGCGGATTGTTGAGGAAACCGGCTCCGGCGCGTGGCCTCGCGGCTCTCCCGCCACGAGGTCCGGCCAAAATATTGTCGTAGAGGCTTGAAAATGGGAATCCCACCTGGGTTTCGGTATCCACTTGTTCCTGGGAACGAGCTGAGTCCGTTGCGTGCGATAGCGGGTGGGTTTTTCATCGATTAATGTATTAACAAACATTTTTCCTGGGCACTTTCAAAACGTTGAAACAAACTGATTTACTTTTGTAGGAGAGAGTGAACTTTATTAAAAACTGGTCCGGCAGTTTTCCTTCGGCGCGAGACGGGGGAAAAGGAGCGGAACGTATTTTGTTGTTTGAGAGGTGGAACCAAGTTAGAAATACAAGTGCATGGAGTTTGATCAAGAATAATCTTCAATTTGTTGAAGACTACATAGGGCTAGCACCAGTGGTCTTTGAAAATATAAACGATATGTTTTAAAATGGTAATTAACACAGAATTAAACAATATACAAGGCACTAGCGAATGCCTGTACTGTGCAGTTAAACGAGAAATAAGAAAACTGCCAAAACTGGAAGGTGAAGACCAACTAAAGTATGCAAGACAATGCAATATGCACAGGGAAAAGAATTACTGGTTTAGGATTTCTTGCCACCTGCTCTTTTCTACACAGCGAAGGATTGCCAATTGGCTGCGAAGTTTCGGTGAAACCGACAGCTTCTTAGGATGTCCAGATATCGAGCATGGGAGAATATACGCTCGAAATTTATAGATGTCCTGGAATTGACATGAACTCCATCGATACCTCAAATATATACTCCAGACCGGCTCAAGGGCTGTCCTACGCCTTTAGTGGACCGGAAGTGACACGACGATGAACGACTGGGTTTCTACAGTAATGCCATGAATGGCCAAGACATCTCAAGCCTCCGGCTTCCGGCCGCGTGCTGTCGTGTGGGGGGAAAGAGGGGAAACGCTCGCCTCGGCATCACTTAGCACTCGCAAAAACGGTCAACAACTGCTCTACCGCGGTAGTTACTGCTCGAGCTCCGTCATTCTTGTTTGATTTCAAAATTTTAACGCCCCTCCTGTCAAACTCGAGGAGACAATTATTCAAACATGTCTAATCGATTAAGACGAATAAATGAAAGGTGAACATCGATGACAATTTTTGTTTTGTTTCGCGAGATACTTTTAGTCAATCAATCGTTCATTGGTATTGCAAACCCTAACGTAGAGGCGTCGTGCAGAACTGAATCGTAAACATTTTGATACAAATGTCATTCTTGACGCCTTGGTATGAAATCAGCACGTTGACATGAAATCGTGCCTAGATTTTGAAAACGAAAGCCGTGCGCGGATTTTTATGGTGCAATAACGTCATAACTATATAGTTGTCAGTGTTGGAGAAATAAATGTGTCGGATTTTTCACAGTTCCCTGCGCAATCAGCTTTTTTTTAATTTGTTGTATTTTTCGGAAAAGACATGAACGAAACTAGTTTTTTTAACGCATCTCAAAATTTCATGAAAGTTTATATTTCCAGAGAAGATGCGAAATGACGCGACGGTTCAAATGGCGAGAGCATTTGTGAACGAGTGCTCGAGGTGACAGAGTGGGCAAGGACGGCTGCCCGCAAGTCGTCGTAGACATCAAGGTTCAGGGTGGCAACCGGTGCCTGGAACGATGCCGGAGCCTGGAAGCTAGTTGAGAAGGAAGTGGCTGTCTAGCTGGGTGAACCAGATGTCCGGCATGTCGATGTAGAGTTGCCGGGCACCGCACAACCGCGAGACGTCTTCTGGGCTGCGTGAGGCCACATCACTCACCTTGGTATTATAGGTGTGCTGACGCTGACATGGCTAGACTCGGTTGTCCGGTTCACGAATTTGTGCGAATTCTAGGTCATCACACCCGGGCCAACAATTTGTGAGAGTCGGCGCGGAGAAGTACCCGCCTTAGCCAAGGTTTATTTAGGCTGGTCATTCATGGCGCTGCGGGATTCGGGGAGCGGCTGACACCGCAGCTGCTCGGGTGGAGCGCGCCAGCGAGTTCTCGCGCCACCTGCACGTGCGCCCGTCTTCGCCTGCTTCGGAGGCGATAGCCGCGCCACTACGCCATCAATCGGTCCCGCCCTGGACTAGAAAGCCGGATTTTAGCGTAATGGGGCACGCAGTGCTCTCGGATTAAAACATCACTGAAACATGCAGTCGACGGATCCTGTTTGCTACAGAAGCATGCAGGCAAAAGATGCGGGGCCTTGGCTACAAATACGCCGCAGTGTTCTTGCGGTGCTTCGCCGTAAGTCAATGTGTCGCGACTGGACATAATATTCCTGCACACAGGCGTTCTCAAACCATTAGAGCACTTAAGCACGTCTCGGGGCCTGTACCATACTTGCATGCAGTGAGTCAGCAAATGAGTTGGTGAGAATGCAGCATCACTGGCACCGCTGCTCTTCCTATTCGAATAAATTTCGTTGGCCTCTTGTACAGGCCAGCCTGGTGTTTGACAAGGCAGAATTGTATGCGTGCGCTTTTTCTTCAACAAAGTCTTTGTATGCAAAGGAAATCGGTGACCAGATGCAACATAACAAGAACGTCAAATTTTGAGTGAAATTGGGCAAGAATGGTGCCGTAATTTATCAAATGTGATAAAATTCGTACGCGAAGAATGCCTTAAAGGTCATAATTACGTTAAATTGGGTCCATCGCTTTCGGCAAAGCCGTGGATCCCTAAAAAATGACGAAGATGAAAACATTGGTTATGTACGTTCTGTTAGATGTATAGTGGCAACTGAATAGCTGTTATAATAATATGTGAAGCATTGGGTTTGAAAAAGGCGTCTGTCCGGCATATTTTGACCGAAAATTGAGAAGTTTAGAACGTTTCCGCCAAGATTGCGTCGAAACTGTTGACTCATAAGCAAAAGTTGCGACAAAAATAACGTTGCAATCAATGGAAAACTTCAGACGAGAACGATCAATTCTTCCGAGGTGTCGTGTCCTCACTGGTGACGAAACATCAATATACAACGACGACATCCAGCTGAAGTCGCCGAGCTAGGAGTGCAAAAACAAACATGAGCCAAGGCCACAAAGCGAAAACCCGCGGAAGAACGAAGCGATAATCTAAGTCACGTTGATCGTCTGTTGTGACTCCCATGGAATTGTGCACCATGAATGTTTGTCGCAATGTCATGTTTCGAGGCGGCTTTCTACGTAGAGGCCCAGAAGCGTGGGAGAGATCGTGGGAGTTGCGTGAGATTACCCTTTTCGAAATAGGGGCGTGGTATATTCTGCAGCACGATAATGACCTCATACCATCTGCATTGATAGTGCATGAGTTTTTGGCACACAGTTCTATGAATGCTCGGGAACACTCTCCCTAATTGCAGGAATTGGTCCCATGCAACTTTTTTACCATAAATTCAAAGTGCTGCTCCAGTAGCAGAATTATTGTGTAGAGACGACAGTTTCAACGCAAACATCAGCACTGTTAGAGCACCTAAAAGAAGAGGACATCCTAACGTGCTTCGATCGAGTATTGAAAGAAGTGGTGCAGCTGGTGTATATAATATTATGGCCAGTATTTTGAAGATGACCAGTAATGTGCCTAAAATATTCTTAACTGACTTTCAACATACATGCACGAACATTGGGATAAGCTTCGCCAAGTATTCTCTGAAAGAACGTCGCGATATTGTTCGCTAGTAGGTGGATTACAATTGCGGCTCAGCCCCGACCGCGTTCAAACAGAAAAGCAACCTGCACATGATTGTTCCAGTGTTGCGGCAGCTGGAACAAGATACGCGTGCACATAAATTGCGCAAAGTTTTCATTGCACAAAAAGGCAGCCTTGCAAGGTGGCAAAAAATTTACAATATAACGAATGTCACAGTTGAGTTGGAGTTATTGGAAGACATTTGAATCTGGCCCTCAGCGGTGGCAATCTTTTAAAAACTTCGTGAGGCTTTGAACATTCCTCCAACGTTTCCTCTATGATATGCCCTAGCAGAGCGTCCGCACTTCCTTCTGAACCTTTTGTTGAACCAGTTCGGAAGAGTTACTTCAATAAGTTCCGCAAAATGGCGGAAAAATAGATTCAGTTCTGCTTCGGCTGAAAACGGCAGAAAGTGAAACACATGCTTCATAAAAACCCGCGTATCCCTCCCACAGTTCATTAACACGGGTAAAAAATTTAAAGCGTATCCTAGTTTTCATCTTTGATTGTTAGAAGAGAAAATAAAGGCGCAACATCGATTTCTTGAGCATCTTACCAAAAGACAAGCACTAACTTGCCCATGCGACTTCACGGATTCCAAAGTATGACATTGTACTGGGCTGTTGGGGTGGGGAAATGTTTTTGAAATTTCATAAATTTGGTCTCAAGCTCCTTTAGAACAACTCATTGTAGTGCATCTTTAAAAAAAAAGTCTGACCCAACCAGGCACCGTGAAAATACATGACGTCAAGGTGCGGGAACTTGGAGGCGTCGTCACCAGCTCTTTTTTGTTTCTTCGTCCTTTGTGGCTTTCCGTGATGACAGTGGCCTTTCTTGTAATATTTAAGCGTAATATACAAGTGCGGCGGACATAATATCTCCCTATAGTGTCTGTGAGCGGAGCGCACCACCTGTCAATGTTATGTGCCTAAATAGAAATGTTCCCGTTCCATGGAAAGACTACGTTCGCCCGACTCATGTAGATATATAGCGTGGTATGAGCCCAGGCTGGGGTTCTGCCCGAGCAGCCGGCTCGACATGGCATGCTTGCTTGGTACAGGGTCCCTTCATTGTCGACAACCTCTGTCGGGAGCACTTACTTTCTCTTTTGGCCTCTTACATCTTTCAGGTGGCTTTCCGAAGATCGGAGCTGTCGTAGAGAGTAGTGCCGAGAAAACCACCACAGGAAACTGCGCAAATAGAACCGTGTAGCCGGCTTTTTTGGCAACACAAACATGTAATTATGATAAGCAGAATCGCATTATCAGTAGGGAAACAACTCGCCTACCTTTTCGTAAGCTTGGCCAGCTTTAAAAACACGAAAATGTCCTAGCGCTAAATTAAGTACAGCCAGCTACTATATCGAACAACACAATGCTGCGCAGAATTTCGGGGAAAGCCACACAGGAATAGCCATGACAAAGTCACAGCGAGGCCAGTAGAATGAAAAGTAGAAAAAGCTCGCAGTGTAAGGAAAAAGTATTAAATCTGTGAGCTTACCGACACGTCAGAGCGGGCAAATCCAGCAAGGCCTATCAATAGCGCCAGTGCACACAGAGTGAACCAGTGGCAGCGCATTCCCAGTTGTCTGTTGTTCCTTGGAACTCTGTAAGGGAGTACGATTTATAGATTCACAGCACTTAATGCACGAAAGCGCTTTATTTCCTCTACAAATTTCTATTTTTTCACGCAATGCTATAGACAAACTCAAGGTATTACGAAACCAGATTGTGTTCAATCCAGGCACCTCAAATAGATTACTCTTGCGTAATGTGCACTACTGCGGTGCTAATAGTACGCATACAAAGACCAGTTGGTGGCAGCAGCTGCACGCATCATATGAAGAGCAATGTGTTACACTAGCGCATCCCTTATTTCGTTTCAAACGCACTACAACAGCTCATGTGACTACTACATAATGGATCGTTGTGCTACACAATATCGTTGCTTTAGGTGCGTCACTTTTCATAAGTTCATTACTTGGTCATTGCGTGACGGAGAAGCAAGACGACATTTATAAAGCTTACATGAGTACTTGAAATCAAAACTCAGAATGCCTTTTGCGATATAAACAGGAGCGAATCGCCCTAACCTATCGTCTTTTTTTTTTCGGGAAGTTGTATAAGAGCGCATAGCAATGAGAATTGCAGCAGAGTCCGCTTCAGACCTCCAATGCTTTTTGATTGTCTCTAAAATATCTCAGCATGCGAGTCCGCGCTTTTTTTACCTGGGTTTCGAACAAGGTCTCTCTCTCTCTTCAGTGCAGTGGATAAACCAGGGCTCCTTCTATTGACTCAACTTTAGCCCTGCTTCGAAGTGAACAATTGTCGGAGGTGGCTATAAACTTACCACATTTTCTAAACGCCCATTGTCCTGCTTTTGTTTTACGATCAAAAGTGCGACGCAACAAGCTCGCTAAAGAAAGAAAAGACACGTTATAGAGATTTTCGTTTTGGACCTTTTATCTCAGTTGCCCATTTGTGCAGCTGCACCTTAGGGAGAACTGCACGAGTATATTTTTAGTTTTTATGTGATGACGGCCGTTCCCAGAAGCGTTTCTTCACTGGAGCAGATGTACGAGTACGTATAGCGGTGAAATACTGTCCCTTCTAATTTGATAAGTCAGGACGCTGCTGATGCTAAATCTAGCGGCGAAATCTAGATGCCTTTGTGTGTAAGCTATGACGATAAAGAAACGGGTTTTAAGGATGCTAGTATGTGCGCGGAGGTGTCGCAGCTATCATGCAATGTTTAAAAGAAGCGATCTATTAAATTCCGGTGAAGTCACTTGCGAGTTAATTGGTGGTATCAACCTGAAAGAGCCTGCAGTATTTATATGGTTCTTAATTCATGATAATTACCTGCACAACACTTGTTTTATTAGGTTTACACCATATTCCAGCAAAACTTTTTGTTGGGCTAGTTGGTGCATTACTGAAGTACTATAGCGCCAAACAGACGACACGGGAAGAAGAGACACAGACGAGCGCTTACTAACAACTGATGCTTTAATGACGGAAGCACACAATATATATACACAAATCTGGCAGCGCGACTCGCGCATTGTCAAAACATCACATGGTAAAAGGGCAAAAGGCGATAGAACGATTGTGAATGTGACGTTCGTGAAGATGACACGTGGTGTACAGGGCCAAATGACTATAAGTGATAATGGTTACATGATACACAAACACTGGCGTAAGGGAGTACCCCCTAAAAAACTAAAAGATTAGGAATGTTCACCAGGCACGGGCGGCGCAGCAACATGCTCAGATTTAACTATGGGCTTCTAAAAATGACATCTCACTTTTATAGAGAATTTTAGATGGTTCGCTTACGCATTCAGTGCCCTTCCTTTTAATGTAAAAGGCTTCCTTCAGCTCGCGGGCCACGCTGTCTCGACTTCTGTCCAGAATGATAGTCTCACTTAGGCGAGGCTTGCACCCGCACTCTTTGCAGTGGATGGCCATATTGGAACCTGTTCCTTTCTCGTGTAACCTATCGTGTTCTTTCAGCCTTTCATTAAGACACCGCCCCGCTTGTCCCATGTAAACTTTTTTGCATGAGAGCGGAATTTGATATACTACCCCTTCCTTGCAACTGACAAGTGGATTGGTATGCTGGGTTCCGCAGGTCACGCGTTCTGTTTTCTGGTTGTTAACGCGGGCGCACAATGTTGCAAGTTTTGAAGGGGTGAGAATACAACGGGGACTTTGAATTTACTCGCGACCTTTTTCAGGTTGTGGGCTACGCGGTGGGAGTACGGTACAACTACAGGTCTTAATCTCCTGGTTTGTTCTTGCGTGTTTTTTCTTGCTTTCCCTTTTATCTTCTGGAGCAGGCTCTCTACAACAGAAGTTATAACTGACTGTGGGAACCCCGCCTCCTTTAGCCTTTCAATCTGCTGATGGAAGCTGCTCCGTATGGTATGCTTACATGACTTCCTGGTAGCCGATTCCACCATATATACGTTGGTATTAAACAAACCACTTTAGGAACTGTGTTCGTTTTCGGTCGTTCTCTGTTCGGGGTGGCTGATTTTTTTTTCTCGCGTTTCAGATACAGCTACCGAAACATATAAAAATGGTACACAAACCGTCGACGATGACTGGTAATGCAAAAAAAAATCTTTATATCATGGAGTTCGGTACCAGTGCATCTTGAGCAGGCAACTAAGTATCTATCTGCTTTGCAGCTGACCGCTTTCGTCGCAAGATTTGCCGCGAGTGAAACAGTTGTGCAACGCCTACAAGATTGCAAAACTGCATCGTCCTGGCCTTGTATCGCTAATCAGACACATACGTGGTTCCCTTGGCGCCTTCCCAACCACACGAGGGAACCAGAGCAGCACGGCCGGCTTAAAAAAAGGGGCGGATCGACGACCAGGCTTGCAGTTCGCTAGCAGTGCATCTTGAGCCCACAACTAAGTATCTATCTGCTTTGCAGGCGAGCGCTATACCTTTTCAATTTCCTCCAGCTCAAATTTATGCACTGCTGCCGCACTGCATGAAACTAAATCTGAAACATTCTAGAGTCTACAAGCGTGAAATAGTGTCATAGTCGAGAAAGCTTCATGTCAAAAAAAAATTTGGACAAACTGCGTGCTGAATTAATTGATGAACTCAGAGAAATGAAAGAAAGTCTAGAAGATCTAAAAGAACTTAGACACGAAACTAAGACCTTCGGAACATTGAAAGAAGTAATATAGGCCGTTGTAACAGAAAACAAGGAACTTAAAGCGCAAAACGCAAAGCTGACGTGAAAACTAGGGGAGCGAGAAACGTACCAGCGTTCCAGCAACTTAGAAATGAAGGGTGTTCCTATTGATGCTTAGTCAATAACTATTATTAAGAAGATTGGCGAACTTGTTGCAGAGGAAGTGCAAGATTCTGATATTGATGCATGTCATCAAGTACCGACAGCGAAACATAACGAACAAAACACAAAGGTTCGATTTGTGCGCCGCATTAAAGAACGGTTTGCTTGCTAAATTACGAAAGGAAAAAATTAATACCAGAATGCTTGGTTTTGATGAGAATGGTCCTATATCCATTAATGAGCATTTGGCAAGACAAGGTAAGCAGTTACTAAGTGCTGCGAAACAAAGGAAGAATGAGGTTAGTTGGAAATATGTATGACCGCTGGAGGAAAAGTAATGGCAAGTCGCAATGAAACGTCTCCCATTCTGCATATTTTCAGCACTGAAGATATCAGCACCTAATATTTTCTTTTACTTAGTGAGACAAACTTTTATTGTGTTTGAGTCCAGATGTGGTTTTAGTCGGTAAATCTTTATATCATGATTACGTTTCATTTGCAAATATATCTGAGGATTTACAAAAACGTATTTCAATCTTTCATTTAAACGTCCAAAGCATAAAAATAAGCAAGATAAAATTGAACAATTGCTCCAACATGCCAACACTAGTCCCGATGTTCTTCTTTTTGCTGCAACATGGTTAGCTGATAAGGACTACACCATACGGCTCGAAAACTACGTGCATCACGCACTAAACCATACACACACAAGAGGTGGCGGTCTAGAAGCCTCTGTACGAAATGATCTAAACTCGGAGAAAATTACAGATTTCTCCCTAATTATTGACACCCTTGAATGCCTCACAATTCTTCTTCAAACAGGAACGCTTTCAGTAGTCTACAGACCACTTTGTAGCAACAAAAAAGAACTCTTTTTCTTTGTCGATAAGCTGCTAGCTTATCTCAGCGGTGTGGGCAAAATGTTTACCATGCTAGGTGATTCGAACATAGATATGATGGCTGAAAATTGTGGGCTCTGATGTGGGATTCTCACACCGTACTCTTGGGACAAAGGAACGACAACACAGTAGGGCAAACGATCACAAGGGCATTTATTGCACCTTTCATACATCAATGCTTGCTAGCCGAGTTGCTATCCACAAAACATGCCGATGGGCGCGCGACAAATCTAGAAGTCCGACTCACCGCGACCGGAAGCGAGCGAATATGTTCGCCCCATGCTGGATCCCAACGCCTGGTCGTTCGCGTGTATAGTCACGCGAATCGTGGCGCGTTCGAAGGCGGCCACGCGAGGCGGTCTCGCCGAAGCATCGGTCGGCGCGCACGCGGGAGACGTCCCCCGCCGTGCGCCGACCCACCGGGAAAGAGGGCCGTTGCACGTGCGGCACGGCACGCCCGTCCCGCTCGCTGTCTCGAACCCAAGAGAGCAAGCGCCTTCCTTTCGGCGCCCAAGTAACCTCGCGGCGGCGCGACGCTCGCGCCGTCTCTCGGACTGCGCTTCAACCACATCGACCGCGCTGACGTCACGCAGGCCACGCGGTGAAGCGGGACCACAGGAGACGCGCTATGCGGGAAAAACATCAGGGGAGGCGCGAGGGCCGCGCATCCCCACAAAATACACTAACACGAGAATATAATCAGCCGCTGTGCTCTCACGCATGCTCGAATATTGTAACCTTGCCAACACGAGTAACAGCACGCAGCGACACCTTATTATGTGTCTGTGTCCCTAATGTACATGTTTCTCCTGTGATTGCTGGTGTCATGTTCTCTGATATAAGCAATCATCATCCATTTTTTTGTTTTCTGCCTTGGTCCCTCCCAGAAATGCAAGCAGCCTGTATATTCCTACCACCTCATCGATACAACGACGCTGGCCTAGTTTCGCTCTCTTATTTGTGAAACAAACTGCGAATCTGAGCTGACTGAAAGTCACCCAAATAATGGGGGGGGGGGGCATAGAATACATTTTTCGATAATCTAATCGCTTGCTACGACATAGCCTTCCCACCACATAGTGCTACAAAACGACCAAATCAAATTAGAAAGCCATGGATAGATGTGTTTTTACAAAAATAAAAAATAAAAATAACATTTACCATACATCTCTTAAAACACGAGACATGAATCAATTAGCCAAATTCAAGGAGTACCGTAACCAAGTAAATTCAGAATTAGAAAAGGCCAAAAGAAATATGTTATGAGAACGTGTTCTCGCACATTTATACGAATCCAAGAAATGTTTGGCGGGAAATTAAGAAGATATCTGGAGGAAGGCTAGCCCTTGCTCCACGGTACTCTTGCTGGTCAAGAAGTCGTATCTGTCCTAAACACTCACTTTGTTCAATGCTGCAGCAACATTTCTGCAGCAGACCCAAAATAAATCGTTCATACTTTTGTGAAACCGACTGTGCAAAATTCTATAATGTTATTTCCGGCGACACCAAGCGAAGTAGAAAGCGTGATAGACAATTCTAAGTCAAACAGTACTGCAGGTTTCGACGGTATCATGGCACCTCCAATAAAATATGTGCCTGATATCATCTCTAAAGTCTTAGCTCACATTATTAATAAAATGTGTTAGTCCGGAATTTTTCCTAGCAAACTTAAAATGGCCAGAGCTTGCCCGGTTCATAAATGTGGCGCTGACCACAGTATAAAAAGCTTCCGACCTAATCAATACTACCGCTTTTTCACAAACTTTTTGAAACTGCTCTAAACGCTCGACTAGAGGATTTGTTAAGGAAATGTTATATTATTAGTACGGCACAGCATAATTTAAAAAAAAATAAATCATGTGTGGGTGCGGCCGAAATATAAAACATCAAATACTGCAAAATATGGTAAACAGTTTATACATAGTTTGCTTATTTCTGGACCTGCGTAAGGCGTTTGACAGTGTAAATCATGTTATACTTCTGTGCAAACTTTATGACTACGGTATACGTGATACAGCATCATATTTAATGATAACTTACTCAACAGATCGTTACCAGTTTGTTTCATATAATCAGGCGACTTCCTCACTTCTCAAAATACAGACTGGCGTGCCACAGGAATTCATACTTGGTCCTGTATTATTTCACCTTCATATTAATGACCTTCCTAACATTTCTTCCTCCCCTAATATCATCATGCATGCAGATGATATTAATATTCTCTTTACAAATTCTTCCCAGCAATGCTTACAAATGGAAATAACTGATTACTTGAACTTATTATGTGAATGGCTGTACATAAGCAAACTACAATTGAATGTCAACAAAACCAGTATATAATTTTTAAACCGATATAAGCTAAATAAATAAGCCATTGCCTGTTAACATAACTGTTCTATTTCAAGAAAAGAGGCTAGAACAAGTAACAACGTAAATGGTTTTGGGCTTCTCCTGGGACAATCGTGTCAACAAGCTTAGCAATGATCTTAGCAAACTAGTAGGCTCTATATATAGAATTGGTGATCTAAATACCATTATGGCTGAAGAAAGCAATATACTATGCTCTTTTTTACTCAAAGCTAGCTTATGTTACTTTGATTTGGGGAACAACGACAGCAAAAAACTATGAGAAGTTGTTAAGCTTGCAGAATCGAGTTGTCGGAATTTTTTTAAACTACCATGGTAGGCCGCGTGACTTACCCACACACAATCTCTTTCGCAAACATTTACTGATCCCAGCAAGTCAAGTATTTTATTATAGATTACTCTTACATATAAAAAGACAGACTCCGTGTTGTCAGCATACCCACTTCTCCTCGATACCCATTACGTAATCAAATCAGAAAAATACCATTTACGCATACTAACTACGGACGTCAGGATATAAACTAAAGGCAAGATGGATGAAGACGCCCTAACAGAAATGAACGAATTTTTTTTCCAATGTTGGCGACTACGTGTCTCCGAATAGCCATGGTGATTGTACTAAGACGCCACTGTTTTCACGTGCAAAGCTGGCTAATTCAATTATTCTTTCTCCTGTTACTGCCCAAGAAGTCACAAATTTCATTTCCAGAATTAGAAACAACGTCGCCGCCGGGTTGGATGGCCTGAGCGCTGTCCCTATTAAGCAGTATAGCCTTACGGCTGACATGTATAATCAATCAAATGCTAGAGACTGGTATATTTCCCTCTGAGCTTAAACTGGAACGTATAACCCCTGTTCACAAAGGTGGAGCCGTCAGTGATATAGCAAGCTACCGACCGATATCTGTTCTGCCCATCTTGTCCAACGTTTTTGAGAATGTCATTCATACCCGGCTCAAAAACTTTCTCACTAAATACCGCGCTGTGAATGATTCACAATACGGCTTCCAGAAAGGAATATCTACTGAAATGGCGTTATTACTAATCAAGAATGAAATTCTTAGCAACATTGAAAACAGGCTTTTTACTGTGGGATGGTTCATTGATTTAATGTAAGCATTTGATTGTATAAATCATAATATTCTGCTCTCAAAACGGCGTGATTACGGTGTACGTGGCGTCGCCCATGATCTCATAAAGAATTATCTTTACAATAGAAAAAAGTGTGTGAAAGTCGATGGCATTATCATCTCCGACTACTGTGGTAAAACATGGAGTACCTCAGAGGTCGTTTCTACGGCCCTTATTGTTTATACTTTTCATCAATGACTTATGTGATGTGCCTAATTCTCCCAAACTAGTCATGTAGTCTGATGATACTAATATTTTCTTTTCCGCACCAACTTTAGCACCCCTGAACACAACGATAAAAAATTACCTAATTATCCTTGAACTCACAGATAAACCCTAAATAGTAAATAGCTAAATATATTATTTTGAAACATCTCAACAAACAAAGTGACTTCGAACTCACCCTAAACTTTCAAGGAATGGCCCTGTAGCGCGTTGCATCTGAGAAATTTTGGGGGGTTTTGTTCGAAGAAAAAATATCTTGGAACATGCCCGTTATTAAGCTCACGATTGAATTAGGCAAAGGAGTTGGTTGCCTCTACAGACTGAAGGAATTATTTCCAATTAGAATAAAGAATGCAATATATTATGCAAATTTTTAATCACATCTTTCATATTGTACTTTTGTTTGGGGTACTATAACGACCACCAACTATAACAAACTGGAGTGGCTCCAAAAGAATATACTAAGAATCTTTGAGAATTTTAATGGACACCCGAGCCGTGGTCCCCTATTCATTAAGAATAATATGTTTAAAGCGTCTAAGTTATGCGACTATAAACTATCTCTTTATATGTATAAAATAATCTCCTAAACGATATTGACACGTGTACTTGTCTTTATCGGGCGACAAGTTTTGTCGCCTAACAAATGTTATCGCACAGCGCGGGACGCGCTTGCATGTATCCGAAGTTTCTGGAAAGTTATCGATGCTTCTATCCACTGTCTGTTGTCGAGATCGTTTCTTCGTCGTCTTCGTCGGCGGCGGAGGATCTTCGTCAGTTCGACGAACAGCAACCGCACCTCCATCGGTTGCTGCTTTTAGTTTTCCGGATATGGGCTCGCTGACCGGCCCCGGGCTGGGCCAGTGTATGGTCGGCGCTGCGGCGACAGGTAGCGGCCTGGTGATGGCGAACGCGATGGTCGTCGAGAGCTCCACTGAGTAGCGGCGAGGTAGTCGGCGATATCGCGGGGGCGTTCGCCTTGCTGCGGGCGCGGAGCGTTGACGGCGAAACCTCGCAGTCCCATTTCCCGGTATGGACATCGTCGGTAGACGTGACCCGCTTCCCCGCAGTGGTAGCAGAGCGGGCGGTGGTCAGGAGCGCGCCAAACGTCGGTCTTCCTCGGGTAGCTCCGCTGGGCGACGGGTGGGCGCGCTGTCGGCGGCGGCGGCGGTGGTCGACGGAATTGCGGCGTTACAGGGCCCTGGCGCGGTCGCTGAGGAGGGCCTTGACGGCGTACGACGGCGGCGTAGGTCATCGCTTCGGGTTTGGGTTGCGGTAATTGAGGTTGCACCTCCGGAACTCCAAGCGACCGCTGAACCTCATCTTTGACGATGTCAGCGATCGAGGCCACTTGAGGCTGCGACGACGGGAAGATCTTCTGAAGCTCCTCTCGTACGACTGCCCTGATAGCCTCGCGCAGGTCTTCGGAGGCCAGTGATTGAACTCCGGCATAGTTTGTAGCGTTGGTGCGGCGGTCGAATTGCCGGTTTCGCATCTCGAGTGTCTTCTCGATGCTAGTGGCCTCGCGAAGAAACTCGTCGACAGTCTTCGGTGGGTTTCGTACCATACCGGCGAAAAGTTCCTCCTTAACACCACGCATTAGTAGCCGGACTTTCTTTTCCTCGGACATTTCCGGGTCGGCATGGCGGAATAGGCGGCTCATTTCTTCTGTAAAAATCGCGGTGGTCTCGTTGGGCAGCTGCACTCCGGTTTCCAGTAGTGCTTGGGCTCGTTCTCGGCGTACGACGCTTGTGAATGTCTTCAGGAAGCCACTTCGGAAAAGGTCCCAGGTCGTTAACGTGGTTTCTCTGTTCTCGAACCACGTCCTGGCACCGTCTTCCAATGCGAAGAAGACATGTCGCAGTTTGTCGTCGCTGTTCCAGCTGTTAAATGCAGCGACCCTCTCGTACGTCTCGAGCCAGGTTTCCGGGTCCTCGAATGTTGAACCGCGGAACGTGGGGGGCTCCCTGGGCTGCTGCAGCACGACGGGGGATGCTGGGGCTGCCATTGGGGAGGACTTGGTGGCAATCTTCCTGCACGTCTCAGGTAGGCGTCCGTGCTCTGGGGGCAGTCCTTGCAGCCGGCGGCTAGCTCGCTGGTCTTGGGCGACGTTGGTTTTGTCCTCGGGCTTCGGGCTTGGATCGCGGCTTTGCGGGGGCGTTCGGTACATGAACGCACAAGCACCTCCACCAGATGTCACGTGGTCGTGACGTTGAATAACACAGTAGCAGTACTGTGAACGACAATACTAACTTTTATTGGGCGAACCTGTGCCCACAAAACAGGCTACACTTATAGCACAACGATAGCGGCGAACACGCTCGGCGATCGTCGAAAATCTGATCAGCGGGTCAAGCGCGTCGGCTTTTATACAGCAATCATCGAATGTTCCAGATTAAACGTTGGGACCCGCATGCCTTCTAAAATGTTCTACACCGTTCGTGTCAAGCGGTGAAATCAGATAACACAACGTTCGGCGACAACAGACAGCGGATAGAAGCATCGATAACTTTCCAGAAACTTCGGATACATGCAAGCGCGTCCCGCGCTGTGCGATAACATTTGTTAGGCGACAAAACTTGTCGCCCGATAAAGACAAGTACACGTGTCAATATAGAACATTCCCCGTATAACTACAGCATACATAACAGGCTAAGACCAGTGCCAACTTACGGTAGATATAGGCTGGATTACTGCATATCAACACTATACCACCTCTTAAAAGCTCACATTAATTCAGTGCCCCGCTCGACACGTTTAAATTGGAGGTGCGTGACTACCTAATGAAGCCATGAACTTTTTCTCTTTTCTCCTGGCTGCTACATTTCTTCCAGTGTTTATGCATTCTGTGATAATGTCGACCAAGCATGCTGTATCCCTATCAAGCAAGTTCATTCCTTCTTTATAATGACTGTATATAATTACAATTGTTCGAATTTGTGAAATCCACTGCCTGTTGCTCTCTGTAAGGCCCCTGGTCCCGTCAGGCTGTCTGCGGCAGTTTCTTGCCTGGGGGCTCCCAACTAGTGTTTTAGAAATAAAGTTAGTTCTGATTCTGCTTCTGAAAAATAAGTACCAAGGCTACTAAACATCGTTGAACAAAAAAATGATTTATGTGCACCCTATTTTAAGCAATGTATAAAAACCTTTCTCATGCATTATCCAATTACTTATACATAAAATGCTATCGCACTAACATTTTACGCGCCATATATGTTTGCTTTAATATGCACTATAATGTGTATGTACAAGCAAGCAAAGAAAATTAACGCATAAAACGTCTTTTCACATTGTCATTGTATATTGTACATAGTATCTTGTTTATTTGTATTTGCTACATCGTACTTGCTCACTCTTGCGTTGTTTGCTTTTTTCGCGCATTGAATTATCGTGTAAGCCGAACGCGCTTACGAGCAAGAGCCCCTTATGGCCTTTAGCTCCTCTTTGCTCTTTCTGTAACAAAGAAAGAAATCAACTCGAAGAAAGGAAGGAGAGGCAGCCCTCCACGCAGCTCTGTTGAGAGACCGTTACTTGGCTGGACGAGAACGCGTGTAGTCAGGCCACCACCCACCACAAAAGAAGCAAATAAAGCGATTTAAAAAACAGACTTCCCACTTGCGCGTAGCGCTGCTATCAAACTGGCTTCTAGGGAAATCAACGTGTTTTTTTCTAAGTGGATCTACTGCTGTGACAGGCCGGTCATATTGTTATAGTGGCGAAAATTGCGTTATACGAGCGCCACCTAGACTAGGAGAGGGTCCCTGCACTCTACTGTGACGTTGCCACTCGTCCCTGCCGTCTAGTAAACTGTGCTGCGACTGGTTTGCCTACTTGCCGCTCAGCAGAAATTTTCTCTGCATAAATATTTGGAAATCGAGAAATCTGCGGAGCAGAACCATCGTCTCCATATGGCTTTCATAGATTATTAAAAGTCGTTTGCTTCAGTAGATGTACCAGCAGTCATAGAGGCATTGCGTAGTCAGGGATTACTGGAGGTTTACGTGAATATATATGGAAATACCTGCACAGATTCCACAGCCACCTTGATTCCCCTCAAGACAAACAGAAAGTTACCTATCAAGAAAGGGGCCAGGCAAGGAGACATCTCTCCAATCTCTCCATTGCTAGAAGTATTCAAGCCATTAGGCTGGGAAGGCTTGGGATTGAATATCAACGGCGAATACCTCAGGAACCTTTTGTTTGCATAAGGCATTTTCGTGTTCAGCAACACTGCGGACAAATTAAAACGAATGACTGAGGGCCTTAACCAATAAAGTGAAGGAATATGCAGAAGAGAACAATAATATTCAATAGCGTGCCAATGGGACGAGAATTCAGGATCGGAAGTCAGCCCCTAGAGTCTGTAGGGGAATATGTTTATATAGCTCAATTGCTCATGTACACATGGGACCCTGATCATGAGAATAAAACTTACAGAGGAATAAAATTGGGTTGCAGTGCATACTTCAGGCATTACGAAATTCCTAATGAGAGCTTAGCACTGTCGTTGAAAAGAATAGTTTATAATCATTGCATTCCACCGGTGCTAACATAGGGTGCAGAAACTTGGTTGACAAAGAAGATCGAGAACAAGTTAAGAACTGCCCAAAGAGCGCCGGAGCAAGAAATACCAGGTGTAACGTTAAGAGACAGGAAGAGAGCGGTGTGGATCAAAACTCAAATGGGGTCAGCCGATGTTCTGGTTGCCATGAGGAGAAAAAAATGAAGCTGGTGGGGCGATGTAATGCTCTTCAGAAGAGTATAGGCTTGGGCTGGTTGGTAATACATAGTTACACTAGAATCATAGCGCGGGAAGGACGATCGACAAAGACTAGAGAGGGCAAGCGCTTGTCCTGTCTAGACATTGTCGATCGTCCTTACCGCGCTATGCTTCTAGCGTAACGATGTAATGCATAGGATAAATAGCCGCTCTTAGTTACAGCATTATAGTTACAGGATGTATGTCAAGGGAAGAGAAGCGCAGCCGAGGATGGCACAAAACAAGGTGTCATAATAAAATTACGAAATTTGCAGGCGCAAGTTCAAATCAGCTAGCGCATTACAGGGATAATTGTAGATCGCAAGGAGAGGCCTTTGTCCTGGAGTGCACATAAAAAATAGGCTGATAATGACGACTTAGAAAGCGGGCCTCGTGATGAACACAAAATACCTAATCGCGAGCCTTTTTGAGCTATAAGCAAATGCCTTTGCCTGATAGATTGCGGGATTAATTTGGCCATTGTACCCACCATGGTTGTGTCATACCTTTGGCGTTCCGCGTGAGTTCGTAGGAATAAATCTCAGCCACAGCAACCGCATTTGAATGCAGGCGAAATGCTTAAACATTCATGCATCGGGTGCATGTGAAAGAATCGCAGGTGGTGAAACTTATGCGGGAGTGCTCCACTACGGCGTGAGTCAATAATATCGTTGTTTTAGCATGTAGCACCCCACAATCTGATTTGACCATTCTGTTGAATATATTGAAGCGTGTTAATAACGCATCTTTCTTTCAGAACCTTCATTTTTATTGCCAACACCAATGCCTACCATGTGAAAGCCTGTCGCTTCGAAAAGAGACGGCGAGTCACCGTCAAACATTAACTCAACCATTTAAATTATTAAATTGCAAATACACCTCAAGGTTTTTTTTTTGCTTCTTTCTTTCCCCTTTTTTTCTGTCTTGTCTGAGATAATCACAGAATTTTGTTTAAATGCCGTAGTGTTGTGCTTGGTAGTTTTTTCGCCATTAACACTTGATTTATATTTCTCAAAGTCTGGTGTAATAAAGCACAGTCAAGCTGAAGTGTTGGCACCACTCTCTGAAATAAACGTTACCATATTGATGCCTCCCTGTGAACAGAGAGGCATCAATATGGTAGCCCTGTCAGAGCACACAAAACGTTTTATTCGCAGACTGCACACAATATTTTTGCACACATGAGCTCAAGTACACATTCATTTACAGTAAAAGCTCGTTAATTCGAACCGCAAGGGGAAGCCGCTTCAGTTCGAATTAACGAAAGTTCGAACTAACGAAAGTGAAGGAGAGCACTGCGATTTGGAAGCAGTAGGGCATGTCAGAAATTTGGCTTGTCAGCAAGTGATGGCGTGTGCCGCGGGCACACGCCATCTTCAAGTCGAAGCCCATGGGTCCGACTGTGCCACACCACCGATGTCCACCGAAACGAACGTTAGGTGAGGCTTAACACTATCACAATGAATCGCAATGGCCGATACCTCCTAAGCTGAAAACAGACGTGCACAACCGATGAAGACTGCCGAGACAAAGACGCTGAACATGTGAAGGTGGCGAAGGCCCCGATTCGTTGGTTCTTGATTGCAAACGCAGCTACAATGCACTTGATTCGCTGTGTTTTGGTGCTTGCCGCGCCATCTCCGCACAACAATAGCAGCTGCACAAGATTTGCAAAGCCTCTGAGATTCGCAACGGACAAGAAGTTTCAGAGGTTACGTAGAACGAAGAGGTGGCAGCCGCCGCTGCCTTCTGCCTGACCCCGCGCCGGTTAGATTTTTTCCGATTTTGCCTTCTCTCGCCGTTTTCTCCATTCCGGAGGCGATGTAGCCTTGTGTGTACGCAGTAGGCGCGTTTCTCTGGCCGTGTGCCAAGCGAGCGTAGTTCGAATTATCTGTGAGGGAACCTTCTCGCGTTCGAATTAACGGACTTTTTTATACATATACTTCTGAGGAGCTTGGCCGGACCAAATCGTACAATTCGAATTATCCATAAATTCGAATTATTGAAGTTCGAATTAACGAGCTTTCACTGTATTTTATTTATTTACAATACCCCTAGAGGCCTTCATGCGAGAGTATTACAACGGGAGTAGACATAAATTCATGCATGAAGAATTTAGCACTAGCGCTCTAAATATGCCTAACGAGACAATGTAGAGAGCAATGAGCAAAGCGAGAACAATGGAACAGACTTTCTCAATGTGACATGTACTTTCCTCAGAACAGTATATATAGCTAGGCTTAAGAATTAATCCGGTATACCCGACTATGGTGTGCCTCAAAATCAGATTGTCGTTTTGGCACGTAAAATCCCAGAATTTGTTTAATTTTTCATTTCGTACTCCTTTAAGCTGTCGCATTCATTATCTCTGCAAAAGCTCATGCTCAAAATATTCTCCATAAATATTTAATAAATATTGTAGATATAAGGATCTACTTACATTTTAATTAGTGGCGATACGTAATACACATTCATATGATAGTGGAACTAACGAGACAGACAAAATTGTGATTGGGCACGATGACGTGCGTCGAGGCTGAGTCTCCCTCGAGGTCCCTGACCTCAACTGACTGCAAGTTGACGGCAACAATGTGCTTCTCAATGCTGTGCTTGTCCACAAACCACTGAGTCCACTCTGTCATCTTGTGCAGCCTGTGCTTTGCGAGTCAATTAATTTATTTGATGATGTGGCGGCTGGTGAACACTGTCCTTTTAGCTTATGTACAGTTCACACACCAGAGTAGGATCTCGCATATTACTTCTGGAGCACAGCAAGGCAATCCGTTGTGTAGTGGTAGTCTTATTAACATCGACAGTCATGTTCCTTTTCGAGCTACTGCAGCTGCAACACAAGCTGCAGCTGTTGCCCAAGATGGCGTGAAAGAGACTCACTGAATAGTGGCGCATACCCAGGGTCACGTACCCAGTGACCCAAGCTGGTCGTACGGTTGATTATGAACCTGCTTCCCTCAACATATCAGCCCGATCTTTATGCATTAGACCATGGACCACTCAGTGACAGAAATGGGCGGGAAAATAGAGACAGACATCCTAAAGTGTGAAGTATCCTAAGAATGCTAATAGCATTAAATAATACTAGATGTTTTGAATACCTTGGTTTACTTATTACTTTTCTTGTTTGCGCTGGATAAAACCTTGTTTTTTTGGAGCACGTGGCATCTAAATAGAATCAGACGCTAGTAAGAAGTCAAGTAAGATTATTATCCTAGATCTTCAACAGGCACTATTGTGATTTATTTGCAGTAGGGGTGTTGTGTCAATGCGCTTAAAAGGCTCAAAACTGCCTTGCTAACATTTACTTAGGCATGGAGGTTCACATAGGTTGGAGGTGTGCGCATTCATAAGGTTATCTTGGCACAGCTTACCATGGTCTGCTATGCTGGACGAGGAAAGTTCGCAAGGGCCTTGGTTCACCATATGTTCACAAAGATGAAGCTCAGGGATCATTTACTCTTGGCAAATAACACCAAGGGCCAAAAAGAGGTTCTTCACCTCACCAGGTCAACGCTGTTACAGAGAAGTACCGTACATGTTTTCCCATTAAATTTTTGCATTTACATTTCGTATATTAAATTAGCAACTTGCCATTGGCATAACAAATGACTGTCAAGTAGCCTGCCTCTGCAATTGTGTGCTACAGTAGCCTACCACTTTGGATAATGGTTATTATGATCTTAAGTGCCTAATGCCTCTCCGCTCGAATGTTTCTGAAATTTAAAAGCTGGCTTCACTGCCAGAAGTTTTTGGCGGCTCAACCAGACAAAATGACGTGCAGTTGCACATTAGTAGTGCTGCTTGGCTGTCATTTCAGCGAATAGTATGAAGCACGCTCCAAATCTAGTGGCATGCAGGACTTGTTTATGTAGCCTCAACGTGTTATTATAATACAGGAATCGAGGTGAAGATATGCTCAAG
Organism: Dermacentor albipictus; assembly: GCF_038994185.2. Lineage (NCBI taxonomy): Eukaryota > Metazoa > Arthropoda > Arachnida > Ixodida > Ixodidae > Dermacentor > Dermacentor albipictus. The sequence goes on along the minus strand of NC_091825.1, from coordinate 14,433,818 downwards.
TTTAAAGAAGAATAGAGCCGCGACTTCAAACGGGACGTGACGAAGGAGTGGACAGGACGAGCGGTAACAAGAGACTGAGGCTTCGTCACGTTCCGTATGAAGTCGCGGTTCTTTTCCTCTTTATACATGTCGTACCAGCTGGCCCAAAGTCCCCCCCCCCCCCCCCGCTATGCTCAAGTGCATTTGTTGCTCAACTCCAGGAACAGCACTTCCATTACATTTCGGCCATCAAAACGGCTCTCCACGTTCTGTAATGTAAATCTGTGGTTTCACCAATTTTAGCAGACCACATTGAATTAAACTTGCTCCTGTCTTGAAGAAGGTCCATGTGAAGCATGCCAAATCACAGCCTTTCAGCAGAGGCGACATGACCTGTCTGGCATTTTTCTTCAGTTGTGAAAGAAAATGAAAAAAACAATCGGGACAGAGTGACGCGCATCACTGTTAACAATACTATGTTTAGTGAACGTTTATTCATTTTAAGCACCTAACCTATTTATTAACATGCACTTTATCACTTTGTATTCTCAGACGCGACAAAAAAACGTTTATGTTGGTTTTCTCTATATGCTTGAATAAATTGAGCAGCACTCAAGAGACCCTCGGTGATTACTGTCTAAAGCTGCTTACACACCATAGCACATGTCCACAACTCCCATTCTAAAATTGTTAGAAGTGTCTCCTGTTTCCTTACTTGCCTGTTTACTGGATTTTTATAAACCATTGCTAAGTAGCCTATCGGCTTAGACTTATTGAAAAGAATAATGGGCTTTCTACGTGTTCTCGTTTAACCCGTTGAGGATACCATTTTTCGGCGAAATATGTGTCCCCTATTCAGGGGTTATATATATATATATTTTAGGGGTGTGCAAATACTCGAAACTTTCGGATAATGAATAGTGTCCTACTCGATTCTATCTTCCTCTCGAATAGTAACTGTTCGTAAATGTTAATTTCTTGAAATTTGCTTGGAATATGTCAAGACACCAATGAAACATAAAACTTGAGCAAAATTACGGTAAATTTTCACGTCCAATGACATAGCATAGACATAAAACGTGAGAACTTGTGTAGCAGAGCAGGCTACTTCACTTAAGTAGCTGTACTTTAGAGGCTGTACAGCAATCATTCACGCTTACCGAAGAGTCATATGCATGTGAGGAAACTAGTTGTTTCCTGCTCTATTTGTGCTTTTAATAAACAGCTCTTCATAACATAATATGCATGAAAGAAACTTGCTAAATTTGATAATACTAAGCTGTGAACATCATTTTATATTAATTGTGATATCAGCTGTTTATTATTCAAAAGCTACTGAATATTCGATTCCCTTCTGGCATGATTCGATTTGTATTAGGTGCGGTCTCAAAAATACCTTTTCGCACATTCCTAATATTTTTATTCCAGATTTAAGTTCGGAGTGCCTTTTTTGATAATAAAATGCGTAAATAAATTTTAAAGTGAAAATAAAGCGACATAACCTTTTAGTATTTGCAGTTTTACACACATGGTTTATTCTTCTATGCAGGATAAAGTAGGAAAGTTGGTGAATGTGATGAATCTTACAAAACTTCTTTTATATTAAACTAGGTTAAATTGTAACTCCCAAACGACTGCAATGGAAGCCACCAAACATCTCAGAGAAAAATCAGCGTTGGAGAAAACCCAAGGGGCGACAGCACAATAAAATATTTCTTTAGAAGTTCCAGAAGGTTGCAGCACCTCCAATATGACGCTAGGCAACGCCTTCTTCTGAAGAGGTGAATTTTTTCAAATGTTCCGTCGCCGCCACAGAAGTACGGCAGTGAACCTCAAAGAGTTAAAATGTCAGTCCACTCGCTTATTGCTCTTAGAAGACTGAGCATTTCTTCGTACCAGTCACGTTCTACATTTGTCAGAGCCACCAGCTTGGTGCACAACTAAAGAGAATTCTGATTATAACAGTCACTGAAGCAGAAAACACGTAGAGAGTCTTTAGTAGAGTCTTAAAGTAGAGAGCCTTTAGAAAGCCATTGTAAGGCGGCAAGTGCACTGCAGTTGCATGTGAACTCGTAAAACGTAACTTCAGATGAATCCGCAGTAAATTCTAGGGACATGACACTATTGCACTCGCAGCGTGGAGAAGCACAATGAAGTGCTGCACATTTCAATTATGAAAGTTCTAAGAAATAATGTTAGTTGACCGTAGTACCCTCTAAAGTTTCTTATGAACGACATGAAGTATTTTTCCCATTTTATCTCTAAGCAAGCAAAGTTCACATCTTTCACATCAAGGATATTCATAAAGTTGCGTTGATCGTGTTGGTCGTTTGAAAACGGCTGGCTCAAACTAACATACAAGTGTTGCACTTTGCGGTTCTTCACTTTGTTTTTATGGTAATTATTAATATAATATCTTTACTATTTCATCATGCTACAGTGTGTTGATCCTCTTTGCCCTTTTCTTCATTTGACACTTAGTGGAGTCCTGTGCCATATTGAATAAATTGAAGTGGTTGTACTTAAGTTGTACCCATGAAAAGTTGGAATAAAGCATAACGAATGCCTAATTCAATTTTATTATAACGAGTGCATACTATATGCCACACTCTTGCATGTGGAACTTGGTTTTTAATACTTCTGGCCTTTTGTTGTTTTTACAGGCTTCACGTGTCGCAAATTTCCTGGTACCAAATTGTCTTATGTAGAGAACACTCTGGCCTCGCTTCTCGCATGGAATCTAAAGCCTCCAAAGAGCCCAAGTTGCACATCTCATAGCAAAACACAAGTGTTCTGCTTTTGTGACCCTCGACATATTTATGTTCATTCATGTTTGTTACATTAGTCTTCTGAAGAGTCCAATTCGGTTTTCTCAAACGAGCATACAAATGTGTTTGTGAGCATTGACATCTGTGTTCCAATTTTATTTGTGTTGATCATGTTGGTCGTCTGAAAACGGCTGGCTCAAACCAACATACAAGTGTTGCACTTTGCGGTTCTTCACTTTGTTTTTATGGTAATTATTAATAGAATTTCTTTAATATTTCATTTTTAAGTAAATTCAGTTTCATGCTAAACGACCCAGTTTTGTCAAGAACTGTTCCATTATGGCACATCGTTTCAAGTATGCTTAATATGCAAAAGTAGGTACAATGAAAAATTTTTTTACATTTGCTTTCTTACATACAACTCGGTCATTCTACATCAAATGAACCATCGTTTCTTTTTGCCATCATAGATATGGTTGACAAAATTTGCCTACGTTTGTTGAAGTTCTGAACTATTTCTCCCCATTTAGTTTTACTCATAGTAATTTTCCACTATTTTGGCAAGATTTAATTGTTCTTGCCCAGCTAAGCTAGAAGCACTGATCAGCGTTTCTTTTCGAAGAGAAATTTTGCGATCCAGATATTCAGATGGTGTTCATGTCAAGCAAGTGAAGCGGTGTAACTGCCAAAATTGCAAAGTTTGAATTATTTTCTCAGAACGCAGGGAAACCCACAAGGCACAAAATAAATATAAAATTGCAGCCTGGTTGACATAGTATAGCTACAAAATATTTGAAGCCTTGGTGGTTCAGTCGATCGTCTAAAAAGCTGTAAAGTTCACGTTTTTCGCAAAAGGCTTCATGTTCAAGGTAAAAGAGATTTCCTTTGGTCTTCACCGTAAAAGTATGTGATACGTCATTACACAACCTTACGTGTCTGCAACGCATATGACAAGTTACAAACAAGTATTATTGTTTAAATTCAAAAAAAATATTTTAAATAGTTCTGTTGCGGATCCCGCATACTGCGTAATTATATGAAGCCTTGTCGTCTAGCAAGGAGAGACTGTTAATAAATTAGCCACAAAGACTAGTCAACAAACTGTGACTGCCTTTTTTATCAATACGAAGGCAAGCGGCGTCAAACGCTGCAGTCTTAACTCGTATTTCTTTTTTTTTAACATGAACGGCCAAAAGTGGTCTCTCCAACCACGTCAGACAACGTCAGACTCAACACGGCACATATTACTTTTATAGCCGAGCATGTTCAATCTGTCCAACAGCGGTAACACGCAACACCACAACAATTTGTGCATGCTTGTGTAGGCTTTCACTTGTAATCATGAAGGTGTCTTCTACTTGCATCGCCACATGACCGTCTTTTAGTTCCAGGGAGCAAGGCGCTAAGTGTCCTGCTCCCTGTATATCGCAATGTATGTTGATATGTGGCATTGCGTTGCAGTGTAACATTTCTTTTAAAATGCTTTGCATGAACAATATCAGCCGTCTTTCTGGATTTACTGGCTAGGTAAGAGCAAATATTTGCGTAAATTGCATGAAACGTATATTATACCACTGCAGGACTCCCTCACAAGTTTAACACATAGTGATATTTTGACGTAGTAGTTCTGTGGAAACTCGCAAGGTGGAGAGAAGTAATTGATAAAGGGAAAATCAGACATCCGCCCGTTCAAAGCAATTGCTACAAAGGAGCAAGGAGCATGAAACGTATATTATACCACTGCAGGACTCCCTCACAAGTTTAACACATAGTGATATTTTGACGTAGTAGTTCTGTGGAAACCCGCAAGGTGGAGAGAAGTAATTGATAAAGGGAAAATCAGACATCCGCCCGTTCAAAGCAATTGCTACAAAGGAGCAAGGAGCCTTTGTAGCAATTGCTACGAACGGGTGGATGTCTGATTTTCCCTTTATCAATTACTTCTCTCCACCTTGCGGGTTTCCGCAGAACTACTACGTCAAACACTTACCTTTGCTTCGTGTGTTGTCGACCAATTCGACTTCGCCCCGCCGTCTGCTAGCCACCTGGTTAGCTCAAATGGTAGAGCGGCAGCCCCGGAAAGGCGGTGGTCCCGGGTTCGTGTCCCGGACCAGGTCATATTGTTTCTTCAACCCTGAGGCTTTCCTTTCGAGAAACCCGTATGGGTTTCCTTTGTAGCAATTGCTACAAACGGGTGGATGTCTGATTTCCCTTTATCAATAGCGATATTTTATGTGCAACAGCTGTATGGTTTACCCGGCCCCACACCAAACACAAGCGTCGCTGCGATAGAGCGTGCGCCTCTTGGCAAAAAAACGCAGACCCCAACACCGCATCTCTGTCATCTGTGTTGCAGACGAAGCCAGCTTTGTCGTCAGCATTCCCGGCCAGAGAGCTTTGTGTGCCCGTCGGAGAAAATCCGCTGCTGACACAAAATTTCAAAAAATATGTTTTTGCATTTAAAAATACCTTCTTTTGTAACTTCACACATGCATATCACACATGCAGAACTGTCTACTAATGTATCACATATTTTTAGACCAACCACCAAAGGACCTTTTTTGAACTTGAACACGAAACTTGCTACAAAAGATCATAACTTTACAGTTTCTTTACAGGACTGAACCTACAAAGCTTTAGATATTTTTCCGCTAGAGTGTGTCAACCGGGCTACCATTCTATATTTCATTTCTACTCGCCGTAGTTCCTCTGTCGTTAAGGTGTTGGGTTGCTCAGCATGAGGTCATGGGATTGAATCCCGGCCACGGCGGCCGCATTTCGATTTCGGTGAAATGCGAAATCACCCGTGTGCTTAGATTTAGGTGCGCGTTAAAGAACCCCAGCTGGTCGAAATTTCTAGAGTCCCCCACTACGGCGTGCCTCATAATCAGAAAGTGGTTTTGGCACGCAAAACTCCATAATTTTTATATATATTTCATTCCTGCCTTCTGAGCTTTTCTGTGTTACGAGAAAAAATTAACATATTACAATTTTACTCACTTTTGCTGGTGCGAAAAGTACTCGAAGTATTTGAATATCTGAAAAATTGGCTATATTGGCCGTCACACCACTTCACCGTCTTTCCATGCACACCATTTGAAGGCTTTTGAGAAAAAAAATGCTGATTGATGTCTTCTAGCTCAGCTGGACAGGAAAAATCAGCTGTCACCAAAATGCTACAAAATTTTTGTCAAAAATAAACAAAAGTGGGGATGGAGTTTCGAACTCCAGTAAGCATGTGGACTTTTTTCTCATTTATGTCTGTTGTTGAAGAAACACTGGTCATTTCGGCATGGAATCCGCCACTTGCAAGTACATCTGTCAGTTGTCAGATTGGATTGAAAAAACTTTAATAAAAGTCCTGCAGGACGCACATCAGCACGCAGTGGGCGTCTCCCACGCAGGGACCGACAGGGAGTACCTGGCGGCCGCTGTGCGAGCCGGCTGGACGGCCCATTGCTGGTCTTGTAGGAGCGGGAGTGGTCCTGTTCAATAGAAACTGCGTTTTGCATAGGTTCCCTAGAATCGTTTATTTTGCTACGTAAAATACATTAGTAAGGATTAATAGATATAAGCTTAAAGTACAACAAAACTTCTCCAGTATTATTAATGATGCGCCTTTCATGTATGTTTGGAGAGATATATTATTGTGAATTCTTTTTATTGTTTTTGTGGCACTGAACAAGATTGAAATGAAACTCACATGAGGAATAACTTTTTTAAATCTTCCAGTGGATCACTAATTCCTGTTTTTCTACATAAAACTCTGAAGCAGTCAAAACGAACAAGTCGCTTGATAAGGACTTACCTGCTCAGGAACGTTATCGTGGCAGAAAACACAATGGAACCATGCAACGAACAATGCAGCAGAATACACTGCTCCCATGGCATCACTCATTGCAATGATCATGCTGTTTCAAAGGTAGATAATGTTTACTGAAATTTGCATGCACAATTCAACCAATAAATATAGGGTATACAGTGGTCCTTCTTCAGTAATGCAGAATTTTTTAATATTGCCTGTGGCAGATAACATTATTCTTATTTTTGAGCTGGATTATGCAGAGATGGACATTACTTGCACAAGAAATGGAAACACATCTTAAACAGATTCTCCCAAAGTTACTAATTCCCTTGTTACTGACGGCACATATTGAATTTTACAAATTGTAGGCAGTGAGCTTCAAAGACGTATTCACTTGAAATTGCTTACCCGGATGACACCAGTTTCTACATTTTTCCTGAAATATGGGACGAAATACACGAGCATTCTATTTACTTTTCAGCTTCAATTCTAAAATGCGTTTTTAAAAAAAAGTGGGCGGAGCAACAGTGCATTGTTACAGCCAGTTTGGTGGCACGTATCTCGTCACTGGTGAAAATTCCCTCCAAGGGCTTATACCAAGTAAAATCACCGGCTGCAATTCGTAAATGATTTAGGAAGTAAAGTGATGTTTTGTAAATTATCTAGATATGTCTTTTGATTTCTCATGCAAGTAATGTCTTGCTCTGTAATAAAGCTCGATCTAGAATTATGTTAGCTGCAACAGCGAATCATTAAACATTCCAAAAAAACTTAGATGACCAATATCAGTGTGCTGTGTGTTCAAGCGAATCGTGCCATGGTTATGAGTACCACTGGCGACCTAACAAAGAAAGAAAGTAGGTTTTTTAATGTTCTTACTTACTGTCATATCAGTCTGTTTGTAAATTTATTTATTTAGGTATAAATATATATGAAGTTTTTTTTGTTTTAGGAAATTGTTTTACTTGAAGGCCACACAGACTCCACCTGTCAGTATTCAGTTTTGTTATGGCATCAATCTCCAGGCAGTTTATGCTTTGCAATACTTTTTAACAAGCTTCTGATGTTCTCAAGCTACAAATGGTTGTACATTTAGTCATATGTTTGGTTGCAGACAAACACTTCACCTCGAGAAATCGTTCTTATCTTCTTCAGTTCTGCACTGTGGATTTCGTAGAGAATCACTGACTTTGCTGTGTTAATTGAAAAACAGGCATAACAGTTCTGCTATCAGCTTTACAATATCATTCATCAGAAGATATCTATGAGCATGATTTTGAGCCCAGATTGACCCAGGCCTGCAGTGCAGAAGCACTTGTATGTAAATTTGCCCCGATCATAAAAGGCCATATCAACCAAAGCTAATGCAATGTGACACAACATAGCTCAGCAGTATATTAGGAAAAGTGCATTTTTCAATACTGCTAAATACACATTGGGGGATAAAGGCATTTCACATAATTCAATTGTTGACATTCAACACTACTCCAACAGTATTTCAACTGGCTTTCAATATGGATATGCAACACATTCCAACAATATTTCAGTTGGCTTTCAAGGTTAAGGTTCAACATGTTTGCAACAATGTTTCAATGGGCTTTCAAGATTGACAGAGCACATTTTCACAATACTTCAATGCTATTTCAATATTGTCGTTCAACAATCCTTCAACGGGTTTTCACTATGTAAATACAACACGGTTTCAACAATACAGCTATGATGTTTCAAATTGAAATGTATCATGATATAATAACAAGATGCATTGGGCCAATCATCAACACTTGTCAACTACTTGATCAAATAATGTTTCAATAATTCCGCAATGTGCGTTTAATGTCATTTGTTGCCGTTGACCAATGACATTTCAATAACCTTTCAACATTTTTTGCATTGTAGTAGACAACACTGGTCTCTGATCCTGCAGTACTTAGAAGTAGTACTTCCACTCGGTGTTTTCTGTCCCCTCACGATCCAAAATTGAATCCATACTCTCTCCGTTGCTTTGCTCTGAAGGAATCCCAGACGTTTGAGACTCGTATGAGAGAATTGTAGTTTTATTACTGAGCACTGAAGTATAAAAATGGGCAGGCTCCGATGAGATACCGAACTCATTTGTGCGCAGGTATGCGTAATGGGTTGCGCGTTTTTTAAAAGTTATATGTCACATTTATTTCGCAGAAAGCAGTCCCTGATGACTGGCTTATGCCAAAAGTTATACCTGTGCACAAGTCTGGAGGTAGGCAGTCTTAAAAATTATCGTTCAATATTGCTGACCTGTGTTTGCTGCAAGTTCCTAGAAGACGTTATAGCAAAGTCAATTTACACGTACATCGAAAATGCGAACTCATTTTTCCCAACTAACGAGGATTCCGACAGCGCATTTCCACAACACTGCTTCTTTAAAAATCGTGAACTCACCCGCACATTAACCAAGAAGAAACAGATCGTTGTCATCTGTGTTGATCTGTCAAGAGCAGTCGACAGTGTGACATCAGAATTGATTGTGAAACTGACTGATATGAGAAAAACGTAAACATAATAAAAGTATAACCGCATGACCCCGGGGCAGGACCCAATACGTAGAAGTGAAACACATGAAATCAAAGCCGTTGAACGTGAAGTCAGTTGCCCCACAAGGGTCTGCGTTAGGTCCTGTATTATGTTCCTGTAATATTAACCACCCCTCCTCTGCGGTTGACGAAGAAATCACGTTGCGACATTTCGCTGTTGATTGTCTACTGTACAAATAAATTAATAGCACGGAAGATCAGCAATTACTCAGTCACGCTCTTAGGACTATAGAAAAATGGTGCGACAAATGGAAAATGAAAATAAATAATAAAAAGGCGGTATTGCGGATAACGAACTAAATGAATCATATCTTCAATTTTAATTACACAGTGAATTCTTTGGGGCTATCTACGGTTCATGTGCTGAAATAGTTTGGCGAATCCACGAATGTAAGCTTGTCAAACCATGTCACTAAAATATGCGAAACTGCGGAAAAGAAGGTTTGGTTCTTGCGACGAAACTTGCAGTTGGCCTCACAGTCAGTAAAGCTAACAGCTTATTTAACGTACGTTCGGCCCACGCTAGAGTATGCCAGCATAATATGGAACCCTTATTAGCTAGACCTAATTGAGAGACGGAAAAGAGTTGAACGTCGAGTAGCAAGCCTTATTCTAGCTCGATATTCCCACATAGATTATCTCTCAAAAATGCTCAGTTACTGAACTTGCCTGCACTCGCTGGACGCAGGCACATTGCCAGGTTAAAGTTATTTTTTCTTCTCCATAAAAACACATTTAACATCAATAGTAAACAGCATTTGATAGCACGACAGGATAGAACGTTACAGAGAAGCAAAGACGGTACTTTTCAAATACCTCAGATGCACATTAGTGCTTACGCATTGTTTCTTCCTTAGACTCGTTAAAGAATGTAATAAATTACCGGTGTTAACGCGAGAAAGCACCAGTGCAGAACAATCTGAAAATAAATTAAAACTACTTTGAAAGATGCATGGCATGTATACGTGCTCACCGCCTTTTTTTTTTGTGTGTGTGTGTGTGTGTGTGTGTGTGTGTGTGTGTACGAGCCCGTTAACATTGCATAAGGTATTGTATTATTGATCGGTGTATTTAAACAATATTTCGCTTACGTACGCTGTTCTACTCGAATATGTTCGCTTTTTCATGCACTGCCTTTCCATGTACTGTACTAATTGCACAATGCTCGTATTGACCTGATTTCTTGTGTTTTATGTAATATTGAAATATTCACGTAGCATAACATCCTGCAGTCAAACTTTGAGCAGACATGCCAACCTTAAAATTAAAAATAACAGTAAAGTGCAAGGGAGAAAGTGTTAAATTCCTTCAAAAATACTAAAATTGATTATTTATATGTTTACTGTCAATAAAATAATGACGAACTTTGTTCTCTACGGGTGCTCTAAACAGTCACTATGCTTTTACAGTCATCACAGCAATGAGCTATGCCACAGATAAGGTGAAATGCTCAGGAAGGTTATGCAGGAGCATACTCCACATTGACATACCGCTTCACATTATATATATATTATGATCGAGGATGTCCACTCCAGAGCAGTAGAAACTGGTGTACCCTAACGATTGCTTTTGCCGACGCCTGTGCACTAGCAGGTACATATTATATGGCAAATGCAATTATATTTCGCCAAGCTGTAGTTAACACAAGCTGTCGCAAGTCGGCCAATACACAGCTGTAATACATTAAAGGCAAGTTAAAACATTCTAATGAACTGATACGACGGAATTGCAATGCAATATCAGGCATATAAGTTCAGTGCTATGTGCCGTTCCATAAGATCAAAGACATTTGAGGAATCTGCAACCTCACCTAGGTTGTGACGAGAGACGAGACGGCGTGACGAGGTCGTGTCGTGACGAGAAGTGGAGAGCATGTTCTGTGTAAACTAGTCTACATGTTTGTGTAAACCTTCGGAGTGCGCATTTAGTATTCGTTGCGAAAGCTTTTACTGTAAATGGCGCACAGTACTAACCTTTACTCACTTTTGAAAAACGCATTTTTTGTCTAAAGGCAATGATACCTATGGCCATGGCATCTGCAGTATGATCTTCATTCCCAAACAGCCAAAGCATACAGCACCACCCTATGCCTTCTGTCTCACATATTATTCCGAAAGTTTCTAGCGTGGGATGCAGCGGTTGGCAGAGAAACTGATTAGTACAGCAACATAAGGTATACAATACTCTGAACTCACTAATTTCATTGCTGTTTGACCATTGTTTTCCCTTACAGTAAGAAAATGTGGAGTAAATGCAACATGCATAATTGACGTCGAGACCCCTTTGGAGATGAATATCACGAATGACCAAAGAATCCAAATTAAGATGAGAAAAATAATTTAATTCTACTTCAAGAATGGCATCACCCTAACAATTGTGGAGTTTGTTGCTATACCTATATTATTTAGTTTAGTTGGAATGTGTTTGCATCGTCAGCAATATCGCTTCGCCTGTTTTCGATTGACTGTTTCCCCAATTTAGGCAAATTCATCATCTCAAATAACCTTGCAGATAGTACCAAGAACTTCCTCAGATGGAGAACTTTTTTAATATTCGCAAGATCTGAGGCTTTTTAACGCATATGAAAGAAAGTGTGGGCTGCATGCCACCCTCTGATCTCATCAGCAAGTTTGCGGAAATCATCTACAAGGTTCCTCGTATTCAATGTAAATTTGGTCGTACGGTAGAAACAGGGAACTTAAACGGGTGGATTACGCAGCATACTAATGATGTCAGCAAGAATCAGGCATCAACAAACAATGTTGCTAGACACGCATAGACCATCAAGTAGCAGAATTAATGTGACGATCTAAGATTCAGGCAGTAAAATGATATATGTCCTGCAATATATATCGAAACTTTTTCATTATTCAGTCTGCTACCCCTGCCTTCGCCAAAAAATATTCATAATCATTATGCTATCTAAGACAAATCATTCCGACCGATATTCTAGCCTTCATAAGCTGTTTCTTTTTCACTGCCAGTTCTTTGTGCTAAAGAGGAGTACGTGTGAATGCCATATCATCTACTTATTTCCCGTTTTATTTCGATGGCACTTGCATGGACACTCTAGGTGCATTTCTGCCAACGGCGTCGGCGTCAGGTTCTCTATGAAGCCCAAGGGCGATAAAACCATGGCCGTGCGTCCTATGCTCAATGCGCGAGTAACAATGCGCGAATAACAACATGCAAGACTACTGTTACTCATAAGGACAACGCTTGCAACGTTATACGTTTGGATGAAAGCATTTTCATTTACCGCACTTCGGCACGCAGATATAATGAACTCAAGCAGACTTCAGCATGTCTTGACAGTTAAGAGCAAATTAGGAAATGCTTCCCGGTCAGTACACCGTTTCTTCTAGGATAATTTGAGGGATCTCCGAGTCATAAGACGAAGTGTAGAATCAATATGCTACCATCAAGCAGATAACCTCTCCCCTTGCTTTGTTTTGTCAAGTGTTTTTCTGAGGTCTCTCGTTAGCGTACCAGATGTGGGTCAAGTATCCCGTTGCACTCATAACCGCAAGACATTATAGAATTTTCTACACTTTTTCACATTACACACCTCTTTTAGAATAAGCATTGGTATCAAAAATTATGCCTAAGAAATGCCAATAAAGACGTGTTCGTATATTTCGTGCAAGACGTGTTCGTATATTTACAAGATGAGGGGTGATTTCTGAAGACTACGCTCCTGTTTCTGCTTCCATTTCATGGACGTTCGTCATATGTGATCTGGTAGGTACTGTTCTTGTTCTTTAGGGGGAAGGGAGTGGGGCGTTATGCGCATTTCAATAAATGCGCTTCAGTGAATTTCAGTGAATGTGTTTTAAAAAGCTTCTGCGCAGTACTTGTATGTACTGCGGTGAAATATTATAGCAAGCAAAAAGAAAAACAATACCGGCTGATGGAGGCATCAGGTACGCATCTGAGATAATAATAAAGACTACAACCGTGGCCCAGTGGGGCTTCCAGTTTCTATAACATGTTGCTTACACTTAGTATGCGCGCAAATTCATTCTTCGCTTCACTGCAACACACTATGCTTCAGCACGGAGGCATCAGGTGAGCACCTGAGATAATAAAGGCTAGAAGCGTGGCCAAGTGAGGTTTACCGTTTTCATAATAACGTGTTGCATAGGCACGAAAATTCTCACTCGCGTCACTGCAATACATTAAATGCTTCGCCACATTACACAAATGCCGCGCGTTGAACCAATCAAATTACCGTTTTCTTTTTTTCATAACTGTATAATCGTAGCAAGCTCGGTTTTTTAGTCGAGTTTCCCGTTTATTCTACGCTATATTCCAATAAGTTTGAAACTTTGCAAGGTTATTTAACATAATAAGAGACGAGACAATTACGTGTTGGTCACGCGCTTTTCCTTCGCGCATAGCCGGTATAAGAAAATCATATCCCACGAAGAATGGGAGGTCAGAACTAAGCCTAAGTTCTAAGCTAAGTGCTTATTGTTTCAAAGTTCTGGAGCTATGGCTATGATCGAAGCTTATGAACGCTTACGGACGCTCATCTACAAATATATACGCGTTTCCTATTCCGCGTGGCATGCGCACAGTAACTCTGTGTGGCGCCCAAATATTTTGGACAAGTGCTCGATCGGCATAACGTATGCGGCGCTAAGCCTTACCTGATCGTACTAGCGCATAGAGTTTCTCACCGTATTACCTAGAGGGAAATCTGGCACTGCTGCGCTGTGGTATGCATGGGAATGCCTGTATATTGTTTCTTCGGATTGGCATCGTTCTCGGAGAGCCAGGCAAGCATCGTTCCCTCTGTCACAATGATTAATTTTCTACTAAAACCGCACGAAACAAGCTGTTTTAGCTTTATTATTTCACAAAAATATGTTTTCTTTAAGTATCAGAACTTGTTGCATGTGAAATTATATGAAACGTAAGAAACTTTAGCGGGCCGCTAAAGTTCGAGGACCGACGACAAAATTCGCACTCGCTTTGGAACAGTCTGTCGTCTGCTCTTTTCTTCCCTCCGTCATGCATTGTAGGTGGGTAGAGATGCAATTTGCGAGAATGGAAATATTTTATGAAGATTTTACTTTCAGAACGCGTTATTTGTGTAGCCATATCCACGTTTCAGGCGAAGCTTCTTACAACACCAGCCAACACAAGCCTCGCAGACACATATACCGTCATTCTCATGACGGCACAGCGCCCCTTAAGAAACTGCCATAGACGGTGGCGCCAGATTTCCCTCTAAGTGTTATAGTGAGAAATTCTATGTACAAGCGTTCTCGGAAATATGCACTTTGAACTGTGACAAAAGTTTACGTGTCATCGTTATTGTTGTGTCCTCAACACATGGTTACGATGATTATGACGAAGCCTCAATTAATGGCACAAAACCCACTACGGTGGATAGGACACATATTGGGTGGTAATATGACGGGAAAATTAAGTATATTAGTTAATAAATAACACAAAAAAGAAACTAAATAAATAACCTAAAATCACAAATTAACTATTAATAAATGAGATAAAATTGTGTTTAATACAATAGTCAGTGTTGCCTTGATAGTATAGTAACAGGAACTTATACTGAAATACATAAAGTAAAAGATATACTTCTACATCAGCAAGTTAAATTTTGAATGTTAATATTAATATTACTTGAACTGTGAATTTGTGTCTTACCTTTTGAATTTTCTAAAATGAACTAGAAGCAAATCAAATACGGAAACTACGCAATAATAATAAGGCAGTCTTTCTGTGTCACATATGAAATTAAATTGGCTAGGCAAACTTTCCTGTGGCTGTATCATAATGGCACTGCTCCAAGAGAGAGTATAACAGTACTGCTTAAAGGCAGTTCTAGATTTCGAAGCGGAATTACTAGACATCGTTTTCAATGAGTAGACAACCGCCGACAAGATAATAAGAAATGATCGATGGAATCGGACTCATTGAAGAGGTAGCATAAAGGGGATACCGCCAGACCACATCTGTGCAAGTAAAAATTAAGTGTTGCAATACGGCAACGCAGATTTGTAAATGATACTTCGAGGCGCCGGGTAGGACACCATTGTCGGTTCCAAAAATAATTTAGATGCATGAAATCTGTAGATTTTGCTAACGACAAGGTTTTATTTTATTTATTTTTTTGTCCTCGATCAAAGAACTGCATATATCTGGGTGCAGTGATCTGCGCAGTTGCTGGCAGCACCGATATCCCCGGAACGATTAAAGAAGCTCGTGCTAAGGAATCAGCTACGTCATGGCTCCATGATCATGCCTCCGTCACCTTCCTCCTTTTCGGTGTGGCGCCTGTCCACGTTCCACATGAATGCTTTTTCCGCGTCGTTGAAAACAGCGATGCGGCTATCGGCAGCGAGGCGTGGCGTTGTCAAAAGCCTGCACAGAACCCTTGGGCAACGTTGCACAGGCGTTTCTTGAAGAATTTCAAGTTGCTTCACGAGCCTCGGATACACCACAATGCAAGCTATGCGTGTTCCTATCACCAAATGGGCGTCAATGCACCCTCGGAGGCTGCGGCCCTGGGTGCCGCCATGCTAGCGGAAGTGGCCTGTGGCGAGAGCCAACAGGCGCGCAGCTCTGACCCCCTGACACCCCCCCCCCCCCCCGGCGCTCAGGGGGAAATGTTTTCCTTATAGACCTTTTCATCGGGCGAGGAGGATAGGCCGCACGGAGAGCCTTTCCTCCTCTCTGGCTTGGGCGATCCGGCGCGGCGCTGCTTGAAAGTGTTGCAGTCGCGTGCTGCGGAACAATTTCGAGATGTTTTAGATCGTACTTAGTGAAATTTACGCCATGTCCATTCATATAAGGACGTCAGGGAAGCCTTTCGGTGTATCGATAACTACAGTGCGCGGAAATATGTCTTGGGGGCGTAAAAATGTGACGCGCTTTATCAGCCACGGTGTACTCACATTATCAGTGGCGGTGTGTATACGTGCATGTTGTGAACTATTTAGCTTATATCGGTTTTAATTCAACAAAGAAAACCGGTGTCTCTGTATCACCAACATTAAATGATAAATCAGCTCTCTGTCTGATCGCTTGGCGTAGGGAGTAAAACAAAGCATAAGAGCGCATGCTCTTGCACGGCCAACCTAAGGCAACCACGAAAAGTCTAAGCGGCAGGCGCTATCAAATATTTGTGATACACCGGCATCGTTCTCGCGCATTTCAAGTCTAGTAGGCTTGAAATTACTATATGTCTACGCTAGCCTTCCTGCATCAGGCCGACGGCGCTGCTCAACACAGCGGTCACTGCGGTTAGTGAACTAGCATGATACAAATGTAAGCTGTGCACTTCGGCATTGCCTTTTTGGCCTGTATACAGCCATAATATATGAGAGGGATCATATAAAAAGAACGCAATGGCTATTTTTAGGACAAAATTTCCGTAATACGTGTGAGTGCGTCGTAGATAACGGAACGAACACTGAAAAAAAAAATTCAATTATCATCCTCTTTCTCGAAAAAGCAAAAGAAAACAGGCTAACGCCGCAATACGACCTCGCATAGTCACGCCGCACAACGTTTATGAATATATAACCGCTGTTGCCGTATGCTTGAACCATGCGTTATATAGAACAGAGATATCTGTAATCCAGCACCTACCACTGCTTATATACAAGACGCTCGCTCAGTTTGTAAACAGTCCCTTTGCTGGACAAGCTTGATTCAAACTGTAAGGTATGCTGCTATTACTTCCCAAAACTATTTTATTCAGGGGCGGGAACCTCATCCATCGAACCAAGTGGTCACGCAATGCAACCTGCACGAACAGTTTGTACGCTTGTCAAAGTATAACATCACAGCTCCTATCGTAGCAGAACGGTACCCACGCTGTTACGATCGTCGGGTATGTTTCATGGCTCCTGAACCGCAGCTTAGAAATAGAGGGTAATACTGCAATAAGGTCACATTAGTGTTTGGAACATTCAGAAATACACAGTTAGTCTCTGAGGCTGATTGTACGCTCGAATATGCGCGCACACATCGCGCTGCGTGTTCCGTCCACCTCAACGCCAGCAGAAACTCCGAATCACTCCAGCACGTCTCACAGAACCATTTATCACGTAGAAGACGCACGTCATACTAAACAGACCGCACGACCGCGAAAACAAACGCCAGAACCTACCGCCGAGCGTATACCTGCCATGCAAAACACCGTTTTCACCCAAGCCAGTATGGCGCTGCTCATAGGCGGCGCCACTGAGTTCACAATATGGCCGCGCCTACGAAAAAAACAGAACACGAATAATTAATTATGGAGTTTTATGTGCCAAAACCACTTTCTGATTATGAGGCACGCCGTAGTGGAGGACTCCGGAAATTACGACCACCTGGGGTTCTTTAACGTGCACCTAAATCTAAGCACACGGGTGTAACAGAACACGATAGCCTCGCACCCAGACTAACCGAAAGCTTACGCTCGCACCCGGTTGCCCGGTCGACCGGCGCCATTTTGTACTGGGCTGCCAAAGTGGGTTCGCCGGCGACCGGTAGACATGGCAAGCGTTAGCTCTAGGACCCCAAAGTGCGGAAATGTGCCCGTTCACGCGGATCCAAAGTACAAGAAGTCATCTGGGCATCATTGCGTCGTGTTTGGGTGCCAAAACAACCAGCGCAAAAGGAACAGGCTGCTTAGCGCTGTTTGCGAAGAGCACAACACACGTAGGGAATCGTGCCGGTGCGGTGTTTTCAGCCTGCACCGATTTCCATCCGCAACGAAGAATGCCAAGCTGCGCCACCGGTGGATAGCTGCAGTAAATAGGAAGAACTACCAACCCAGTGAAACTACACGAGTGAGTATTCGATCTGTGTATATTTTGTTGCCACGTTCAACTTTGCGCCTTACGAACGTAATATGTGCAACACGCAGGTTTGCTCCGAGCACTTTCTCAACAACAAGCCTAATAGAGAATCCCGTGCCGGTGCTTCGCCTTGGCTATTACCAAAAGGCAAGCCTTTTCGTGTTTTCAGTAATGCAGAGCCCTCGACAGTTAAGCGGAGCAGTTGAGTTTGCGGTTAGCGATACTTGCAGCTGGTGCACGGCATGACCATTAAGCGTGAACGACAAGCTGTAGGCAATAGAATGTTGCCCTGCTAGTGAGCGTTATTGCTATGGAAGTAAACCGAAGTCTGCTCGTCACGTAGCACGCGTCCACAAAAATGTAGACGACGACTACTCGTCGCCGAAGGTGTTCTTGCAGCGCGCCTGTCTTTACGAGCTGGTGTTGCAGGTGTCATTCGTAACGAATTCATTTGAGCCTCCTGAGCTCTAACAAGCGAAACGGCTGATACCAGGTAGCTGCAGTTGGTGGGACTAATTTCTTGGAATGCAGGTGCGGTTGTTTTCTTGTACCAAAGGGGTCCCTGATGATGCAGCTTTAAGTAGGTATGGTAATTTTATGCGCCCTGTCATGGTGTGTGCCACAACTGTACAACACCTGCAGCTGTCATGTTCACCCTGTTATAGGGGCTTTGACTGCACACGTAGTTTAACATTATAACTACTGTAGTTCATCATTTTCCACTGAGTGCAGGTTTAGCATCATATATGCTGCTTGTTCGAGTGCTGTAGGCTTGTGTTCTGAATATTTTACGATAAATTGCACATACAATTGACCTGGCGTATTTTCTATTTCATTTTGAGAGGACTTTATATCTTCGCAGCAGTGATGGCATGGGAAAGAACTACAGCCCTTCTTACTATAACATATATTTTGTTTTCAATGTGCAGGTGGTGAAGGGCAGGCGTCTGCTAATCAGGCAGGCTATAAGCCCAGTCAAACGACCTCGCCAGCTGGTTGCCAATCGCGGCCAACCCAGTAGCAGTAGAAATGGAAGGACTCTGCCAGTAGTGACCATGACAAACAAGACCAAATTGAAAGTGCAGAGGACAATGTTCTGCGTGCTTTAATAATATATGGCACGAACACAGTGCTGTATATTCCTTCACAGGTTACGTGCCAAAAATGCGCAGATATTACAGCTCACACGTGTTCAAGCATATAGCGCGCGGTTTGTACAAACGTAATAGCGTACTTGCCCGATGTATTCGCTTCTGCAGTCTGCACAGCACTCAGTGTGGCCATTGCGCACTTACATGAGGTCTTGAAGTTTGATTGGATCGAGACAGTGAAAATGACCGGTTAGAAAAAACGCTAAACACGCCTTCCGCCCAGCTTTCGCGCCGGGTCGCATCTCCCGGCGTGGCAGCCCAGACCTGCTACTTCGCGGCGCTTAGGATAGATGGCGCGACCAGCGCTCATCAATATGGCGGCGTGCTTTGAATTCACGGTGTTCTGGTGAAATACGCGGCTCGGGTGGCTGCGCGCGCCTGCCCGGGCCCCGGTATCCTGAAAGCCATTTGCGACGGGTACAGAGTCCGTCGCGCGCTGGGCTTTCGCGGCGCAGTTCGTGTTGATGCGAGCAGCAGCTTGGTAAATTCGCTCGCTGCTGTTGCCAAGCTTTCTCACTGCGGCATTTTGACAGCGAGTTTCCGTGGTCGTTGAGTGAGATGTATACATGTTTGCTTGTGCGCGTGTGACATCGTGGTCAAGGGTGGGACTGCCTAAAGTCAATTTGGAGCTATTTTTGGACCAAGTAAGATTGTAAAATCGCGGTATGGAGCACTTTGGAGCAGCCAAATTGCATTCTGGAGTAGCATCCCAAGTTACGCAGAGCATTATGCAAACATCCCCTGATTGTAATAAATGTCATTTAATGTTGAACTGCCAACTTGAACACTGAATGTACATCGCCAGCTGTATGTTCAGGTAACAGTATGAATAAATGTCACAACATCCTGACACCCCGTTGTACCAACATTGCACTTAAACATCAAGTTAACGTAAAAATGATAGCAATATCGCAATGTTACAGCACTGCACGTGCCCAGAACGTTACCAGATGTCACCAATGTTGACATTATTGCGATGCAATGGTGCCGTAGCATTTCGAATGGGCACGTTTATGCTACCACGAGATATTGATACACGCATATTGCGTGTTTCTTGTGGCCCATGCATGCAGGCGCCCCGACGAAGACGACAAATGCTCTCTGGCTCTCGAGCTGTCGGCTGAACTGACTAGTGTGGTATCCGTAACTTCTGGTTTCGGTTTTGGATGGGTTTTTACATCAGGGCGCCACTCAGCGCCAAACGCTGTGAGTGCTTCCTGTAAGTTGCCCCCTCAGAGATAAAGACGCTTATTCTTTGTCTGGTTCCCAACTGGAGCAGTCTGGCTCTTTTCTTGCGGCGCTGCGCGCCCCTACCGTTAAGGCCTTATGCCGTAACCCTTCCGTGCGGCCACCCCGTCGGAGCTACAACAAACTGGCGACGAGGATGAACCTGTTCTGCTACTACGAGTGCCGGATCCTGCCCGGACGCCGCTAGCGCTGTACCTGTGCCACGTCCGGCTGCACAGCGCGTTTCGTCGCCATTGCCCTACAGCAAACTGGCGACGAGGTAAAACGCTTACTTTACGGGCCCTTGCCTTTCCACTTCTGCTGCTCCCCTCCTTCAGACATGCAAGACGCTACGTCCACTTCGGCGTCGTCCACTGCAACTCCCCCGCCTTTGTTCTCCGTGCCCAGCATGGCGTTCGCACCGCCCATGCCGCCTTTCCTTGCATTACCCGGTACTCCTTCGGTACCGTGGCTGACATGGAAACGTTCTTTTTGCACGTTTCTTCAGGCGACCGGATGCGAAGCATTGCAAGATGACAGGAAGAAGGCAATTTTACTGAGCAACTTAGGCTTCGAGGGGCAGCGTCTATACTATGACCTCGCGTCGCAAACGGACCAGACGGCCGTTACGTTCGAAGACATTCTTCGCATCTTCGACTGGCACTACGAAGAAAGCTCAAATCCCCTGGTGCACCGCATTATCTTCCAGGACAGGAAACAACTACCCAGGGAAACCTTCCAGGACTTCGTCACCGCGCTACAAAGGCTAGCGCCTGCTTGTGCGTTCGGCGCTTGGCACGACGAGTCCCTTCGCGACCAAATCCTCCAAGGCGTCGCATCAACAAGAATGAGAGAAAGGTTACTTTACGAGGGAGCGTCCCTCACGCTGAAGAAGGTACAGGAAATCGGACGAGCCGTACAGCAAGTTCACAAAGAACTTCAAGTCTTCGACAGCTCGTCCGTTCAGCGCGTCTCGGCGCAACGCCAAGATAGCGTCGACAGCCATCACCTTCCTCGCCCGGGCGCGCATGATGGCGGTTCCCGCCGCCCTTCTCCCTCGACCCGGCGGCTTCAAGATGGCGCTCGGCGGCATGGCGGAAAGTCGCGACCTGGGGAGGCCGGCCAACATGGCGCGCGGCCCGAACTCCGCGAAGCCAGTCGAGACATCGCGGGCTATTGCTACCGATGTGATTCACCTCAACACATCGCATCTGATCCAGGCTGTCCAGCCAAGCACGTTTCCTGCTGTGCGTGCGGAAAAGTAGGACATTTCGGTTCAGTTTGCCGTTCGAGGAACCGAAAGCATCGACAGTCCCCTGCTCGTACGCAGCTTGTTTTCGCTGCATGCCAACAAGTGTCAGAAGTTCCAGCTGACCCAAGCGTTCACTTTCCGTCTCTTCCACATAACGCTCCCTCGGAGTTCACCCAGCCGTACTCAGGACAATCGGGACTTGTAAATGACTTCATCCACGACGTTCATCTTCGAGCGTCAGTGCAACCAGTCTCCGCGAAACTGCGTCCTCTACCTCGGGTTCTCCGTGAGCAAGTCTGCACTGCAAACGGTATTTCGCCGCTGGAAAACAAAGTTCAGTCAGTTGTTAAAGCATCGCAGCCAGCTGACAAGAAGTCGCTGCACTCATTTCTCGGTGTCACGCGATACTACGCTAAACTGATCCCGCAGTACGATGAATTGGTAGAGCCGCTTAAGAAACTGTTAAAGCAAGGACAACCGTTTGTCTGGGATCAGGATACCGAGTATACCTTCCAGACCATTAAGGAGGTGATTGCATGCGAATTCGGCTCTTACGCCAAAAGTGTTCAGATGTACGTAGACCGTAGTCGTGCCCCAAAATCTCGACGTCCGTGCGTCACTCCTCCCCAACATACTGCCCCTGAAGGCACTCGGGTCTCTGACACACCTTCTAGCCCCAGTACGAGTAACACTTCTGCTGTTCCTCCTCTACAACTTGAACCAGTCCTCCGCAGGTCTACACGCCATAGACAACCTCCGGAATGATTTAAGGACTATGTTTCCAAGTAGCTTGTTGCCTCAGGTTACTGTCTACAGAGGTTTCGATCTTCCCATGCGAATTCGGCTCTTAATGCCAAAAGTATTTCCTTTCTTGTTTGTTAGCTGAATAAGACAAGCAGTATCCTCAAATGGGGGGATTTCTGGCAGCATAAACGGTGCTATACCCACGCTGTACTTACTGCTATACTGCTGATTTATCAGTGGATCCTAGTTGTAGGAACACTCTGCTTCATTTCTTAGCATCCCCACAGAAGGGATACCATACATTTCTTGTATGTTACGTTTCTTGCAGCATACATGTATGCATTTTCACTAAGGTAGTAGCCGCCATACTAATTAGTCCTTTATGCCAAAAAGAAAAAAAAAGCTTTCGTTAGCATTCTTAAAGGGGGGGGGGGGCACTATGGAGTGTTAAGTGCTTTTACGCACAATACCAATCCACGACAGCCACAGCGACTGTCTCGACTCGGGCTCAGGGCGAATGAGCCACCCATCAGTGCTGTCCCAGGGGGCACACAGATGGTTGTTACTGTACTCTTATGTACTTTGTGAATTTGCTATGTGTTATCTGTGTGTGCAAGTATTCATGTACGTTTTTTTATAATGGGGAAGCCAGATATCATTTTCTATTGTATAAAGATGTATCACTAATCATGTGTGTACTTATTTTTGCTGCGAAGAGAGCGAGTGGATCATTTTTTCCTTTCAAGGGAGAGGTGATGCGGTATCCGTAACTTCTGGTTTCGGTTTTGGATGGGTTTTTACATCAGGGCGCCACTCAGCGCCAAACACTGTGAGTGCTTCCTGTAAGTTGCCTCCTCAGAGATAAAGACGCTTATTCTTTGTCTGGTTCCCAACTGGAGCAGTCCGGCTCTTTTCTTGCGGCGCTGCGCGCCCCTGCCGTTAAGGCCTCATGCCGTAACCCTTCCGTCCGGCCGCCCCATCGGAGCTACAACAACTAGTGCGGCATTATCTTCGTCGTGTAGAAATCCTCCATTGACGCGCCCAACGAACTAGAACTTTCTTGATGTTCACGTCGACGGTGTCCTTTTGACGGCGTTAATATATACTGTAGCCCAGGTGCCCATAATAAGGTGTCATCTCCATCTCCTGAGGAAGACTCTCCCACCTCCTGCTACTCGAGCTGTACGCGTGGCCGATGGTAACACAGTTGACGTCACTGGAATGTCTATTTCCCGTATGAGTATTGCCGACCGCCACGTTCGTGTTCTTTTTACAGTGCTGACCAATTATCCCCATGTCCTAAACCTCGGACTCGACTTTCTTACGGCGCAGTCAGCTTTGATCGAGTGTGCTGACCGTACCCTTTGCCTCGAACTTTCGTGCCAAACAACTTTAGTACGACCGCCTTCGTCCGCCTACCGCCTAAAGCCTTGACTTTTGTCGATTTGCTATCATCTTTTTCTGTGCCCGATGGTGATTACGTCGCCGCACCTGTTCCTGGTGTCCTTTTAAAGCGCAATATCACTGTGTCGCACTCTGTCCTCACCATCGCCGATAACCGGACATGCCTCCCCGTCGTCACTTTTGGCCTAACAAAGGAAATTCGACCCCAAAACATATCGGTTGCAACACAGCGTGCTATAGGAGATAACCACGTCAGGACGTTTTCAGTTGACGTCTGCTCAGGTTCTTCACCATGTCCGCAGGATGCTATTTGCCCTGACGCAACATTTCATCCCATGATTCGTCCCATGGGACATATTGCCTGAAGAAGCAGCAGCTCTGTGCCGCCTTTTGGGTTCCTACCACATCTTCGACCTAAATACTGGTGATGCCAGTCCTATTCATCGCCGGCCATATCGAGTTTCTGCTTCAGAGCCTAAGGTTATTCAAGATGAAGGGAACAAGATGCTTGCCAAAGGTATTGTTTAACCTTCGTCGAGCCCTTTGGCGTCGCCCGTGGTACTTGTCAAAAAGAAAGATGGCATATGGCGTTTCTGCATAGGTTATTCTCATACAAACCGCATTACCAAGAAAGACGTCTACCCCTTGCCTTGCATTGACGACGTCCTCGAGTGTCTCCACAGTGCCAAATACTTTTCATCAAGAGACCTTCGGTCTGGTTATTGGCAAATTTCTGGGGATGAAAAGGACCAAGAGAAGACTGCGTTCGTCACCTCTGATGGCCTACATCAATTCAAAGTTATGCCATTCGGTCTATGCAACGCCCCAGCAACTGGACTCTTCAAGGGTTCAAATGGTCAACATACCTCTGCTACCTAGACGACATTCTCGTATTTTCACCTACATTTAAGACACACCTTGAGCGCTTATCAGCTGTTCTTACATCTTCCGCGAAGCTGGGCTGCAACTAAATTTCATCGAAGTGTCACTTCGGTCGTCGGCAGATTACAGTGCTGGGCCATCTCGTCGACGCTTCTGGTATTCAACCAGACCCGGAGAAAATTCCTGCTGTCACATCTTTTCCTGTACCTCAGTCTGTCAAAGACGTCCAAAGTTTTCTAGGACTCTGGTGATACTTCCGACGCTTCGTTAAAGACTTCGCAGCGATTTACTGACCTCTTACTGATCTTCAGAAGCAGGACGTGCCGTTTATATGGGGCCCCGCTCTAACTGCCGCGTTTACCCACCTCACCAACATTCTCACCACGCCACCTATACTGGCCAACTTTGACCCGTCCTCTGCTACACAGGTACGTACCGATGCCAGTGGTCACGGCATCGGAGCCGTCTTAGCCCAGCGCCAACAAGGTCAAGATCGTGTTATTGCCTACGCTAGCCGCGTCCTCGAAGCAGTGGAGCTAACTATTGGATCACAGATCGTGAATGCCTCTTTATTACTCTTTATCATAATATCACGTAGTAGTGACGGTGAAGAAACCAGCAAAACTTTGAATGATGAAACTTGCACCTGATCGCGCGAAACTGCACTCAAGGACAGGCTACACCCAAAGAAGAACGATAGCGGCGAACACAATCGGCCATCGTCGAAAATCTTATGAGCGGGTAAAGTGTGTCGGCTTTTATACATCAATCATCGAAGGTTCCAGCGTAATCGCTGGGACCCGCGTGTCTTCCACGTACTAGGTACCACGCAATGCGCGTCGAGTATACATGCAGTCAAATTACAAAAGATTCGGTGACGACAATGGATAGAACCAGGCACGTACCCAGGGGGGGGCCCGCCCCCCCCCCCCCGAAATCAAATGGCATACCCCCCCCCCCCCTCCCCACCCACGCCACCACTCCTCACACATTCCTAAAGCGCCGCCAGATCAATGTTGAGACTTCGCAGCTGTGCATCGGTCAGCATTATGCTGCCTTTTTCACTCCTTTTAGATGGCGGTAGTTATCGGCATCTTTTGTAATGTGAACGACAGTTTTCTCGTAGATTCCGCACCCGCGCGATAAACTTGAGATGCGTTCAGTTGTCACCATATATTCAACCGTCACGCACATAGCTGTTGCTTTTGTTAGTTCAACCTTCTTTGTTTAGGCTGATCCTAGGACCAGGAGAGGGATGCGGCTGTTACTCAGATGTGTACTCTCATGGAACGAGTTGCGGCCGCAGAAAACGCCAATTGCGTTTAACTTATCCCTTTGCTTCATTGTTTCCTTGAGCTACGGCTCGCCGCAACGTTGGCAGATGCCCGGAACCATATACACGTGATATGGGTTAGATAAGGTGGGAAATAATATAATGTGAAAGAGCGTCCATCATGGAACCCTGCAATAACCCTTAAACCCATAAGCAAGATGACTGTCGCCCGTTACCCCGTCTGTTTTCCCTAACTGTATAGCGCTTTTCGTGCAAAATTGGCAACTGGAAACAAAAATTGCAAGGAGTTGAGTAATTAAGCGATCTACTAAGGGAGATCGAGAGCCAAGGCAACAACGAAACTGCAAGCAAAAGCGAATAATAAAAAAGTTAACCGTTGTTTATGAGAATATTTATGGATCAACATCTTTTTACTTAAAAAGGAAGTAGAGAAAACGCCGCCGGAAGTGGAAAACAATTACTTGTTTTGAATGACGCTTCTACAGTTATCGGTCGAACCGCCTCACGTAGCCACTTCTCTGCTGTGCTTATGTGGGTGGTTTTCTAACCTTCCGCAGTGAGCGCAGTACGTCTAGAAGTGCAGAGTCCTGCGCTCTACGCGGTTGTATGGGACTGGCGGCCGCACAGCGTGACGCTATTCGTGGGAACTGTCAAAACTGATCAACAAGGCGAAAATAAATGATATTCGAAACTATAACATGAGAAAGACTGAAGAAGCCGTAAAAAATGAACGCAGCCTGAAATCAGTAAAAAAAGAAACCTGGCATAGGACAAACCATGATGTATGCACTAAAAGATAAGAAGGATAATATCATCAGCAATCTCGAAGATATAGTAAAAGCAGCGGAAAAATTCTAAGCTGACCTGTATACTGTACCCAGAGGAGTCACAATAGTTCACTTAGAAACAGTAATGAACAGGATACAGAAACTCTCCTATAACTAGCTATAAGCTCAGAAGGGCCCTGCAAGACATGAAACGATGAAGAGCGGGAGTGTAAGGTGGAATAACAGTCGATTTAATCAAAGATGGAGGAGACATATTTCTTGGAAAACTGGCGGCTCTTTATACGAAGTGTCTATCGACTGCAAGGGTCCCAGAAAACTGGAAGAATGCAGACAATATACTGGTCCACAAAAAAAGGAGACGTTAAAGAATTGAACAATTATGGGACCATTAGCTTGCTCTCAGTATTATATAAAATATTTACCAAAATAATCTCCAATAGAATAAGGTTAACACTGGATTTTGTCAACCAAGGGAACAGGCTGGCTTCAGGAAGAGATACGTTACCATGGATCACATCCATGTCATCAATCAGGTTATCGCGAAATCTGCAGAGTACAATAAGCCTCTCTATGTGGCTTATATAGATTACGAAAAGGCATTTGATTCAGTAGAGATACCAGCAACCGTAGAGGCACTACGTAATCAAGGGGTACAGAATGCTTACGTAAAAAGCTTGGAAAATATTGCTACATGCGTGAGGTATTTGTTTGTTTGAACCAGGCGCGTAGGCGCCATCATTCAAGAAAAGAGGAGGAAGAACGAACTGCGCTCGCGCTGTGAATCTAACCGGTCAGCGCTGCAACCGTTGTTGTAAATATATTTTGTAAATAGTTTCTCGTCTTACTGACTCGTCTTTCGTGTTAGAATATCTACAGAGGTTCTACAGCTACCTTAATTCTACACAAGAAAAGCAGGGAGACACCTTTAGAGAAAGGGGTCCGACAGGGAGACACAATTTCTCCAAAGCTATTCACTGCGTGCTTAGAAGAATTCAAGCTATTAAACTGGGAAGGCTTAGGAGTAAAGATCGACGGCAAATATCTCAGCAACCTTCGGTTTGCCGATGACATTGTTCTATTCAACAACAATGCAGACGAGTTACAACAAATGATTGGAGAGCTTAACAGAGAGAGTGTAAGAGTGGGGTTGAATATTATTATGCAGAAGATGAAAATAATGATAAATAGCCGGGCAAAGGAACAAGAGATCAGGATGGCCAGTCGGCCACTAGAGACTGTGAAGGAGTACGTTTACCTAGGTCAATTAATCAGAGGGAATCCTGATCATGAGAAGGAAATTCACAGAAGAATAAAAATAGGTTGGATCGCATACGGCAGACATTGCGAGCTCCTGACTGGAAGCTTACCACTATTATTGAAAACCCCGCAGGGGCATCTGCGCAAGCAGGCGTTTGGTGTGTTGCGACACCACGGACCCGAGCACACGAGGGTTGGACCCTCCCGCGTTTAACCGTGCGTGGCTTAGCCGTGTCCGGGGAAAAGGGGATCCTGGGGGTTGAGCCGATGCTGGGTGTTCGGACCTTTAAGGCCCCCCGGCGGAGGCAACACACCCCTTTGGCCTCGGCTTCACGCAGACGGCACCCCCGGACTGACCCACCCGGGGGAAATCGGTAGTTGCCTTTTCCTGTCTCTCTCTCCCTCCAGCCTTCGTCTTTTTCTCACTTTTTCATCTTTCCTGTCTTCTCCTAGCTTCCGTTTACTTCCAATATTTCCAGGCAGCAAGGGTTAACCTTGTGTGAATAACCAACCTAGGTTATCTCATATTTGGTTATAGTAACAACGTACAGCTGGCGTTTGCAGGACCTGTTTTTACAGTCCCTGTAACGTCCCCTCGTTGGGCTCCATGGTGGGTGGCTGGCGTTATTGCCGAAAACTAAGTTCTCTTATGGCAAATTCCTTCCCACCCCTCCTTGATCGCCCTCAGAAAAGAGGGCGCACCGAAGATGTATTCAAGTTCTTTGGTCGTGAAAGACCCAACTTCCCACGATTTCATGTTATTCACTCGGAAAAATCAGACACACAAGTACGCACAATCTCCCCATTTCTAGTTTCAAAGTCCTTAACTGAGGCTCTTGGTCAAGGTTACAAGGCAACAAGGATGGCAAGTGGAGATCTCCTCTTGGAGCTCCAGAATCTGAAACAATTTGAGAAGTTATCCAGTCTCGTGTCATTTGGGGACGTACAAGTGACGGTGACTCCGCACCGTACTATGAACACTTCACGAGGCGTTGTCTCAGATGATGACCTGCTTCAGCTGACAGAGGCAGAGCTCCTAGAGGGCTTGAACGAGCAAAATGTTGTTAATGTGAAAAGAATAAAGATGAGGCGCGATGGTAAAGAAATTGCAACCAAACACCTAATTCTCACCTTCAATTCAAGTGTCCTGCCCGAATCAATCGAGGCCGGGTACATAAAGCTCCGTGTCAGGCCTTACGTGCCTAATCCACTCCGATGTTTCAAATGCCAGCGCTTCGGCCACAGCTCGAAGAGCTGCCGAGGCCGCCAAACCTGTGCTAAATGCAGTGCCAAAGAACACACCACTGAAACCTGTGAGAACGCTCTCCGCTGTGTAAACTGCGATGGGGAGCACGCCGCGTACTCGCGGTCGTGCCCATCCTGGAAGAAAGAAAAGGAAATTGTTACAATTAAAGTCAAGGAAAATATCACTTTCAAAGAGGCACGCAGGCGGGTTTCATACCTGCCCAAGAAAAGCTTTGCCGAAGTGGCGCGTCAGGGGGCAGCGTCACAACGGCCTCCGGCGGCTGTCCGACCCACACGCAGTGAGTCGGCAGTTACGCCGTCTGCCCCTGCGGCGGTTGCAGCTAGCGCTGCTCCGCCAACCGTGGAGAAGGGACCATCGATCCCGAAGGTGGGCGCAGCCGAGGCTGCCTCAACCTCCCAGGTCCCTTCCAGCGCTGGCAACGGCCGGCGCAGCCAAATCCCTCAGGGAGCCCCAACGACCTCTGGGCTGTTGGGCGCAGCGGTCTTGCCCTCCAAGGCGGGACACTCCCTGATAACCTCTCGCTCGCAAGAGCACGTGTCCGGCGCCTCACAAGAGGCAATGGACACTACACCTATCCTCCAGGGGCGCCAAGCGCCTAAGGAGCGGCGAGGTTCACTCGAACGCTCCAGAAAGGGCAAAACTCCCGTTACAGGGCCTCGAAAGGGCTCTGTAATTTAATCACTGTAATTTCCATAAACACTACTTCTGTTTCTGTACACACAGCACATATTATCTCCCAATATGGATACACAGATAATTCAGTGGAACGTCAGAGGTCTCCTTAGAAACCTTGATGATGTTCAAGAATTAATCCACAAACACAATCCCAAAGTGCTGTGTTTACAAGAAACAAACTTAAAACCCAAACACACCAACTTTCTCCGACAGTACATAACTTATCGCAAAGATCGCGATGATGCTGTCGCATCATCGGGCGGTGTCGCCATTGTTATCCATAAGAGCATTGCGTGTCAACGTTTACAGCTACAAACGCCTCTCGAAGCAGTGGCGGTTCGAGCTGTTCTCCTAAACAAACTCATCACCATTAGCTCTCTTTACATACCCCCACATTACAAATTAACGAAACATGAATTTCAATCCTATGTAGATCAATTGCCAGAACCTTATGTTGTTCTTGGCGATTTCAATGCACATAGCACCTTGTGGGGAGACTCTCGCATCGATGCGCGAGGTCGTCTCGTTGAACAGTTCCTTTTTTCTTCTGGAGCGTGCCTTCTAAATAAGAAAGAACCCACATATTACTCTCTTGCAAACAGATCCTTTTCGTCAATAGACCTTAGTATAGTTTCCGCGTCTATACTGCCTGAACTCAAATGGGAAGTTACGAGCAATCCTTACGGGAGCGATCACTTCCCCGTACTGCTAAGAACATCTAAAGAAAATGAATTTCCGCCACAAGTTCCTAGGTGGAAGATAGATACAGCCGACTGGGAGAAATTTCGAAATCTATCTAGACTCTCATGGGCTGATATGTCTTCTCTAGAAATCGATGCCGCTGTGGAGTATTTTACAGCGTTTATAATAGATGCCGCATCTAAATGCATATCTGAAGGAAGCGGTTTGGCATGCAGACGGCGTGTCCCATGGTGGAACGAGGAATGTAGGATTGCTCGTAAGAAACAGAACAAAGCGTGGGGGTTGCTACGCGCTTCTCCCACCGCAGAGAATCTAGTCAACTTTAAAAAAGTAAAATCCGAAGGCAGGCGAACCCGCCGACAGGCCAGACGAGAAAGTTGGCACAAGTTTTTATCAAGTATTAACTCGTTTAGGGATGAGGCCAAAGCCTGGAACAGAGTAAATAGGATTAGAGGGCGGCAAACACATTCACTCCCCCTAATAAACACACAGGGAGATACACTGCAAGATCAGGCCAACTCACTCGGAGAGCACTTTGAGAGTGTATCAAGCTCAAATCATTATACGCAATCCTTCCTAAAATATAAACAAATAGAAGAACGTAAGCCACTAACAAGAAAAGGTCGAGAGAATGAGCCTTACAACCGTCCTTTCTGTATTGCCGAATTGAGAGCTGCCTTGAGCGCATGCAACAGCTCCGCACCAGGATCTGATAGAATCATGTATGAAATGCTCAAACACTTACACAATGACACGCAGGATACACTACTCACACTTTTCAACACCATTTGGGATGCAGGGTACCTTCCAGCTGCATGGAAGGAAGCCATTGTGATCCCTGTTTTGAAACTAGGCAAGGACCCTTCCTCAATGGCAAGTTACCGCCCGATAGCCCTCACAAGTTGCATTTGTAAGGTGTTCGAAAAAATGATAAATCGGCGACTCATCTTTTTCCTTGAACAGAGCAAAATTCTTGACCCTTATCAGTGCGGCTTCCGAGAAGGACGCTCCACAACTGACCACCTTGTACGTGTAGAAGCAAATATCCGGGACGCATATGTACACAAACAATTCTTCTTATCCATATTCCTCGATATGGAGAAGGCGTACGATACGACGTGGCGTTACGGAATCTTAAGAGACTTGTCAGAAATGGGCATCCACCGTAATATGCATAATATAATAGAAAGCTATCTGTCAAATCGTACCTTCCGAGTAAAAGTCGGCAATGTACTTTCACGCCCTTTTACGCAAGAAACGGGTGTACCCCAAGGAGGCGTGCTCAGCTGCACGCTTTTTATAGTGAAGATGAACACGCTTCGTGCTTCATTACCACCCGCCATCTTTTACTCTGTCTACGTGGACGACATTCAAATAGCTTTCAAATCTTGTAACCTCGCAGTCTGCGAGAGACAGGTACAGCATGGCCTGAATAAAGTCTCAGTGTGGGCAGACAAGAATGGATTTAAGATCAATCCTAACAAAAGCTCTTGCGTTCTTTTTACAAGAAAGAGAGGCCTGGTTCCGGATCCTTCCTTAGAACTGTGTGGACAACGAATACCTATCAGCAAAGAGCACAAATTCCTAGGTGTCATACTTGACTACGGACTCACTTTCGTCCCCCACATTAAATATCTAAAAGAAAAATGTCTGAAAACAATGAACATAATCAAACTTCTATCTCAGACTACATGGGGTAGTGACAGGAAGTGCTTAATGAATCTCTATAAACGCCTCATTCGATCGCGACTAGACTATGGCGCCGTTATTTATCACTCTGCCGCCCCGAGCGCGCTAAAGATGCTAGATCCTGTTCACCATCTAGGTATCCGGTTAGCCACTGGTGCTTTCAGAACGAGCCCGATTCAAAGCTTATACGCGGAATCAAATGAATGGTCCCTCCATCTACAGAGAACTTATATCAACCTTACATATTTCCTTAAAATACAATCCAATCAACAACATCCATGTTTTAACACTGTTAACGATATGACCTGCACTACCCTTTTCCATAATCGCCCCTCTGTAAGAAAGCCTTTCTCGCTACGAGTGAGGGAGCTTAGTGAAGAAATGCACGTTCCACTCCTTGAGCTTCGCCTAATGCATCCAGCCAAGCTGCTACCTCCTTGGGAGTGGCA
Organism: Dermacentor albipictus; assembly: GCF_038994185.2. Lineage (NCBI taxonomy): Eukaryota > Metazoa > Arthropoda > Arachnida > Ixodida > Ixodidae > Dermacentor > Dermacentor albipictus. The sequence continues at coordinate 14,401,096 of NC_091825.1, read as the reverse complement.
GCTCATACAATGTGATATATCTTTCGTGGAAGTGACAAAGCATGCTCCAGAGATTGAAATCAAGATGCATTTCCGGGAACTCCAGCACAAATACTCCTGCACGGAGTTCTACACCGACGCATCAAAGTCACACGACGGGGTGTCCTATGCAGCCGTCGGTCCATCCTTCTCGGAATCCGACGTACTGCACCCGGAAACTAGTATCTTTACGGCTGAGGCCTACGCACTGCTCTCGGCCGTAAAGCATATAAACAAATCACAACTCCCGAAATCAGTTATATATACGGACTCCCTCAGTGTTGTGAAGGCCTTGATGTCTTTCTGTAATCACAAAAATCCAGTATTTGTTGAACTCTACTCCGCACTGTGCAAAGCATATATATCTAACCAACATGTGATCATATGCTGGGTGCCTGGACATAGGGGCATCGAGGGAAACGTTCTAGCAGACCAGATGGCCACATCAATCTCATCGCACGCAGCTAACTCTACTGCTTCGGTCCCTGTCACAGACCTGAAGCCTTTCTTAAGAAGGAAACTACGAAACCACTGGCAACGCATGTGGGACGAAGAAATAAATAATAAACTGCATGTAATAAAGCCACAATTAGGTTTCTGGCCTCCTGTAACAAAATCCCGCAGGACAGATGTCGTATTCTGCCGTCTAAGAATAGGACACACTTTTGGCACACACAACTTCTTACTCACGGGAAACGAGCCACCAACCTGTGGTAGATGCGGGGCTGACCGTCCTCCACGTCCTACTGGAGTGTCGGGAAGCCGAACCCGAAAGAAAAAAAACACTTTCTCTTAGCATACAGGCACCACATCCCCCTTCATCCTGTTATGTTACTTGGTCCAGAACCACTTTTTGACACCAACGCCGTCTTAGGTTTTTTGGAAGATGTTGTGTTTCATGTTATTAGCCCCACACGTTCGTAGCACTTCCTCTCTTCAGAGGATGCTGCTGCGATAATTATTTTGAATAAGCACATGCCTCTAAGCCCTTGTGGTTCAAGGGCTCTGGCGAGGCTGTAGTGCTGTAAGAAATTCAACGTCTCGCATATTTTAAACAATGCATCATTCTTTTACGATGGATTTTAATCTTCACAGTCTTAGTCATTATTCATCGCCATAATTTTATAGTACATAGATTTTACGCATTTACAGCGACCATTTTTAGGCCACTTTACAGCCAAGTCACATCTTCCATAATACATCATTGACACTACCACCAGTCATGGCGCTCTTTGGCCAAACCTGGCCCTTGCGCCACAAAACAACACACATCATCATTATTATTGAAAAGTAAGGTGTGGAGTCAGTGCATTTTGCCAGTGCAATATGTCTGCAGTGCCAATGCATTTGCCAGTACATTTCCCAGTGCATTTTGCCAGTGCATATGGGGCAGAGACTTGATAGCAAGTTAAGGACCACGCAAAGAGCGATCGAACGAAGATTGCTAGGCATAACGTTAAGAGAGAAAGAGAGTGGTTTGGATCAGAGAGCGAACGGGTATAGACGATATTCTAATTGACATCAAGAGGAAAAAATGTAGCTGGGCAGGTCATGTAATGCGCCGGTGATATAACCGTTGGACCATTAGGGTTACAGAATGGGTACCAAGAGAAGGGAAACGCAATCGAGGACGACAAAACACTAGGTGGAGCGATGAAATCAGGAAATTTGCGGGCGCTAGTTGGAATCGGTTGGCGCAGGACAGGGGTAATTGGAGATCGCAGGGAGAGGCCTTCGTCCTGCAGTGGACATAAAACAGGATGATGATGATGATGATGGATTTTTTTCGGTGGTGGCCCCCCCCCCGAAAAAAAATCCTGGGTACGTGCCTGGATAGAACCATCGATAACATTCGCGAAACTTCTGACACATGTAGGGGCGTCCAGCGCGGAGCGATAACGTATTTTAGACGTGGTCACGCGATAGAGATAAATAAGCACACGCGGGAATGCAAAAAAAACAAATTATGAGGTTTTACGTGCCGTAAACACGATCTGATTATGAGGCATGCCGTAGTGGGGCACTCCGGATATTTGGACCATCTGGTGTTCTTTAATGACCTGAACATCGCCCCCGAGGGCTCTGTGGTCGCTGCGCATGCGTTAGCTAAGAGAAGGTGAGAAAGGAGGACAAGTTGACTTTAGTGGAAGTGACGTCACATTGCTGTTTGTTTTTGCTCTCGAACTCAGACGGCATAAGGCTGTTTCACATGCTGCGACTGCAACGACGAAAATCGGTGCTGTCGCACGCGTCGCAATGCGATTTTTAGAGGGCTCATTTCACATGATTGCGATTTCAACAATGCGACTGGTGCGACGCCCAGGGTTGCTTACTGCCAGGTTTCGTGGCACACGCTGCACAATTCTTTTATTGTAATGAATAAAACGTTTACAGTATGATATTATTGACAACCACTCCCATTGCAGCTCCCGTAGACACTAGCGCCAGAGTTCCCTCTAGTAATTTTTGTAGTAAACTCTGTTTCGTGGGACTACTCAATTACTGCCTCTTCGCAACGGCAGGCGGCGCTACGCGTCATGCAAAACTCCAGAGTCTGACGTCCATACCGGCCTTCCATCGGGAGCCGAGGTCGGGCCAACCGTTTTGCAGTCGGCCACAGACACGGGCCGATTTTGTAACGGGGATCTTTCTGCTGCTTGGGAAGACTTTCTCGCAATCGACAACCATTGTGGGTAAAAAGAGACAGAGGTGTAGGTACGACAGAATATGCCTGCAAAAGGGCGGTGGAGCACACCACAATCCCGACATTTTACAATAAAATCTGTGGAACAAAATTTGCCCTCCTACTGGCACGGCATTGAAGCTCAATAAGAAAAAGCCATTGCAATATTATTGTTGGAGCAGAACAAGTCTGCACTGCACAGAACATGACCATCAGAATTGGTAAGCAATACGACACTTAGTCTTGCAGGTTTGTTGATGTTCATAAACTTTAGACAGATCAAGAGTGAAGGCAATGTATTGTTAAGATAATTGTGCTTGGCTCATGTGCTAGCAGTAAAACACTCGGATAGGTTGTTACGGCATGCATACTACTGAAAACTATTGTTGATGTGTAGCTTGCTGCTAATGAAGTCATTTCAACTCACAAATGAACCACAGTGACTGTCGCTTGTTTGATATGACTTGAAGATGAATGCTGCTTTATTTCTAAAACAGGTTTCGATTCTCTTCGACAGTTGTATGAAAAAATCCAGACATATACTAATCAGTGAATAATTTAACTTCTATATAATTACTGTATATGTAGCTTTCTAGCAATCCCTAATTGACTTTTGGGTGGCAGTTTCGCATATGTTAGGGAGAGGTGAGGTAAACAATGGTACCAAAGAGTAGATTCAGCAGGTTAGGTGCAGTCAGGAGGACTAAATGCTGGTACTATATGTTTGCCAAGTTTTTTGCCTTTTCTAGTCAGTTCATTTTGGTAAAATTAAAGCCTATGCATAAGTAAATTAATTATGTGCCCTTGGCTGAGGTTTCAGTAATGACAGCATAAGAGGGAGACTGGTCAATTCTATGGTACACAAGATCACCTATTAAGAACAAAGAATATGGGTATTGTTGGATCAACATATTGCAAAAGTCAAACAATTATTTAGGGTATTGTGCACAAACCAATATAATTTGATAACCTAACTGAATGCAAAGGCATAAACATTCTAATGAAGAATGAAACGAGACAATCACACACTCGTCAGTTGCGGCGATAAGAACACTGCTTTCGGATTTCACAGTACGCCAAATGGCCACATCAATGACATTGCAGGCTACTCTACCCCTGCCACAGATCTGAAGCCTTTCATACGAAAGAAATTACAAAGCCACTGGCAACGCGTGTGGGACACTGAGACAAATAATAAGCCACACGTGATCAAGCCACAATTAGGTTTCTGACCCTCCAAAACTAAAACAATATGAACCGATGTCCTATTCTGTCGACTCAGAATAGGACACACCTACAGCACCCGTAATTTTTTGCTTAATGGAAATGAGCCTCCAACCTGTGATAGATGTGGTGAGAGGCTATAACCATCCTCCACGTCCTCCTGGAGTATCGGGAAGCCGAAGCTGAGAGATACATTTTCCTCTATAGCATACCGCCAGCACACCCCTCTCCATCCTGTAATGTTTCTAGGCACAGAACCGTTCTTTGACAAAGCAGTTATAGGATTCTTGAATGATGCCGAATTGCATGTTTTTATCCCCATAAATTCATAGCACATCCTCTTTCGAATGGATGCTGCTGTGATAGTAGTTTTGTATAGCACATGCCTCCAGGTCCTTGCGCTTCAAGGGCTCTGTTAAGGCAGTAGTGCTTCTTGCAAACCTTAACCTTTTTATATATTTTATATCATCATTCTTTCACTATGTATTTTTCGTGCTCATAGTACAGCTCATTAACTATTGGCATAATTTGATCTCGTGTACGTTTTGCCCATTTTACAGCGGCTGTTTTTTAGGCCCCTTTACAGCCGCGCAACATCTACCTCTCGTTATTCATAGATCCACTGCGAACTCATTAACCCCGGCCGGGCGCTCTCTGCCCATATTTGGCCCTTGCACCACAAGACATCACATTCATCATCATTTCACAGTGTGGTCATGGTGATAAGACAGCTTACATTTTCTCAGTCAAAAATTACTTCCGATATTTGAAGAAAGCTAGGTTTTAAAAAAGACTATGTCTTCTGCCAAGCATGCATCAAGAACAGCTGGCGTCGCACTATTTAGTAATGCTTCGAGCATTGGACAAGAACAAAAGACTTCCAGGGGAAGAGCTAGATTTTGCCCATTCTGTTAGGGCCAGCTGATGTGGAGAAAGGTGGTACATCACTCAAGCCAGAGTGATTATTTGATCCCAGTTCACATACACTGTCAGTGATATGCATGTACAAGATACACTTCTTGTTGATGCAATGTTTGCTTCTGTTTACACTAGCCTTGCCATAATATGCCAATTGCCTTTTTAATAGGCCTTTTCTCTCGCTATATAGACGTTCTGGTTAATAGACACTCCACAAACCTGAATCTTTTCGTTGAAACTAAAGTGTTTTCCCATAAATTGTAAGGCGAGAATACAAACTATCACAGGTTGGCAGTTATCGAGTGAAGCACAAGTGGCCAGCCTGTGTGCACGATATGCATTCAACACTTGCCAAGCTTCAGCACAGCTTTGATGGCAGCACAAGCTTTTTCGTCACGTTGTGCCTACAATTCAGAAACACGAACACTGTGGACAATATCAGGTTGTCTCCGCATTTAAGGGTAATAATCGAAGGGACTGACAGCAGGTTCCTTTCCTGTGGCTCAGTGAAGCACTTTTTATCAAAGATATCGAACCTTGTGCAACTTTGGAAGACACGCGAGAAAAATAATATATTCCACTCTCCTATATTTCATGTGTGGATGCTGGCCATGCTGATAATGAAAACCTTTGGCACACTATGGTGCACAGCAACTCCTAATTGAACAAGAAAAGATGGACGAGAAGGTGACATGTGCTGATGTGTGTGAACAGGTTTTGTTTGTGGCATAGTCCTCAGCAAAGGGTTACGCCAATGTAGTGATCTTCCATACTGCATGCAAGCGAGGTGGACTTCTGGAACTGCAAGAGTGCAACAGGCTGGGCAGGTGCTGCTTTTGTTCACATCTTGGGCAGCAGGTCTTGGCAGCAGACTGCTCGCGAGGACTTGCACTACCATATTGGCTTTGTACAATTGCATTGTCTTGCAGCTGGGGCAGTCCTCTGCTTGCCTCAGCACAGTGGCTACGCAGCTCCTTAACCAATGTGGATTCACTACAGAGGTGATGCCAGCTGTGCTATATATATTACATTACATCACATGCGAAATCCTAGGTTTGATGGAATCCTGTCTGGTTGGGAAGACGCATGATGAAAAACAAGAACACCGACCAAGCAAAAAAAGTATTTAGTGAACAATTAAAAGATGTTTCGGCTCCTACACAGTAATCTGGTTCACAATCTATGAACAAGGTTCCCATGTGGGCACCGAAACATTTTTAAAACTTCTCACTGAATGTGTCTTTTTTTTTAGCTTGGTTGGCATTCTTTTTTCATCATTAGGTATATCACAGGCTCTCCATATCATAAATGCCATCTCAACAAACATCTGCAGAAGAGTTGCAATCTGGGTCATTTGGTGCACATTCTAGAGATTTAAACCAGTCAAAAGATGAAAGACCAGGCGTTGCATGTGCCACGTCTCTCCTCTGTTCGTCTTTTGACTGGTTTAAATATCGAAAATATATCTGCAGTTAACTCAATGGCATCTCATAGGCTGTAATGCTAATATTTTATGGGAACCTGAAGTTGTGTGGCAATGACTTTAGCATATAGGTGAATTTATGATTTTATTGTACATATACAAAGTTAATTACTGGGTACAGTCCATCATAGAGTAGTGTTGTCAATTTAGCAGTCCTCCCTCTAATGTTGTCTTATTGCGCTGTCTAGTTGTAAAATTTATCTTGCAGGCAGCAGGTTTTTTAGTGGTTTCTATGTAATCTTGGCTTTTGTTCTGGCAGTACAAGAGCATAATTTCTTTTTACAATAATTCATACTTCATTTGTCACAGACATGTAGCTTATCCATGGCCCTTTGGAAGTAAGAGAGATCTGAGCATGTTTTCAGCCAACTGAATATGATTAAATCTAAGTTAAGAAAGAGAGTGTCCACCGAGATGACAAATGCCATCCTTGCTGTGTGGGCTGGTCTCCGAAGAAACAGTGCACACGGCCTAGGTGCATTGTTCGCAAGATTGGCACGATGGAGGCACAAGCGGTCAGCAACGGCACAGGCCATAGACCCAGCAACACCAGCGAACAAACACAGAATGTGCAGCCATACCAAGACAAAACGGAGGACATTTTTCTGTAATTTTAATCACTACCCAGTGGTTGAACCTGTTTTTCAGCCAGTGATGAAGGTATCTTTTCTTTCTTTCTTTTTTCTGGTTTCATGTAGCAAGACAGTTCCAAATTTTGCACTTGCCCAAAAAAGTGCATGCCTATTAAATTGATAATTTATGTATTTTATTTCATTATGGATAAAAGCAAAGTAGACCTTTCTGTGAACTGTACTAGTTCATTTTTAACTGTAGATGTATGTAGATGTAATGAAACATTACTTGAATGCAACTCTGATTGTTGTCTACATTTAGCAGGTTTTGGGGACGTTTGGGGTGCTTGTATTGCGGGTTTCAGAGGTTTTTAAGGTCGACACTGTCACCGAGCATCACCATATGTCATTTTGTAGAACTCTTTGTGCCGGTTTAAAAAGTCAATTTGTCGTTAACAGGCACCATCACATTTCCTCTGACGTGAAGTCAGTCTCAGTGCACACACAGATTGTCAGTTACCTTAGACAACTAGTCAGGCAGAGCCACTTATTGAGTTCCTTTCAGCTTGTGCACCGAGTGCAAGCACACTTCAAATTGATGCTTTGTGCTGAGTGTTGCATTTAAGTCTGAGACCTCATACTGATATGGCTACATGTAGCCATTTCAGGCACACACACTCTTGCTAAAAGATAAGTGTGCAAGCAAGCTACAGTGCTGCAAAAAAGAAACTAGATGATTTAACTTAGCGCTGGTGATAAGAAACTGCTCATTCGTCCTACGAATGATTAGCAAGAGAGTGAGAGTTGAGCAAAGCCAATTGAGACTGTCTCCTTTGTTGTGATGACCCAAGGAACAGACTTGGATGCAAATGCCGGGTGCCATGCAAGAGAAAGACTCGGGAGGGGGAACGGGTGCATACTAGTTTTATTCTACGGAGGCTTTTTGTAGATACCATGGTGACAAAACAACGCTTGCATAAGGTGTTTGCCGTGAGTGTGTCTTTGGGGAGGAAGTGCAAACTGTGGAGTCGTCGTTTTACTCCCATCACAATTGTTCCGAATGAGTGTGACAATCCTGCCTTGATCTTAGTGCAAGTCTACTGTCTGACAGACTTCATCAGCTGTGGATCACTCACAGAAGCAGCAAGTGGGCACATCAGGTTTTGCAGCTACTACAGCAGTGTCTGCAGAGCATCGAAACTTGTTGCAAACAAATGCCATAAAATGACACATAACTGCAGAACATAATCTGACACACACAGGCAGTAACTTCCAACCATTACAGACCAGTTCACTACATATATGCACTGCTTGACAAAAAAGAATCTCAATGAATATGGCCTGGAATAAATTCAGGGTGTCTACCAACCGGGAAAACCGGGAAAACCGGGAATTCTCAGGGATTTTAAGTAGTCTGGAAAAAGTCAGGGAAAACTCAGGGAATTTGGGCCTCTATCAAGGAAAATTAGCGGCAATTTTACTGAAAGGGTCGAAAGTCACAGTAATGCTGGCTTGAGTAACAGACAGGAATCGTAATGAATCGTCTTTGACGCCCTGTCGTCGGCTGGAGGAATTGCTAGTGTACAGTCAAGGACTGACTTTCCGGATTCCCGATAATTTGGGCGGCTTCGCGGCACCGTCACGTACCCCATAGAGTCAACGTATCACAACGTGTGAAATTTCGGACGCAAGAACTCTTCGCCGTCCGATTTGCCGGACGTTTTGCCGTGATGGCAGGTCCGAAACGGCAATAATCAAAGGCACCACCGCTGCCGTTTTGATTACTTCGCCACCTCGAACCGACACTCTCGCACGCAGATCCGCTTGCAGCCGTTGTCACCACTGCGGCGACGCTAGGCCTAGCTGCTTCGACGTTCGCTATGAAACTTCTTGCCGTTTGGTGCCGAGTTTTTTATTGAAAGAATTAGCTGCTGTCAGCAATGGTATAGACTCCGCCTTTGTGATCCTCGCGATTGACATAGAAAATGCCGGTTCCTGAAAGTCATCTTCGCCTCTTTAAAGAAATGTTACTTGGTGAAGCATACACAAAAGTATTGCAGTGAAGCATAACAAGCGTGGGAAGGGGCTATTGCCACGGAACACAGTATGTATTCCTTAATTATACACGCGTGCAGCCGGTATTTCCTGTCACATTACGAGCACCGATATGTCCAATATGTGTAGCGACAGGCCTTCAGGGCATTTTCGAACGTGCCTGTGGCGCGGTTTGAGTCCCTAAGGGCAGTAAATGACACGCGTTTATTTTTTTGCAACTGGCCGATTTTTCGGACGTTTTCGCGGCCCCTAGGGAGTTCGAAAAATCGGTCGTGGACTGTGCAACTGACCAAGATGCTTCAAATGGTCCTTGGGGCGAACGAGTGGCGAAAGGAGGACAAGAACAGAAATGAACTACGCATTGAGGAATAAACGGGAAAGGAAGCTTGCTGCCGCCGTTTTGAAGGAGCTTGAGCTCAAAAAATAAAGTTTTGGCTGATGCCGAGATGCAGGTGTCCCTCATCCAAACCAAAATAAACTCTTTAAAGCAGTGAAACACAACACTCGGGCGTCGTGCGCGGGCTGAGAGTATGTCAGAACAGTTGAGGTTGACTTACGAGCTGTTGAGAGAGAATCTCAATTGTGACAAAGTTCGGGCCTCATACCACTGAGCTTGCGACAGTTGATAGAAATAGCTCATATTCGAAAATATTTGCTTCTATATGCATCTTTATTTTATTCGTATTTGAGAATGTCCGACTCCATTGCAATGTTTTTCAAAGACACTTTATTTGCTGTGCATTTTACTAACCACTGCCTTATATTCTCTTCTTGAATAACATAAACACTACTCGTTAGTATTCAAATTGGATTAAGTCGCTTTTTTCATTTTTTTCATGTGCCTACTAGGGAGTGACAGCATCAGGCGACATGTTTTAAGCCCGTCTTGACATAAAACATAGTTCTGCATCACTCAGGGAAACTTGCAATGGCACTCAGGGAAAACCTGGAAAACTCAGGGAATTTGGAAATGTCAACTTGGTAGACACCCTGATTTAAGTGTGCATCAGTAAATGTTGTACCACTTGATCCATCTCCTTACTTGTCTTTTATGCAACATGACCTACTATTAGCAAACCCCTGCCAACAAACCAACAGGCCTGACAGAGCCATAAGTGATGCTCAGGAAAGGCCCTCTCATCTTCTGGCTAAAGCTTAATAATGCTACTGCACATTAATATTTCTCCCTGCATTCTCCATCCTCTGTGGAAGTCTTTTAGTTGTCACTTTTTTTTTCTTGTGTCAACTACAGAGCACCAAAAATGCATGCATGTGTAATTGTAAACTGGTCTGGAAATAAAAGTTGAAAACTAATGCCTGTAAGCGTCAACGATATCGTCATCCAGATAAGCATCAAAATAAACCAGTTAACCCAAAGATTTGTGTTGAATATATGTCACTGTGTGACCCTATGTCGCACGGCAAGTGCGCCAATGTTTGTGGAAAGAAGTTGCCCACTTGCAAGTCCCGGCTGCAGCAGCACCAACTGCAATTTGATCACGTGCGGCGACCACTGTACTGTGGCGGTTACCAGTTTGTCAAACACATTTCAGGCTGGTCACTTGTTTGGCCAATTTGTGAAACTCCGAGAGAGTCTAATGGGCGTGTCTGGCCCGACAACCCTCGAGGTTTCAACAGTGAAACGTCTACTGTGAAACTTGCAAACTGTGCTTCTCCACATTTGGTGGAAAGCTAGTTATCGTGTCAGACATGTCTCTCCAGAAGAAAAAAAAAGAAGAGAATGAAATGGGCAAATGAAATTATCTTTGTGACAACTGCAATTTCACTTCATTTGCATATTAAGGGCTGTGTGGATGCTGTCAAAAGTGTTTCTTAAAGTGGAACCTGACTGTTGAAAGAAAAGCTAGCAGCTTAAAGTTCAAATGCAGGGACACCTTCTGTGTTGTGAACAAACAAGGGCAACAATGTGCAATTCCAGTTAACATCTTTTTCCTCAAATTATACCTTCAAAGTTCAAACCCCAGCAGCCCAGATTCTGTTCTAGCTCAGAGTGATGCTATTGAAGCCACAAAAGCAAAGCATCTACTCGCAAATCCTAGTATGCATAACTTTGATCTTTTTTTTTGCATTCAAGTACCTCAAAATGGAAGGGATACTAAAAGAGAAACACTAAGCTTGGAGTGATGAAGTATGCTTGAAGGACTCTATTTCTCTTTAAGGTAAAGGGTTTGTTATTAGAAGAGAAAATGAAGCTCAAAGTTGCATTTTTCAATTTTCACACCGAAACCCCAGGGCTGGCACATCAGTGTGATGTCATGGATTGCAAGGTACCTTTTTGAATGTTGCTCATTGTGGTTCAGTGAAAGATGATGAAACTTCCCCAGTTCTGTCTTTGGCTCTCTTAGATGCAATGCACTTTTACTACACTTAACTAGGCCCAAGCACACTGCTTCAAAATCCACGATGTGCGTGAACATCAAGGTGGCTTCGTCAACCATCTTGTTCTGCCTTGGTACCAAGTATCTTCTCGCAGCGGCCTTTTTTGCATAGCAGAAGGGTGATTTACTAACACAGTTCGAATAGTTTTTCGTTTTATAGTGTCCCTCTAACACAGTGGTCAACCAGGTGAGCACCAAGAGTACGCAAAGAGCCAGCCTAACCAAGGTGAGGGTGTGTAAACAAAACCCTTGAACATGGCGAGTAACCCTCCGACTGGTACACGTCTTGTGGAGTTCCCACTCTGCTGCAGTGCAGTGTTGCCAATTTAGAAGCCCTTTCACTAAATGTACTGTTTTATTGCGCTGCCTGGCTGTAAACTTATTTCTCTTCCAGGCGGCAGTTCTTTTAGTGGTTTTTATGTCGTGTTGGCTTCTGTTCTGGCGGTACAAGAACACAATATTTTGTAACAATAATTCATGCTTTAGTTGTCCCAGACATGCAGTTATGCTAACATCAGTGTTTTAAGGCCATGGAAGGGAGGCTAGCAAGGAGCATGGTCGAAAGATACATGCAGAAATATTTTCGTTGTTGCCAGTCGTCCCTTGTGCTGCATTTGGGACCGTAACAGTGGAGATTTAACTTGCCACACATGGCCGCCATGCTGTCAAGGTGAAAGGCTAATCCTATACTCTCTTCCACCTTAGCTTGGAGAACGGGGAAGGCTGTGGCCTTGATGTGGGCCAATAGTATCGTGTTAGAATGACACACGACTTTTCCCACTGGATCCCTGTGCTTGCCACCACGGCCGGCCAAAGTGGGAGCCATAGTGTAGACATACAGAAACATGGAGACATAGCGCGGACATTCAATACACGTGTCCAAACAACGTATGCACCGCGTGTGTCTGCATATTTGGCCACCCCTGCCCCCTTGTCCGTCAGCCCACCATGGCTCAGCCCACCATAGCTCAGGCGATGTACAAGAGCATGCGCTGCCTGATCCTGGAGCCCTACAGCCCAACTTTCTTGTTTCCAAATTCGAAAGTCAGGTGGTACTACATGAAGGCATCAGAAAAAGGGAAAGAAATGTTTCAAGTGTGTTTATATTTCAAGCAAACACCTGTTGATGAGTAATGAGAATGACTGAAATTGTTTTGCACAGAGACTTGCATTAAAAAAGTAACACACAAACTATGTTAAGAAGCCGATGGCCCTCTTCAGCTTGGAGGTCCCATAGCCTTCACAATTTGCCAAATTACAGTGACACAGAGTAAGAGATTGCACAGCAAGAATGCTTCTCCACACATCCCGTGTAAAATGGTGTAGTGGTGGCAAGGCTAATGCTTCACTCAATTTGATTGCCGTTGGTAGCAAAGTGGAGGCACTGATTACAGGCCTTCAAATCCTTGGCTGAGCTTGCTTTGTATGGCATCAAGCTAGTGCAATACTAATGATGGATTCTTTCATTTTTGATGTGGTTAACATCATTATGGCTCTGTAATGATAGCAGGCCTGGATTTCATACTCCCTGTTCCTAAAGCTAGGCTTCTATTTTGTCATGTTTTCTGCAGTGTTTTGACATAAAAGGGCAACTCCAGGGTTTCTCCAAACACCTTGAGGCTTCACTGCATCCCCCCCCCCTCATTGTAGCTTGCATATTTCTTTTAAAGTAGCATACTGGACATAGCTGGTGCAACATTTATGGCTAGTCTATTTTTGCATATGTTTAAAAGAGGCTTCTAAGAACCACTGGAGGGTGAGGAGAAATAAACACACAGAATACAGTAGGTGGCACCTCTTTAAAATTTATTGCAAACAAAACAAAAAGATGGCACACTGCTGTTAAGGACAAAGCATGCGATAAATCTTTCTGTGAAACTGCAGACTCTGGAGTTGCCCTTTAGCATTGTGCATTTATTCCCGTCACTTAATTTAAAGGCATGAAAACAAGTGAAGAGGCTATTAGCACTACTACATACATTATAAAACACATAAGAATCATGGCATTTACTGAAGCAATGCCCTCAATACGCAGTCATTAATCAATTACATTCAAGCCACAAACAACTTCACACATGCACACACTAATGTTTTCTGAGACATTTCAATAAATAATGTTTCTTTTTTTGCTAACAATGAGCACAGAGACTAGTCACGAGAAATAAAGTAACTCTGGAATGCATAGTCATTGGTACAGTGTCTATATAGAGCAGTGCCTACGTGCTGGCCAGCGATACCAGTGAAATGACAGCGTTGATGGCACCTTCGTACTTGCACCTAGGTGGTTGCACGTTGAAAGGAGAATATGCCAGTGAGCAACCTTATGCAGCTGGCATCTAATGCCAGAGGACAACTCGTCAATCACACGAATGTGTATACAAGTGCTTGTTATTCAATGCATGTGTAGTAGCAGTGCCTTTCCTTTTATTATACTGGCTGGCACTGCAGGCACTGGCCTAGTATGTCATCATTATGACTTGCTATGTACAATTGTGACATAAAGGTTGGCACAACTGTGCTGATGGTATTCACTTAGGATGGCAGTCTCAAAGAGGCATCTTCCTGCTGGCAGAATGTGCACATAGCACAATGCATGCTGCCAGAGACAAGTGGTTCCAAATGAAAAGTGCATTAGACAAGTCAGATCATCTAGCAGCTTCAACCATTACTGCCACATCACAATTGAGCATTATAATAACAAAACTTCTTCTGGGGCAAGTTGGTGCAATTGGTTTTACAGTTGAGCATGTTTGTGCTGCTTAGCAGTGGCCATGATTGTGCAGGACTAACACACGTCGAGACGATTTTACACACTGCTTCTTGAGCGAGCTGAATGCCACGAAAGTGAATATCTTGCACAGCTCTTAAAATTCATTGGGCAGACTTAATTGTAGAGTCTGTAACAGTAAAAATAAATGCGATGATACAATGACATTTTTCATGTGCAAACTTTACAGATAACCAGAAATGTTCCGTGTCAACAAAGGTTGTGCGCACACTACTGCTGTCATTCGTGACAAAACTTGCTGCAAAACTGGCTGTCTCTACCTGCACGCTGCTAAAAATACGCATGTAGAACTAACTTGAAGATGATGTCACACAGTTCATACGTCACATATAATGTGTTTAAGAACTTGGCTCTATACCAGAAGCAGCAGTAAGTGCAGAAAGTTGCACAAATAACAACAGGTACACATAGCTATTCTGGGTAAATTGCAGCCAAATTACACTTAGAGGAGGCATTTTGCAGCTTTTCTGTCAATTAAATTAATATTATGTTTGGGTGAATTAACTGGCTGTCTCGTCAACAATAAATTAGAAGTATGTGTTCTACACGGCAAACAAAACAGAAGGGAAACTTCACTGCAGTGGAACAATAGTGCCATCTCTCACTGTAACAGCAAAATGCCACATTGTATTTTGCCTTAACAATGGCAGATGGCATTTGAATGATAGAATGGTCACTGCAGCAAAATTACAAATTTTGCCTGTCATTGTCATGTGCAAAGTGCATTTAGGTTTGTCATGGGTGAAATAGGCAGGCAATTTGTACAAATCGGGTGTTGCGCTATGAATAAGACAGTGACACTTGTCTCTCTCTGCTTCACATTGCTTGCATTGTGCCAAGAAGAACAATGTTTTAGCAGAACCCGTTCTCGGGCTAGTTGGTTGACACCTGGTGCACAGCCGCAGCGTTCACACAACAGACACAAGAGAGGGCAGCCGCTCGTCCCCGTCCTGTGTCAGGCATGACGGTGCTTTAAGCAGAACAATGTGCAGCAAAGAACACATATCTAATGCCTGGCACTCTTATTTACGCAACATTCAATACAATGTACTAGAACAAGTGCCCACTTGAAGTTCTTAAAGAAGTCTCTTATGCACACATCTATTTTTTTAGCAGTGGTCGCCCTGCTCGGTGTCACATCTCAAGTTTCATAAATGCAGGGTTCCAATGGCAGTGAAAGTTCTATGCTTCAATGTGGAGTGGCACATGTATCAAAGCGGGAGAAAAATGCAGGCTAATTAAGCTTATTGCAGTAATAGAGATAAATTAGCCCCCACCCGAGATTTCCGAGGGGGGGAGGCTCATCCCCCCTGCCCCTATCTAACATGTCATTGCCAGAGTTCTGTCACTACAGAAACAAGTACTCTCTGGGGTACCTGCTGCAGCAACATTAATAAAGACACTGAATAGGATGGCATCAGCTTGCATATGAATATGAAGTGATGTTTTCCTTCCTCTCCAGATAAGCTCACTTTGTTGAAGAAAGTCTTCAACATAAAGTGTGAAGCAGATTACACATTGGCTATGGACGTATTTTTGTCTACTTTCACGAGCTCTTCCACTTGACATCAGCTAAGCACAGTATTCCCATGCCGCCTGCGCAGTGAAGGCAGTGGCATCACAGGCGAGCTAATACATGTCTCTCCGATTTCACAGCAAAATGACTGACATGCTTTGTGGATACAAAACGGAAAGCCTGCTATAGCATACCATCACCAAAAGAGCTGCCCATTTGTATTTCAAGACATCTCATGGTTGACCGACCAAGCTACAGACATGACCAGAGTTCCACATTTTCAATTTAAAAAAAAAAGACTGGTATGCTGAAACAAGTGTCATCAACTCAGGTTCAAGAGGGGGAACTTTGGGCCAGTCAGTTCGACATGTTTAAAAGAGAAAAAGAACTGCGACTCACATCCTGTCCGAATTCGCAGCTCTTTTCCTCTTTTAGTCACAAACTCAGTTTTAAAATGTAAGGGTCAGTACATAAGGGTTTCAAGTGTACAGTATAAAGTAAGTTTGCCAGCAATTATGTTTGACGATCATGCAGTTTTAGAGATTCTGCACGTGAAACCAAGATGTTGCAGCTCGATGTGCAACACTTGACGAGACTTCGTTGTATGCTCTGGTTTTTAGCACCAGTGCACCTATGAAATCATGAGGTCAGTGCAGTTCCAAAGCACGCCTAATGATGAGCCAACATACAGACTTATTGGAATTTCTGAGGGTGGGAAATGCCTGTCACACAGTAGTGTCACACCTGGATCACTAAGACAGACAATCTCTTGTCACAAATCTCCTGCATTTGGTCTTATATTATTATGCATAGTCTTATGCTGCTTCCAATGACTTCAGTCATTGAATGTAGCTGTTAATGTTAGTTTTTTGTGTCCTCCTTTCTTGTTGCTTACATTGTTATTTTAATATTTTCTAAGGTGTTTGCATTGACATGAGGAAACTGATGGAAAAAGGCTTGTCAGGGCTGGGAATGGACCAATGAAAGAACAAAGTTTATACCGGCGTCATAGGTAATTTTTGATCGCAACTAGGCCTGATGGAGATTGAATGTCTTAACTGCAATCAAAAATTATTGCTGCAACGTGGTCCAATGATCTGGATCAAGTTTGGGTGAGCTTAAGCCCACATGGTGTCGTTAGTGGGTTCAAAGCACTGTAAGATATGTATAATAAAAATTTATATCTTTCAAAAAAATATACACTATTGCTTATAAAAATCCTTTTTAGGCATTTTTATTACTCTGTTCTTGCTTTTTAATGTTAGCGTTTTCTTGCATGCTGAGCTAGACGGCACGGATGTCAGCCTACGATCACAATTAAAGCTCATTCATGGTGCATGAATCGCAATAACCTGTATTTGGATCAAGCAAGATCGGGATCAAAGGTGACCGTGTAGCAGCACTCAATCCAGATAAGGCATGATTGCGATGGAAATTGACCATGTGACACCAGTACTGAGGGGCAGCTGAAGCTCTTGATTGACACTTTCGCTTTTGCATGACATAAAAGCCAGCATAGTGTCTCATTTGAGTGATCTGGCCTTTACACTGGGTAATCCGGTAAATGTGTGCTGGAGATAAGGCTCCTGAGAATATGGCCAAAGCATTGAGGCCTCTCTCACCAAGTGCTCATGTCCTGTGTTGGCCAAGGCTATTGTGTATCAATGTGCACCATGTCTGACTTGATAGTAAATGCCAGTTTGAAACAGCATATAGGTAAAACTTGCATAGGCTGAATGCACTATTGGTATTGGACAATTTCTTGCCAACTCATTTTGTATCCACCAAGAAAAATCACAAAGTGGTACGTCAAACTCAACAGCAATACAATCATTCTAAATGGTAGTGCAAAGAGAAAGCTGGGGCCAGTGGCGTTCGAGCCAATGAGGAAGGGCAAAGAGAGAAAAATCAAATGATTCACATGAAATACAGCCTGTGGAATTTGCCTGAAATGTTGTTGTGCCATCATTTAAGGCCCTACTGCCTTCAGCTGCTCTCATTGGACTTGGCCTCCCCAGACGGTTGTGCGTCCGACTCGACCCCAGAACTGGACGACGTGCAGTTTCCTTCGTCCTGCTCCGCCGGCGGTTGGCTCTTACTGCGGTTCCCAAGAGTCGAGCGGGGACCGTGCAGTGGCCTTGGGGGTGGAGCAGGGGGCACGGCCTCAAGACTGCGCACCCGCCTCTCAAGCGACCTCCGGTAGGGCGGCGGTGGTGGCGGCGAGGGCTTCACAACCTCCAGGAAGTTGGGATTGATGTAACAGAAATCCGTGTCGACCACAAACGGGGGGTTAGGCTTAGTGTGCGGACTCTTGCTTGGGGTGCCATTGGTGCCGCCGGCCAGTGCCTTGTTCTCTCCCGGAAGGAGTGCGGGCCGACGCTGCTTCAGATCAAACGAGTCACGAGGTGGCTGCTGTTGGGCTGTGGAGGACCTGCCAGTGACAGTGAGCTTGCGTGACCGCGGGGGTGCGAGTCGCAGTGCCCGCCAGAGGACCAAGCCAGCCACAAGTGATGCAGCGAGGGCAATGCCAATGGCTGTAGCCGCGATTGGAAATGGTGCAGTGCCCCGGCGGTCTGCACACGCACCACGGTAACGAAGCTCAACAGCGACAACCTTAAACTCTGGGTAGAAAGCCCTTGTCACTTCGGGCGTAGGGTGGCCAGTGTTGGCACGCATGGCATGTAGCAGGAAGTCTACGGCAGCGCGATCGCACCAGCTTGCGTTGGCCGATGGGTCAGTCCAGCTGAGCACGTGCGGGGGCCCAAGGGCAAACGCAGTGCGTGCAAAGCGGCGGGGGCAAGCGCTGTCGTTGGAAAAGTACTGGATACGTCTCTCGAGGGCCTCCACCTGCTCCCAGGAGAACTCAGCCAAAGTGTTGAACACCAGCCGGAACTCGTGCGTTGGACTCCGCGGCGGCTCCAAGGGCACACAGGTTGGCAGTGTGCCTTTCACTGTCTGTTCTGAACTTGATATGGCAGGCGCTTGAGTGGAAAGCACAGCCAAAGTGCTGCCTTCCGAGGTTCCATGCCTTGGCATCACCGTTCTCTCTTCAGAAGGCACAGTTACGGAAACAATGCTCTTCTCTGAGGTACTCTGCTCCACGTGTGGTGACGTCACCTTTTCTACCGGAGTGATGTCGCTTGTACGAGCTGGAGTATGTGGTGAAACTGGCTCGCTCTTCTCTGAACTGCCTTGGTTTGTGGATAGCGTAGTTGTTACTTCCAAAACAACACTAGTGAGTTCATCTCTTGAAGCGTATGAGAAATCAGACGACACACTGCTTTGTGTGACAGCACTTAAAGCTTGAGTTGTTTGAAGCTTCTCACTAGCAGTATAACTTTCCTTCCAAAGTGTAAAACGTTCTGTTGGTTCACTCACAAACAGTTGTGTCGGCAGGCTTTCATCGGGAGCATGTGTTAGTGCTGGCAACACTTGCTGCCCCTCTACTTGTGCAGCAGTAGTGCCTGAAATCATTCTTGGTATTTCTGCAGGGTCACCTGTGCCTACTGAACTCAGCATCTCATCATGTTCAACAATGCTAGTTGTATTTGGCATTTTAAAATCATCAGAGTTAGCCACACTGTCTCCCAAAAATGTTGTACTTAATACTGAGTCTACTGCAGTACTTGGTGCAGCAGGAAGTAGTCTATCCATTACTGTTTCATTTTTCATGGCTTGCAATGGTGTCAGCTCCGTGGCACTTTCTCTGTCATAATTTAGAGTCGATGTGTCGTGGTCACCTGCCAAAGGAAATGTGTCTCTATGATGAGAGGATGGTGATGTGAGCATAGTATCAAAAAAACTGTATGTTGTAGTCTCTGCAACAGTTGATATGCTGTCTTCTGACGGCATTGTTTGGAATGCTTTCTGCCCATAGTCAGTAGCCTCTGTGGACATCTTGACATACTGTGTCAGCATGCTAGTTGAATCTGACTGATTCTGTGGATTCATTGATACTTCACTCGAGTTAACCGTTGTTGATGTGCCAACCAACATGGGTGGCATGCTTGTCGTCTTGGCTAGTGTCACATTACCAGTTTCCAGAGCAAAACTCACCACTGACGAGTTGTCAATTTCAGTGTGTTCCAGGGAGTCTGTGCTCAATTCCAGGATAGGTTCAGACACTGTGACAGCAGTGGCACTTGGTTCTATATTCTCAAGAGGTAGCACAATGCTCAAAGATGCATCATCATCTGCATTTTGGCTTGTATTCACCTGAAATGTAGCACTGTGTTTAACCATAGTGCCTATATCAGGAGAGTCCGTTAGTGAGTGTGGCATTTGTTCAGCTGTGCAAAACACTGATGTGCAGTTCACTGGGTCACTCGATGTTGTTAGTGGCATGTTGCCTCCGTCTTCCTTGGTTTGTGGTGTGCTGGTCACCAGATGGTATACAGAGCTCTCATTTAATGTGTTGTTTTGCTTGGTTGCAACTTCAACCAAGTCAGCACTTGATGAGAATGAAGAATCTGTGGTTGAAGGCTGGATGATCTGACTTTGGGCAGTGAAAGGTCTTGTTGTTGGACTTGGCGACGACACAAGACTCTCTAACTGACGTTCAACATCTACGTCTTCATTGCTTTCAGATTCATGCTCCACACTAATGTTTATTGCTGTAGGTGCTGAAGTTTGCACGAAATCCTCATTGTTCTGAGGTGGGAGAGTGCTGGACAACACTGTGGTTGCTTGAATTGACTCTGTGGTTGTAACGTTTAGTGTATGAGAATTCACAGCAAATGCAATATTCACTGCAGTAGGCCACATCAGGCTTTGTACTCCAAAGTAGTCATGAGTTGTTACATTAGGATTTGCAGTTGGTGGAACTTGACTTGTAAGCTCTTCAGTGGTTGGTCCTTCCACTAAAACATGCAGGTCTTTGTTATTAGCTTGGTTACGACTGGTAACCTTAGGAACTGTAAATGACATTGGTGTAGTTGCCTCCTTTTCACCAACAACATACGGCGATGTGGGTGCTTTATACACACTTACAACTGATGACTTACTCAGTGTAGGGTCACCGGTTGGCTTCAGCAGCTTTTTCCCAGTTGGATCAGGAAGTGCAGTTGTCACATCAACCCAGGCCGACAGCATGCTTCCAGAGTATGTGGTCACCTGTCTATCCGCTGACTTGTTCTTGAGCGAGCTTAGTTCATAATCAAGCACATCCAATTCCAAAGAGGCTTGTGTAGTAGTTTGCAGATAGGAGAGTGTTTCCACCACCGTGGATTCCTTGTTTTTTGATGCACTCACAACATCTTCACTACCTATCATCTTTGCAGTTGACAAAACGGTGTCCCCCATAGTGTTCTTTACAGACATGCTGGGGACAGGGAATATCGAAGTGTGGTGGTGGGGCTCGGCAGTTGTGATGTCCACAGAACTCTGCAAGAAAGCATCATTAGCTAACTTTGTCGTTTCTGTCGGTGCCGGTGGAGTGAATGTTGACAGGCTGCCATCCGCACTGGTGTTGATTGGTTGTCCTGCTTCTGGCAAGCTCAACCCCTGATGGTCAGTGGAGAGGGCTTCTAATGTTGGCTTCAGTGGCAGCGGTACAGCAGTGCATGAGCTGGACAGGAGGAGAGTGAGCAAAGCCCCCAGCACATCCATGAAGCCAATAACAGTGCTCGATGCTTGGCACCTGTTGGCCAGGGTTCATCCTGTTGGCAGCAGGCCCACGCCACTTCTCTGTAAAACAGGCAAGCAGACCAATGGTTGTCACAAACTCCACTGCCACTGCACTGTGTTTTTTATTTATTATAGTGGCCACCCACTCTGTTGACAGCATTACTAATGGCACTGTTTGTTCAAAGGTGTAAATAAACTGAGGGAATGCAGCCAGGTTCATTTCTACATAAGATCATTGGGTCATGGTCACATACTACAACGACAGCATATCTACACAGCCAGACATTAACTGTGGCTATTCATATCCATCTGTTAAATGCGGTTTGTCCTTTCAGCAATTGCTTATTAGTGGCTGTGGTGGACATTCTTTGTGCACAAGGACAACGCAGATATTGGAGTGTCACACTACAGTAAATTCTGCAAATGAAATGAACAACATCCCTTGCATGTTGAACATCGCTGGACGTTTCGACTTCTATGCAGAAGTTGAAACGTCAACCCTTTGGGCTGCACCACAATAATCGGCACTGTGTTTTTTTTTCTGTTTATAATATGAAGTTCTGTATCTCAAGAACAAATGAAAATCACTTTTACTATTGCAGATTGGTACAGTGGGCTGACAAGTGTGCTATTATTGATGAAACGAAGCATGAACGAACAAATAAATAAACCAAAAAAAAACATTTTCTTGGGCAAGTTGGTGCTTAGGCTTGCTGTACACTAAATAAACAAATTGTTGCAAGATGTTCACATGTGTGGAATGGTACAAGTATGCTTGCAAGCTACCAGTATCATCCACACCTAAGTGGCTTCTGCTTCATAACCTGTCACAACTTATCTTCAATTACTGAATGCCCATTAGTACGCCCCTTTATGTAGAACATTTATATTGAAACATGAGTGCTGAAGTGAACAGAGGAATGTTGCCAACCATTTTGAAGAGTTGGCCAGTAGATGTCCATCCATATCCATTAGCTGAAATTCTGAATGGCTGGGCTGGGGTACCAACAAGAAGGAAATGGGGTTTCCTTCTAGCTGGTTCAGCTCCAGCCAATCAGTGGCGGCTCGAACCGACAGTCCACTAGGTGGGCCACTGAGCACGTCTGTGTTTGATGTGTGCCAGGGTGAACGCAGGACATCGGGAAAATAAACAGGTGTGCGAAAAACAAGTAATAAATACATGGGCAGAAGCATGTCAGATGCGTAAAGAAAGTAGGTCATTTGGTTCCCTTGTCACGTGGTTCATCATATGTAGGCCAAATGGGCAGATTTCTGAATGACAGATTGTATGAGCATCGACATAAGATGGAAAACCAACTCTTTATTAGTACTTATTGAAAGGCTCACAAGTGCATTCCAGATTTTAATGGAGCCTGTGTTTTGAACAGAGCAGATGATCAACTGACAAGGAAGATATTGGAAGCACTTGAGATCAAGAAGCGTGGTGATGCTTGTATCAGTAAACCCTCAGTTTCTCTATCGACGAAGGAACTGGCGTATCTTGGGAGTGGCACTTAGAAGCTGTTCTGTATCGTGTTTTCGTTGTGCGATGCAGATGATGGCACTATTTTTTCTTGTTGTTTTAATCCTTGGCAGCAGCTATTTATTCCTGTCAAGAAATAAAACACTCAGTTGTTAGTGCACCTACGTGGTTGCCCCGTGTAGCCTTCCTTCGCCCGTTGTTTTATTTGGCGCCTTCATTGTAATCACTAGGTGGGCGCTTACAAAATACCGCCTCTGGGATCGCAAGCTCCTCTGCATGAAATGTGAAAGACTCCTTCAGCCATGCCATATATTTGGGCCATGCCAAACGAAATAAATTTTCGGCGACATGCACTTTTATTGCTATCTATGTAATTAGCCTGTGGCCAGACAAAAGGCCTAGAAACCAGCAATAATTAAATGCTACAGAGTGAAATGTTACACATTTTGGCACAGGCCTCCAGCCTTGCTGCTGTACCGTGGCCTCTTATGCTGAAATAAAGTGTACTATAAGTCAACCTAAATGGTGAGATATATATTAGTTTAAAGTTATATGTTGCAGAGTCTGTGTGACAAAAATGGACTGGTATGCCTGTAAGCAAACCCACATGGATGTACAGGTTTTCAATTGACAAATTTACCTGCGGTGATTTCCCAATGTTGCTGAAAGTATGCAGTTATTACTAACAGCTGCGAAATTAATCACTAGAACTTGGAGGAAGCTTAAAGCTTTGCCTTTAAGAGTGGAAAGCGATAGCATTGATTAAAAAATCCCTGACTGTCTCTCTCCCTTCCCCACAACTGCAGCTCATGTAACCATAACGTTTACTAGGAAACGCTGGCGGCAAACAATATGCACGAAGGCAAGCCTCCTGGTGGAAACGCGGCCTCTTGCGTGGGCTGATGATCCTGGAGATTGTGCCACAGCCACACACAAAAAAAAAATTACATCGTTTCCAGGTTTCTGTTATTGCTTCTCAATTTAAATATTTAAATCTGAGAAGATTTAACATAAAACACATGCACTGCCGGTGTTTTGCTTCATGACATTTGTTTGTGCGCTGCCATTCTCAAAATACTGAGGAATAACTTTGTGAAGAACGTAAGACAAGGTGTGGGCAACTTTAGTGATAGAATGGTGTGGCAATATAACCTGCATACACTGCATGTCATACAGCAAGGCATGGCATATACATATACCAAAATATATAGGGGAATTTTCGCTCACGGAAAGCTCCGCCAACGCCGGATTTTCTGCGACACGGGGCCCTTAACGGTATCGGCTTAGAAATCAAAGGGTGAATCTAATCCTTTTCCTTTAGCACTGTTAAACCGTTGCACGTTCCGAAGAACCCTTTTCAAATGCAGTTCGAACATTCTTCGCGATAATGCAGGTCTTCTCCAGTTACCTTCATCAACCCATATTGAAATTTCTTAATCTTAATCCATTTAATTCCCCGCACCTCGACTTCGTTTTTACGTCTTCAATCGCCGTCCATTCGCGTTTCATATTACAGCGTTTTTCAGAGCTGCGATATCTGCACATGCGGACTTCCCCGACAGCATGGAGCTTGTGGGCCGTTGTCCGAACATCGAAGTGAATTCGAACAGATCGACGGTTCGTCTGCCGCGCACCAGCGACATATAGCAAGCACATCGCACCGTATGACGCAGCAGGCCATCAGCCACGCTGGAGGAAAGTTCAGTCCCGGATATTGCAAACGTGAATTACTTCTGTTGCGCGCAGCAGGTGCAGTGGCATGTATTTGTACTGCAGGATAAGAAGAAATTGAAGCTCGTGCATGCACACATGCATTCTAGACCAATGCCTGTCAGTCCTGCTGCAGCGACAGAGGCACAGTCCGCTTGCTTAACGTAAATCAGAACAAACCGACACCTGCGGATTCACGCAGCAACCTGCTCCACCGAATGTCCAACGAAAGTGTCTCACCTGACTGCACTGCACGGCGTACGGTCGAGCTTCAACGCGTCGATAAAAATCGAGCGTTCGTTACTCGAGATTTTCTTCCCATTCGGACGCTGTCGAGCAGCCAGAAAGGGACAGAAAAGCACGACCACGATAGGAACAACCGACCGCTAACTCGCATTTGAACCTCGGCGGCGCGGAGAGACGAAGTCGGCAACGTCAACTTGCTGAGCCCCGATTGGCTGCGCGGAGATCACGTGGCCCTTCTGTTGTATAGCTGGGAAAAAAGGCCGTTAAGAAGCTCTCAGCGCTTCACACCCCATACTGCAATTTCGTTATTTTTTTTTGCCTCCCTTTTCGTTTTATTCGAATTAAGTACAACAGTTCTCGAGCTACGCGCTACAAAATTGACGGGCCCACATGGGCGTTCGGTTTCCCCGTGTTTTCCGCGTACGCGAACGGCCTGCCAAACGCTCCTGCGCGCCAATGCGGGTTAAAAGTGAACGAGTACACATGCACCTTCAACATCTGCTGCATATCCACAGACCAGGATCGCTGTGCCATATGCTGCTTATTACATTTTTTTAAAGTGCACTGCACCGCGGTCTGAAACAAATAAATATATGTTTAACTCGATCAGTGGCCACGCCGCTTTGTTATGCTCGGCAAAAGCTCTCATGAATATGCATATACGGCCGAGTCACACAGCGGCGCTGCCTGCCGCGCTTCGTCCTTAGCGACGCTTTCTCGTCAGCTCACAATAGCCGTCTGTGCTTCTCTTTGTCTAGTCAAGGAGCGGCAAAGACTTTCTTTGTCTTGGTGCGAACTCGAAGCAGATACGCCGCTTCGTTCCCAAGCAAAACACTTACAAAGAGAAAGATAGCTTAATTTTGTAAATCAGGCTTCACCCTGCGCTCACAAGCCGTGCAGAAAAGCCACACTAGCTTAACTAAAAGAAACTGTGCATACTGCCGTGAATAATAATACCAACGTCCGTTTTCTGTCGGCGCTTCTGCTCATTTAATTAAGTATTATATTATTTGCCATCAAATATAATTACGGTGTGTTCCACGCGACCCTCAATTGCTTTATAATGCACATACTAGCGCACGCAAATATATAATTGTACCAGCGATGCAACTTGTTTTTCCTATATCGAGCAAAATCTAGCACACGGAAGTATAGTACGAATAAGTAGCTGCAATTGTCGACTTCAGTATAATGCTTGTAATTCCGTCGACGCGCATACATATATATATCAGACCCTCAGTAGCGGTGCGGCACGTCCGCGCGCGTACGTGTCTCATGACGCAGCGACAAAAAATTGAAAAAAAAGGAAAAGAATTCCATCGTTACTATTCCTGCGAAACCTAACTTCAAACTCACCTTTATATATATATATATATATATTTTTTTGGAAAGTTACAGTTACTGTGGCATTGCGTGGTATGTCGTATGTAAATATGAATCTTGCGCGCCTTGCAACATCGCAAGGAACCCTAGCTGATACACCTTTGTCTTACGATATAAACAAGACAAAAGGGAGACTCCTGTGCTGAGCAGTATTCTATCTCAATGTTGATCCTCGAACTGCCTTTGGCGGCATGCTGAGCCGCGTAGATAACGGAGCTCGAACTTACAAAACATAGGAAATCATCTCGGCACAGCTTACCGTTAGGCGCGTGCCTCCATAACGGCTCGGTTTCGCACGGACGGTATGGATGGGGAACGGAACCACAGACGGAGCAACGAAACCATGGTGGACAGCATGGAGGTGGACAGCAAACAAAACTTAGTGATTATCATCATCAACCATAGAGTTTCCTACAAAAAGTACTAGAGGGAACTCTGGCGCTGCGGTCGTTGTCCTACCATGGGAATGATGAAAAGACATGCGTTTCCCCGCAACATGCGTTTCCCCGCAGGCCGGCTGAGGCCGGTGAACAATAGAAGGCAGCATCCACGTGACCCTGCGTTCCCGGATGTTGGTTCCCTAAGTTGGTTTCCAACTGTCCCTAAGAGGCCACTGAATACCTAGTGTGTCACGTGATCGGGGAGGTTTATTCCCTGTATTACTGCCGGAATATACAACAATCCTAGCGCGTGCAATGACGCAGAAACCACATGCTTCTAAACGCCGTCTCTCCGCTTCGGAATGGCGCACGTCTGTGATCGAGCTGCCATCGGCGATGACGATCGTCGCTGCGAATTTTGCAGCTAACTATTCATGCAGAGGAAGAACATGCTGCAACACATCAGGAACGTTCACAGAATGGCCGTGGATGTCAAGAAATTGATGAAATGCGACGTATGTGGCACTTCCCTGCCTACAATGGAGAAGTATTCGGTGCACCAGATCGCTGCGCACAACTTCGAGGCTGACTACGTGCACCTGTGTTCCGGAACAATAAGGGTGAGGAACAGTTTTATTAACTTTATTCTCAGTCATCGTAAGCAAATGACGTTTAAACGCAATATTATATGTCGGACTTTTTAAAATTTCTTGTTGCACAGTGTGCCTCCAAAAGTAGTTGTTTATACCTTGCGGGCCTTTGTTTTTTCTTTCTCCATCTGTTTCGCGAAGAGTATCTTTTGCGCACGTGCCTAATTTATTTCCTTGGGGTATGTTGAAGTTTGTATCCTCGTTAAATTTAATTTGTTTGTTTATCTATCTATATATAGTATAGTCATGTGTGCGCGCTCCCAGCGATGCGCTACATGACATACGTTTGGCATGGTCTGCTTTCCTGCCCAGCAAGTGGAGTGAAATTTGACGTTTGCACATCTTTTTTTTCTTTTTTTTAAGCGGCAGGAGTAAGCTGTTCTGCGTTCTGACGTTGCTCTGTGCCACATGCGTGCGTGGCCTAGTCTTCGCCTCAATGCACGTTGCAATGCGGCAGAGACGCAGAACCGGGACCATACTTGAATTTGCGGATGTCGCCGGGATGGTTTCCCAGCGTATTGTTGGCAA
Source organism: Dermacentor albipictus (assembly GCF_038994185.2). NCBI lineage: Eukaryota > Metazoa > Arthropoda > Arachnida > Ixodida > Ixodidae > Dermacentor > Dermacentor albipictus. The sequence continues at coordinate 14,373,435 of NC_091825.1, read as the reverse complement.
ACTCTTTAGTAGTACATTTCATAGAATAGAGCGAAATGTGACGCTCGCGCACCCTACCCCCCCCCCCTTCTTTTTTTTTCTTAAACGAGAGGAGGGATTTGCTCTGCGTTCTCACGTTGCTTTGCGCTACTTCCGTGCGTGGTACAGTCTTCGCCTCAGTGCCGACCGCAATACACTTGCAATTGCGGCTGTCAGCGGCTTGGTCTTCCGGCGCACTTTGGGAAAATTCTTTAGTAGTACCACAGTCCTTCAATTGAAGGACTCTGGTTGTAGATTTCATAAAATAGAGCCAAATTTGACGCACGCGCAATCCTTTTTTCTTTAAGAAGAGTGTGTTAGGAGGCTACTTGGTAAGACATCTTTTTGTGAACTTAAACTGCGCTTGGGAAAAGACACCAACGTAGAAGAAGACAGGACGAACGCAGACTAGCAACTGGTTTATTGAAATCACACATAATGCTGCCTCTTCGAACCAGGCGCATGCCCAAGCCAGATCATAACCGCGTGACCATGGAACACTCCCTCGCCAAGCCCCTATCTACAGTAAAAATTCAAGCTCTTCTTGAAAAGAAGGAGCTTTTCAAGAAGAAACTGAGGGAAGGGATTCACACTGTTCTGGGGCGTAGCTTGCACCACGTGCTCTCAGTTCGTCTTTGTCTTATCGTAACAGCATTGCTGTGAATGTACAGTCTGATTCAATATTGAGGAAGGAGTGAGCATAGATCATGCTTAAGTTTCATACTTGTTTCTTATTAAAACAAAACTAATATGATAAATTTTTTGAAGTTATTGCGCATTGCATATTTGAAATTCAATTTTAACAGAAATTTGAGCAATATCAAGGGTGACCTCATGACACAGTGGAGTTGAAGGTGAGGGAGTAAAATAAATGCTACGTTAGCCCGTGTCCAAAGCCTTCAAAGTGATTATTTTTGTTTGCATCTCTCTCCCCAAAGTACTTGTCACCATCAAATTCTATTTTGTGCTTTTATTACAGAATTTCATGAATGGAAAGCAGAAGAAGAGGGTAGCCAAAACTGCTGGTTCATTTTGCCCAGGGACCCCAAAAAGCTGGCCAGTGGAGAGACAAGGATCCACTATTACTGTAATAGATCAGGCGAGGCAAGGAAAAGGGAAGGTCATAGTGACCGTCGGGAGAATAGTCAGGGGAGCTGTAGGTCTGGTAAGATATGTCTTTCATTTATTACCATCACAATGGACAACACTCAGAGTCCGACACCTGAAAGCACCACCATAAAAGTCAGGTATCAAAGAAACCATTATGGTCATAAACCAGAAATTCAGCACTTAGGAATGAGTGACAAGGAAAAGGCCAGCGTAGCAGAGAACCTAGAAAGGGGTGTGCCCATGAAAACCATTCTAAAGCGAATAAGAACATCTGTGGCATCCAAGCTGAGGCCAGTGCACTTGGCAGAGTGCTCAACCCTGCATAACATCAAACGGCAGTTTAACATTGCTGCTCCTGAACGTTGTCACACTAATGACGCTGTCAGTGTAGACATGTGGGTGCTTGTGATGAAAGAAAAAGGTGAAACACTTGTCCGCCTGTACAAGGCACAAGGTGCAGTGGACCCAAGTGGTACATTTTCTTCAGCAGACTTTGCTCTTGTTCTGATGACAGAGCCTCAGAAGGAGCTACTAGAAAAATTGGGCCCTGCAGGGACTGTATGTCTTGACTCCACACATGGTACTATAGAGTACCTGTTTGACCTGACCACACTTCTGGTGCTAGATAAAGTAGCATCAGTTGTAGCTATAGCTTATTTCATCTGCAACCAGATGAACGAGCAAACTTTGACAGCATTCTTCAAATATCTGGAGTCGGCCATGGCCAAAAAAGTGGCCGCTAAGACATTGATATCTGATGATGCCTCGCAATTCTACAAAGCATGGTCCAGGGTCATGGGTGCCGCAAAACAGAAACTTCTCTGTGCCTGGCATGTGGATAACAATTGGCGTAAGAAGACACTCGAGTGTGTAGAGAGACAGCTAAGGCCACATGTTTACCATAGTGTGTGGCTACTCTTAGAGTTCCTCGTGGAAAAGGCATTTGAAGATTATTTTAAGCAATTCCTTTCTAGTGAGGAAGAAAAACTGAGGAACTTCCTCAAGTACTTCAAAGACCACTATGCAGTTAGGCCGCAAGAGTGGGCCTATCGCTTTAGGACTAGAGCAGCTGTCAACACTAACATGCACCTTGAGAGCAAGCACAGGACGTTAAAGCATACTATGCTGGAGAGAAAACAGAATAAGCATGGTGACAAACTAATTTCTGCCCTCATGGACTTGACAAATCATTTTTTAATGAAAAGGGCTAGCCAGATGATGAAAGGGGCAAAGGGTAAGGAGCGGAGAACAATTTAGAAGAACCACAGGTCTGGCAGTGAAATGGCAGCTTGTGCCAAAATAAATGAAGATGGCATATGGACTGTTCCATCTCAGTCTATTAAAGGGCTCTCATACAAAGTGTCAAAAGTGAAAGATGGTGCTTGCTGTCCTTTGAGGTGCAAGGAATGCGCAGTGTGTGTGCAAGCACAGTCACTGTGTGGTCATCGCTAATCCAACTAGCAGCAACAAGGCCCATGAGAGCTCACCCAAAGAAGCATGTGAGGCAAGTCGGGCATTTCACATTGTACGGAGTATAACAAAGCTGGAAGCAGCCAAAGCAGTGTCAAGCTCAACACTCTTAAGAGCAAAAATGGACTCAGTCAGACAGGCAATATCAGATGGTGAAGTCTCTGAGGGTGTGGCTGAGAAGGCAAACAATTTGTTTTAGCCAGTTTTCATGCTTGTGGAAAGTGAAAGTGACCCAAAAAGAAAGATGCCAGACCATTCAAATGAACCAGCCAACAAAAAAGTTGTGCACCTGTTAAGATTTCACTCTACAAAAAACCCTAGATTGTCGCAGCCATCATCTAGCCTTTCAACGCCCACTGAAGCTCAAAAGGAAGTCCTTAAATAACAGCTTAGGGACAGCAACATAAAAACTGAAGAGATAACCACGTCAGCAGGGCACGATTACTGGTAACAAGCCTCCAGTGCAGTTAGGAAGAGAGAAGTGGTGCAGTAGTGCTGTGCTGTCATGCCTTATAGAAGCAGGTTGAGGGCTCGCATATAAACAAATCATAACATGTGGTCTCTGATGATTAGCCCGTCTGTTTTTGTCTGTGGTGTGCAGCCATATGTCACAGCTGGATGGTATGTGTGTTAGAGCACGAGAGATGCCTCCATGCTTGTTGTATGAGCTGCTGGTAAGTGTTCTGTGAAAATAGGTACAGACCCAGAGGTTATCTCTGGTATGTGGCAGCTGTTGGATTGTAGTGTGTTAGAGCACGCCTCCATGCTTGTCATATGAGCCGCTGGTAAGTATGTCTGTACATAGGAAGCGCATTGGACGGTGTGTAGTGTTTCAGTGTGCAAAAGCCTCCAATGTGTTTTGCTACTTATAAATTTGTGTAAACACTCAGTAGCGCAGTAGTCATGATGTTGCACTGCTGAGCTCAAGCCTGCGGGTTCAATCCCAGCAAAGGTGGCTGCATTTCAGTGGTGGTGAAATGAAAAAAAAAAAAAAGCGTGTAGTTGAATTCAAGTGCACATCACAGAACCCAAGGTGGTCAAAATAATACTGAGTCCCGCACTGTGGCATGCCTCATAATTCGATCTAGATGTTGTGTTCCATGTGATGTTCTTTATTGCCCATTTGAATAAACTTTTATTTTTCAGATTACCAAAATAGAGGGTATATGCAGTGGTGTTGTGTGCAGTCTGGATAAGTTGCTCTGGTCATGTGCACTCAATGAAAACTTCTGCATATTTGGCTGCAGCAGACAGTGTCATAATGATAGTAAAGACTATGCAGAAAGCTTTAGGCCACTCTACATATCAGATCAGTTTTATATTGCATCCCTTATGGTGCTTATGGTGACAGAATAATAATTGGCAATGCTTCCTTACACATTTAATATTTTTCTTTTTTTCTTTTGGAAGAGCAACCTTGGAAGAATAATCTACAACAATGCTCCTACCTTCTCTTTCACTGTCTCCCCATTTCTTTTCTACACTTCAACTTCATTGTACGCACTATCTTATTCTCCTCTTCATCCTACATTGACGGTGTGGGAAAGTGAGCTAAGCGTGCATAAAGATTGCTGTGCAGAACTTAATTGCAGCACTGACGAAGACAAATCTTTGTCAAAAGGTTCATTACAGCTACATTCCCCCTCCAAACACTGTTTATCACTTCAAGCCTTCATATTCCTGTGAGCTTTTGTCTTGTTTAACAGTTGTAACAGTCATACTATTTATTACTATCAATAGCCAGCATACATTTAGCACTGCAAAGTGCTGTTTAGAAGACGTGTGAGTTTCTACTTCCCTTATGATAAACACTCCAGACATTCAGTCTCTAATTTATGAAAATCTTTCAAACATTGCCAGTGATGACCACCATATGGGTTAATGTCGGCATGGGACTGAGGCTTTCCCGCAAAAAGAACAGTTATGTTTTGCTCATATCATGTGTCTGACAGTTTCTGCTGTAATTTTTGCACTTGTCAACTGCACTGTGAAGAGTTCGTTTCTGTGAATATGTGCTGGCCTGATTCTTCTTAATCACGCATTTCAGATCTTGTGCTGTGAGATGAGGAGGTGTAAAATAAAAACACCGTGTAGATTTCACAATGCCTTTAAGAAACCAAGCAAAGCTTGGAGATGAAGCATTACATGCAACTTGAACCAAGTGTCTGGACACAGCAAGTGAAAGTTGTTTTGTCATGAGTGAGGGTGTCGGCGTTACTTGTAACTGCCTTTAAATAAAAGTTTGTTTCAAAACAGTGGCTCAACTCTGTGTTCCCCCGGTAAAAAACAAAACCATTGAAATTTGCAATTCTCTTTTTAAACATAATTGACCAATATGAATAAAAAAAAACTTTATGAATCAAGATATAAGCTTGCCATACCATGGAAACACTTGAAACTCCTTTTGAGAAGCTTACTCATACGCGAACACATTATAGCAATTATTTTCAATCGTATACCCACAATTTGCGTCGTCACCATGTCAAGTTTCAAGGCAGATTTTTTTTAGACTCCAGGAAGCCGTATGCTGAATTCTATCCATTGTTTACTGCATTGCATTTGATTTTCTATAACAAATAAAATCGAATTCTCCATTGATTGCACCGACGCTCACGTTATAATTATATGCTATTATTATTGACTAGTCTTTTATATATATTCTTGGAGGGTGGGGGCTGCACTGGTGGCGTTCTACGAATTTGCGCCGCGTGTTTGTGCGGGTAAACTTAAGCGCACAATTTTTTTTTTTTGCGCGTTATGAAAACAATGCACTGCAGGTATTTTAATTAATGCAACGAGCTGTATGAAATATCAGTCAAGGGGTTGGAAACGTCGCTATAGAGAATCCCGACTATTTTCTTTTGCGTGTGTGTATTTGGAGTTGATGCAGTTTTTTTTATTTACTTATTTTGGCTACATTGCGCCAATTGCGCTTCCATAGAATAAAGAAACGCGCGCTTGCCGACTCGATCGCAAGGGGACAGCCTCATCAACATCAATATCAGCAGCAATGGCGGATTTGCGCATGCCGTGGCGCTTGCAAAGTTTTCAATAGTTTTCGCCTTTTAAGTGATTCTTTTGCTATTTTAACGTGTGGAGGTTCATTGTACGTCTGTTTTTTCAAGTTTGGCATGTGTTTTAACACATGTGAAGGTGTAGTCTTTTCTTCTTCAGCGGATATATATACAAGACCCCGTTCACCGTCTATCAGGTAAGATGTGTACGTATGCTACACGCAAGCGTAGTGCTTCATTAAGCCACAGTGCACTACAAAGTTAAGCATGACCGGTACACAAAATTCACAAGTTCGAAGTACTGCCAAGAACAACCATTGATTGGCGAAGTTCTCACAGGCGTTGCAGAAGTTGTTGGGCGCGGCAGTGCTGAACGTAGCGTTAGCGGCTTAAATCGTGTTTTTTTACTAGTAACAACGTGTCACTATTTCATATTATTGGCGGCGTCTCCAGGACACCAAATCGGTAACGGGGACACCAGAGCTAGAACCCGGACTGGTCCATGGGTTGGGGCTCGCCGAGGCTTGCGCGTGCTAGTAGTATATCTATGATGCCCGTAGGCTGTGTGTAAGTCGTACTTCCCGAATTTACTGACGCATTTTAAGATCAGCTGTCCGCTTTCGCAGACAAAAAAGCAGGAGTCAGGGTGGTCCGTGGGTTGGGGCAACATAACCTGCTTCCAGTTTCGATCCCTCCGCTACCCTTTGGGTACCCTGCCGCCACCTTGATTATAATCTAATGCTCTCCTGAGGCCTCTGTTTGCCGGTTACATGTGCCCTCCTGGAGCAGTACTTGTAAATGAATCCGATCTATCGTCGCAACGAAAAAAGCGCCCCGCGACTTCTACAACACCAGTCAGAACCTTGCCCATTGGTTTACCTATGTGTGGCCGCAAATACCTGAAACTCAATGCCAGTTCAACATATTTGTTGGCAAGGGTGTCAGGTCGTTGCTTTGTGTGGAATCGGCCTTTTCTCAATTCTTAAGAATTTAACTGGAATGCACCTGACCAGTGCTGCTCTGTGGTGCTTGCCACCAATCCCTTGGACAGGGAAGACATGAGTATCCCTGTGCATACACTTTATACGCAGTGGTGTGACCGCTTCCTTTGGGAAACTACCACGTTAGCGATATTGTGAGCGCAATGTGGCTTTCCTTCATCTTCCTCATCCGTACGTAGTGTGTAGCTTCTTCCTCGCCATAGCTCTAGCTTGGCAAGAATAAAGCGGTTCCTTAGAAGTGGTGAAGGTGCTGGGGTTCTGCATACCAAGGGCATATAAGGTAACAGTGCTTGTGCCTTTAATATGTCGCATTCGATCATTTTGAGACGTGGTGGTGTTCATGCGTTAGCACAATTCCAGGACATCCACAATGTAAGAGGTACATGATTCTCTAATTGTATACTCTCTCCAGGCCTTTCTCACAACCTCAGCACAAGTATCGGGAGCATAAAAAAACTGACAAAGCTGGTGCATGAATGTTGCCCGATCAGAAAGATCTGGCTCTTGGACCAAAGTCAATTTTTTTTTTACATTGTAGAGGCAGACGGGCATGCTGTAAAGTTTCTAAGAACTGTCCCACCATTGCTGACTCTGTTGTACATTTATCAAACCACTTGATTCTCACCAAGCTCAAGCTATGGTGACAAAGACGCGCCACATGCTTTACAGTCACATATTGCACTCGCAATACATCTGTTATGCCAGTTTGCCGAAATGAGCATGCACAGTAGTGACGAATTCACTATGCGTGCACAGGGATTTGCCTTTCCTGTCCTATGGGCTGTGGGCAAGCATCACAATGCTACACTCGTCAGGCACACCTCAGCTTTCAGTATGTTTACATTCGGTTGCATGAACATGGAGGGAGTGCGTTCGCTGTAATCAGTACCACACATTTTGCTAATGTAGGCTTGAGTGGCTTTCCCATGCCTCCACTAAATAGTCGGAATACTTCCATGTATGATAGAATGATGAGCATTTAACCTCCAGACATGCAGCAGTCTTTACACCACTGCAAGGCAGAAGCAGCCTTCTCACCATGCTCACGCTCAAATAAATCCCATTATTAAGGCATTTTATGGGCCTCCCAAACCGCCTGCACCACCTGAATGATGTCACTTGTTGTTGCACCTGGCTGTTCATTTCATTTGGCATCCTCTGTTTGCACATATTCGTTTCCAATACAAGAAAATTGCAGGGCTGGCTCGCAATCTTTTCTGTTTTCCTTATTTTTTTTATGGCCTTGTAAAACTGAGAAACGATAATGGAAAAAAGAAACAAAGGCTGCCTTCCTGTTCACCAGTGAAAGCATTGTTGCTTAGAAAGAGGCGCAGAAAAAGATGTATATGCATGTCGGACAGCCTGCACAAGGTTTTGTCTTTGTCTCTTCAAACATCGCGTACCTGCGTCAGTGGACTCGCTGTTCTGTAGCATTATCCCTGGCAGCGGAAGCACTGTCCCAGAGCTCCTAAAGAGTCATCGGAAGCACAGTGCTAAACCTTCATCCTTGAGTGAAGAACGTCACTGGACAGGACGAGAGATGACAAGGTGAGACTGATTGGGGCAATGTTGTGGTGATGGGTGCCACCTGGTTGAGCGCACAGTATGGTCCCCTGTCCTGAGAAAAGCTTTTCTGGGAGCTCTACACAGTGGAAAGGGGACCAGAGAAGTACAAGCGCACCAGGGGAGAAATGAAAGTCTCATTGTGAAGCATGGTACTGTCATTTCTGGTTGCTTCATGATGCAGTAATGATAGTCGCAGCACAATATTTTCAATTTATTCTGGCAACTCACGATATGCAAGTGAATGCTGCTTACTCTGATCATGTGGCTGCGTTTCAGTGCTTGGATATTTAAGGCCACGTTGCAAAATGCACAAGAGATTTATAATCGACTTCGTGTACACAGAAAATACAAGAACAGTTCTAATAGCACTGAAAAGACAGAGCATTCATGGCGTCGTTCAAGCTCAGTGTCCTTGAACGTGCACAAGAACTAGTCTAACTGATGTTATGACTGGCCTGTGTGGTCAACGATTTGTGTCGCGCCACCAAAGCAACAGCGAAAGGCTGGACCCTTTAGATATGCCGAGCCGCCTGCAACCGTTGGAAAACGCCTAGGAGGCCCCAATAGCAATAAGACCTTATCATTTTTGCAGGCATTTTCGCCAGCTTACCCACGGCTTGCACAACACCCTGATGTCTGCTTAGTCTCCACAGTGTTGTCTCCCTTCAGCAAGTGGGACGATTAAGCTTTGTGTGTGCATTCGTTCTTTCTCTGCGTCCTCGGCAGGGAAGATGCCAGCGTTGTGTGCGTGTGCGCATGTCAGTGCCTTTCCTTCTACTGAGCCAGTGGGGGTTAGAAAATTCGTTGAACACTTGCATGTATCGAGCGGCAGCTGCCAGCGTGCAGAGTGTTTTCTCTCTCCTTTTCTTGAGCGAGGGTATTCCAAACACTATAAAGGATGTCTTCGCTAATGGACTTCAGCCTTCAGTTTTTGAGCAAACTAGCATGTCTGTCGCTCACCATCGGGAAACTTGCAGAGTTGACCACTCCGTAACAATGTGAAGTAAACATTCATTGCTACTCGTTGAATTGTTGCCGTATCTCCTGCCTGGCCCCCTCGGCACTCATGAGCCGCTGCAAAATGCAGTCAGCGGCACGATCCGACAACCAATGGTAAGCTCCAGACCACCAAGCCCACGCTACTTCCACAGTCTTGGGTTCCCATCTTTAATACGGAGCAGCAGCAAAAAAAGAATTGACATCTGTGAATAAGGTATGCGGATGTGGGCTGCTTCCCTTGAACATAGGAGGCAAATGCCTTCAGGAAGTTCAGTTGCACTTTGTTATATGAAAAGGCGTCTCACCAAGATTGGAAGTTGCAAACCGACAAGTGCAGTGCATAGATCACACACTAACAATCCTGTCTCCAAATTATCAAAATTATGCACAGTGGGAAGACAACTGAAATTTTAAACAAAAGCCATCATGGTCTCAACGAAGCCCTGCTTCAGCCAGAGTCAAAGTTACATGCACAAATGTCTCTATGTAAAACGTGCTGCCTGCAATATCACCAACCATGGCACGTGACTTTTGTAAGCCAACCAATGTTAAATGCCATCCCTGGATGTGTGCCCCACAGCAAAAAAGGAAGAGAAGAAAAAAAGGAAAGAAAAGACGGCTCGTCATGCGAGTGTGACGTGAACCCTTGGCTCCGTCATGGGGGAAGATGAAGAAGGAAGATCACTTGGAGGCAAAGGGGTTGAGTGCCGTCACTTTTAGCACTCGCCTCCTGGCAGCGTGACAATGCAACATTTCAATTTCTTCCATTTCCTTTAATAATGAACTAATTAGAAATATTTGTTTGAGGAAATGCTCCCTTGACGGCATCTTACAACTTCTAATGTACCTATAACTAAAATTTGCCATGGTGCTTAATGAGAGGGGCTTTTCAGCCCAAATTAGATCCTGCAGACTATAGTACAGTATGGAAAATATGGTACATGGAACTGTAAAATTTAATTTTCCACAGCAATTTCTATCTGTGCAGTTGGAGTTGGCTTTGTCATAGCATAGATATGAGGACCGTGAAACAACCTTTGTTCCCTAAAGATCCTGTCCTGTAGTATATTTGAGCATTTACATAAAGGCATGGAGACCCTCAGTGTGTTGCAATCTAAGTGGCAGCATATAGGTGGTGTGTGCTGCCTGTAGAGATGCCACTGTAAGCCATCTATGTATTGGCGGATTTCTGAATTGTGGATGGGAGAAGGCTCATGGCTGTTCTGCCTTTGCACCAAGCACTGCAGAGCACAGTGCTACAATTTTCTGTTTGTGTAGTTCGAAGAAAATTATTCCTGCAGTGGCAGTCACTACACAGAAAATGCACCCTACGAGAGTGGACAGAGTTCCAATGTGACTGTGGTTTGAAATGGTCCAGCCCCTGTGTATACAAGCACCGATTTTCCCAGACAAGTGTGACAGTGCCTGGCTTTGAATGCAGTGTGCTGCTTCATAAATATTGCAGTTGCCCAGCACTAAGCTGCCTGGATTATGTGGTTGCCATAATGACTTCTCTGTACCCGTGGGACAAATATTTGCACTCGAAATAGCGACAGCAGCCATGCATTTCCTGCTGACATAGAATTAGGTTCCACAATGTCATCTGATGTATGCACATGCTGTGATGTGGTTGGTGTGGCCATGCTCTTTTTTCCTCCCTTCAAGTATGCTGGTAAACTGCCACTAGTTACAGATGTCCGCAAGGAGTGCACACTGTGTGAGTGCTGCACATAATTTGAAATTACGATCACCACAGTGATGATAAAGGACACATTGAAAGGTAATCTGACAACACTTATCAAGACTGTCTACAAGTTTTCTGTGAGAGATTTCCTCAGGGTTGACAAAAACCATCTTACGGACCATTTAATGGGGTGTTACCGCCCACATTATGAGATGGAAGAAAAGGAAGCCATTAGGATTTCTCTGGTGGTGCAAGGTGCTCAAATAGATGGCTTTGAATTGCAGTAGACATAAATATTATCATTCTTTCTGTCTGGGCACATAACTTCTTTGCCAACCTCTCTGTCATCTCTGTAGCACATTAATTTAGGATAGTAACTCCACTCTGACGCAGGAGATGAAAGTGCATGCCAGACATGCTGACCACACTGACTTGGAGAGTGCCACTTTCTTAAATGTGGCAAAAGTCTGTGTTTTGGGCGAAATAAGAGCTCATAGGCAATTTTTATCTGTGATAAACAGAAATATGTGCTGCCAGTGGTCAGACGTCATTGAGGTCGAGCTTCTCAAGCAAGTAGATGCCATCGAGAAGACCAAAGAAGCCAGTGATTAGCCATTATGCGCAGCAGCTTCAGATGGCAAAGTCCAGCTGGGGTTTCTCTGCACAAGGTCACCAAGTGGCATTCCTAAGTAACAGATATTTTTTACCCTAAACTGCTACCCTAGAGTGGCTGGAACGTGCACCGTTCGTTCCAAGCATGCAGCTGTTATCAAAGCTTAGTTTAGTCAATTATTGAGGCTTAAGATGGTTTTAATGAATGTACATTAGGAAACAATTGCAAAAGAATGTAAAAAAAATTTGAATTGTGTTGACTCTTTGGTGGCATACTGTTGCTATTCCTGAAGTTACGTCCTCAAATGACTTATGCTCCAGGTATTTGAGTAAAAACTATGGGTGTGGAAATATCAATTTTTTAATTTCAAAGCTAATTCGAATAATGAAACCTAAGTGCAAAGCGAATATTTTTCGAATATGAATACTATTGGTATTGCAAAAATACATTTCTTTTCACCAACCAGAGGTGCAAAATAGTTATACTACATAGACTGCATAGCAAATAATGTACAGGGATATTATGTTTCGTGGTTAACAAAATTCTCTAATACAACACTTTTGTTTGACAATGTCATAATTGTAGTTACTTAATGTTTCATGAAGCAAGGACAACAGCTCAACATGTTCGAAGAGCAATGACACCTAGTGCATGTCACCATCGATTCAGACATCAAAAAGAGCTGCTTAAGTGTCTGGTATCAGCAGGTCGCTCTTCGCAAGCCGAGCCAACAGTGGGCACCACGCTTACACCATCGCTCAAACGGATCTTCTTTTTGGACCAAAATGTCATCATGCAAATATCTTTGAACCTGCGATTGTGGTAGTGAAAATTTCTGCCACGAGTGAAAATTTCTGCTGGTTGATAAGCTCATCAGAGTCTTTCCACAGTGCTGATGTGGAAGTGGCCCGTTCAGAAGCTTTTGTTGTTGAATGCATACTTCGGTTCCTTGGTGATGAAATTACCCTTCCTTTCTCTAAATCCAAGGGCGAGATCTCGCATTCTGAATGTTTGCTTGCGCTCTCACTATTCGCCTTCACTGTGCTTTCGTCAGCGGTCGTCTGCTTGGTGAAGCGGGAGCGCCAATTGAACACTGCCTACTCACTGATGTAGGAGGTGAAGCAAACATTCAGAAAGTTAGAAGCTGGCGCAATTTCATCCCAGGTTGTTAATCCAGTTTGACATTGAAGCATCCTGGTAGTATTAAAGTACTTTAGAATGAGGTTCCAGAAGCATTGCCAAGTTTGCCACTTGGTGAAATTTGTAGTTTCGAACAATTTAGGCTCTTGGCGAGATTAGCAGTGAACACAGAGGTTTTCACATGGCGATTGGTGTTGTCCAAATGCATGAAGAGGTCACAGTATAGGTACTTAAGCTAGTGTCGAATAACCATAAGCACCCGCAGGGGCCCCGTGACAGTGTCTCCTTTAACTTCAGATATGCTTCACTGCATGATGATAAATATGCTTCGCCGCATAACACGACTCTGCTGCAGAAAAGGTGACTTAAACCGACAACAGCCGAGAAGGTGCAAATAGCACTGCACTGCCAGGTTCTTGCTGTTGGCCTTATTTTTCTTCTTTTCACAGTGTCCTTACTGTAAGTGCACTCCAGAGTTACAATGCAGGAATATGCATGTGTGCACAAGCTTTCTTTCAAGAGTAACTCACGATCATAAGTTACGTCATCATGGTTTCGTACTATGTTACGGCATCATAAGCGAGACATAATAAAGGGGGCCTCAAAGGCTGCGGGAGAGACTAATCTTTTGTGCGAGATTGTGCTATCCTTGCTTCACGCAGTGCAATATTATACGACTCTCATGTGTATGGTGGCATTGTCGATTATGAATGTTTCCTTACTGCGTTAAAAAAATGTGTAGTGCATCTTTCAGATAATAATGGCATTATAGCTTCAGAGTTGTTCCAAGTTTTGGGGACTTGTTCACTAAAAGTACATTATTAGAAAAGCTTTAGAATGTCTAGGTCATAATTGCATTTGAAGAACTGTAAGTCTTCCTATACATAGCAATTAGTAGCGTACTGTGCGATGTTGAAGGTGGTTTTTATTCATAGGCCCTACGCAGAGAGCAGCAACACAATGCCTGGCATGTGACCAGGGTTCGTAACAGTGTTTGCATTTCCAGTGCTCGTAACTGATTCAAGTATTAATGCATAAATTTGCTTTATGAATTCTTTGTAGACAGAAGGTGCTTGAATATTGGTTGCATGAAATGCGCCAATACACACTGTATACGTATAGGGTGTCTTTTATTACCATACAGATTTTCTTGTTTTCAAGTTATGAGCGCGGAAAATGTGGCATTCTTGCAGAGGAATTCCTCTAATGCACTCTCATTTCTTACAAATCTTTAAAGTTGCACCTAATTCAAGATATTCATCATTGAATTTCACTGGTAAATCGAGGTAATATTGGAACTGAGTGTGCTGGGAGTGCAGAAAAGAAGGTCCCGCTATCTCATCAGATGGAAACATCTTGGCCAGTCATTGTAGCTGCTGATACGACACACTTTGCCTGGCAAGCATGTGCGTCAGTGTGCCATGTCAGGCTATCATTTAAGCTTTGTCCCACACTTCTTGACAGGGCACTGCCGCCTGATGTGGAGGAGGATGCACCAAGTTTTGATTATAATGAATATCTCAAAATAAGTGCAATTTTCGAGATTTAGAAAAAGAAAGGGTGTGCGTTCACATGCGACTGCCTCCAAATATGCCATTTAGAAGGCTGCCGCCAAGTTACTAATAAAGAAGCGACTGAATTTTTCAAAATTAATTTTCTGAAACTCGCATTATTAGCAGCATAGTGTGTCCACCTCACCTAGAAACTCCTTTGCAAAAACGCCGGGCTCTCCGTGCTCAAAACTTTTTGCTAAATATCTGCATGGTTAAAAAAAAGTAGATATGCACAATTGTTTATGCATGAAAGTCGTACACTATCACTTTTCAAGATTTTTGCCCTTCTATGCAACACCAGAAAAATTGGAAATAGAAGCTTCAGGTGACCTATCTGATTTGTTGCAAGTTGCATGGCCATATTATTGTTTTAATTTTTCGCTATTACCTTTTACTGTGATGTCGCCACTGCAGCAGCTCGATCTCGATGGCTGTGGCTTTTCATTCCAGGTCACAAAGCTGCACCCAGGTAGAGGCAGATTCCAAAAATGCTTGTGTACTTAAGTATAGCTGCACATTACAGAATCCGAGGCCCTCAACAATCATCCGTAGCTCACGAGTTCCTTATATTTTATTGGGATTGAAGAGCAACGTTTGTGCTATATCCCTCTATTTCAGACGAAATAATGTGCATGCAAAATTATATCTTCATTACTTTACACCATAGTACCAATATCTGTCGTGCGTTGATTTTTGATGTCTTTGCATTTGCTATAGCAAGGATTTTTAAACATCAGCCACAAAAGAAAAAATGAATGGTCAAAGAACCAAGAAATGGTGTGTAGCAGCTCCCTTCTTTCTTTAATTGGTGGCAAGTTTTGCACTCGTTGTGTACTTCAATAGAAGTGTTACCTTCCTGCTTTGGAACTTTGTGGTTTTGTTCTGCCAGCTGCTTGACCAAAACAAGCAAAATGTACTTCGGATATTCCACAATTCTGTATGCATTTGGTACAATAAAATTTGTTTCAAGAATGGACAAATGCAGTGATGGTTGTATTGAAAACTGCAACATGCTGATTTTAGTTTCATGCTTCATTAATTTTCTCAGAGCCCCAAAGAAAGCATGCGAGGTTTGAAAATATATCATGCGACGAAGTGCTGGCCTGCCATGATATTAGTGCACTCGGTCTAGAGAACTGATTGATGCTGCACATACATTGAACATGGTGGCCATGACCATCCCTCATGAATTGGCATTCCCTGCCTAAACCACCTCACCAACACAGCCTGTTAACAGCAAGAAAGCTGTCGAGGCTTCCAAGAATTTCTATGCACTATAAGTATCGCCCTACTGAAATTACTCCGTTTGTTTGCTGACAATTGTCTTGACAAAAGTGAAAGCCGAATCAGTTGTGTTCGATCAGTTTTATTTACATACAACCTATTATAATGTGGACCTTTCTTCCCCTCTTCAACTGTTCCACAGCTGCTGCTGCCATCTTGCATGCCACATCGAGGAGGGGGCGGGGGCAATGTACATGGCAGGTGCATGGGAGGATTTTCCAAGGAACTCTGGAAAGCTGTAATCAAATTGTGGGCAAAGTTTAAAAAGTCTTAAATACAAAAAGGGTGAAGAGTATTGTAACCTTGTACATGATCACACCACATGTTTCAGCTGCAGCTGTAAGTACCTTGTCTCAACCAAGCTACAGTTCTTGCAATGTTCCACTTTGTGATACTCAGTATGAATTGATAAGACTAGCTGCTATTCTAGTGGTTGTGCAGGCCACAAGGGAACAGTGCCTGGCCTTTGTGCTCGTATGTGTAAATTTCTCTCTTTCGGTCTCGCCCAAGTCACACCAAAATGTTATCCACAAGTGTCGTGCCAAAAAGGCCTGGCAACATCTCGTATTAAGCCGTTTGACCCATTTTATTGCACTGATGCACACGGTGCAACCAAATGTAGGAAATGACATCGCCTAGGTGATTAGTAAATTACCCTTCTAAAATACCACAAGAGCAACTTTGCTGTGGCAAGAGCCTTAGCAAAAACATAAGAGACACAAAAATGAAGGAAAAGCGACACCTTCAAGTTCCCGCACCAACTCACCGTGACAAGCACAGATTTTGACAGTGTCTGCTTAAGCTTAGTTATTTGGAGATACATGCAGTTGAATGCTTTTACGAGCATTGAGATGCCCCACTATGCTAGCTTGCCTTTTATGGCTATAGAAAGTTGTATACTGCCACAAGTCTGCCTATTCCGATTAGAATCTATATTGAAGCTGCTTTGAGCAACAGGTGGTGTTCTATTTCAGCGCTAATGATACATTGAGAGTAGTGTGCCTGGAAGGAATAGAAAAAAGCATTGCAGAAGCTGCAGTACTTTGTGCTCGCTGAATGATCACACGGGAAGGTAAAGATGCCATCAGAAAGCATCTTTCGTATGGAGTCTCTTTAAAAGAAAAACACTACAACTAGACATGGTGACAGTTGTGGGCAAACTAAAATATAATGATAGTTCAAGGTGTGGTATGGCATGTTTATGCTATTTCTAAAAAAATAAACATGGCAAGTGTGTCCATGCCAACAATTGACACAGGATGTGCAGATGCAAAACTGCAATACAGCACCACGCCGTCAAAACGACAGTATGCAAGTGGTGGTCCAGCATCAAAACTTCAATGTCCCTACACTGCAACACTGGGAGGCCATGCTGCGTGACAGAAGCCTGGGTGGCCAGCAGACACTGCTCTGTCGGGCACAGGACGTGGCAGCAACTATTTCTCCTAAGGATTCAATGAACGGATTTCTCTACCTCACCCACCATGCGACGCACCATGTGAGGGAATGACAGTGCCACTACTCTCACAGGATATGGATGGTGCACAACACCACCTTGAGCATCGGAGCGCACGTCTGCCTGTGAGCTCTGTGTACTACAAACACAAGTGGTGCATGCAAGGTAACATTTAACACATCACTGCCAAATGTCATCAATGAACAGAAGCAGCAAAGAAAGCTGCTTACATAATTTTCACAGTGTCGGAACTGCATATTTTTTACATCCTGTCTGCATGCCGCATTGTTCATCACTGCTAAAAAGTGCATAGTTGCATGGTACTTTTTTTCGATTTTGTGCACTTTCTTTTGTCTTGAAAAAATAAAGCAGATGTCTCTCAATGAGCCGTAAGTACTAAAGTTGCTCAAAAGGGTAGTTTACTGAATTGATTGCATTTGAGTACTGCAGGCCTAGTTTCTTTCGGTCTTTCTCTTTTAAAGCCTCGGCACAAGTTAGCTGAAACACCCTGTATACTGGACAGCTTGCCTGGCTGCCCGCACCACCGAGGCGGGGTATCTTACGTTTTTGTGGTGCACTTGTCGCCGTCTCGTAGCACCGGTCGTCCATCCTTATCGCGCACACGCCAGCGTCGTCTGGTGTTCCAATTGGCTGCAGCAAAGCGGACAGCTCTGGCGGGCAGGAAAAAAGTGGTCCGCGAGCGATCGGGCTTGCTGCCTCGTTTAACGCCTGCTTTTATACGCCTGGCCAAGAGCTTTGCCCGGTTTAGCCGCTCCGTCTTCAGTGTGAACGTGCCTTTAGAGTAAAAAATCAACAGCTTACGCTTCCACATTTTTTGCTTGGTAGCTACATTCAATTTGCTTGCTCCTCGTCTTTTAGATGTCTAGGCTCCTCGCATTTTAACGTGGCTGAATAGTGCACAAATCAGAAACGAGAGTTTCTGTGGCCTAGCCTTCTCACACTTGCAAGGATACCATCCAAAATTGACCTATTTTTCTTATGAGGTGCCCACTGATTATGAGGATGCTGACATCGAAGGATCTCGAGTGGTTCTCTAGCATTTTGGTGACAAACGGAATACAGTAAATGCCGAGCTACAACTGGCTTGATATCTGTCAGCACCAATGAACGCAGTAGTTAGTATTCTCACTAAATTGATAATCCAGCCCAACAGCAGATGGACACCAGTGGTTTGAATCCCCCGTGTTGGCAAATTTAACTGGCTGAAATCAAGCATTTAAAAGACACGCACTTAGTTCCATCCCTTCAATCTGTGAGCATAATGAAGATCAAAGGTCAGGTTATGTGGCTGCAGCACCTTCTGTTCATGCAGCATACCTTGTGTGCAAGCCACATCTATTTACAACAGAAACAGCGCTTTTCCACCCGTGAGCAAATGTTTGGAGTTAAAATATGGTAGAATTTTTTATCCAGCCAACGCGTGCACGCTGAAATCCAAGTGGTACAGCCAATATGTGCCTGTTTAATCACTGCAATGCATTGAGACACTTCCGACAACGCACGGCTGTACCAGAAAAGGTTTTAATTTTTTTCACTAATGCTATGTACTTATGAACTTTTATGAATGTACCTGCAGCTTTCGCAGGCTTTCGAGTAGCTCGAGCGTAAAGTGGCCTGTGTGTTATTGCTATTCAGCCGGAGTGCAATAGGAGCCAGTCAAATGAGTAAAACATGAAGTCAATGTGCACACAAAGACTACATGTACCCTTGCATGACTTCGTGCTACAGGTAGCTAACAGCTTCCAATTCACAGTTCTTGTAATATGCTTGTGGCAGCCATCTACAGTGATCTATTTGATTTAACGGGGATGTGTATGTTGGCTGAAAAAGAGAAATATGCTAGGAAATATATTAACACCGATGGATGCAATATATCCTTTCCGGTAGAGTTTTGCACAGAAAAGTTAGCAGATCCCATGCATATGTGAAAATCGGTTATAAGTGAAGCCTTTGTAATGTTCAGTAAAATGCAACCACTCGTTCACTTCTATAACTCTGCACACAATGCATGACCTGGTCTCGTTTAGTTCATTTTTGTCCATACTAGGTTGCTTTCGATGCTGACTTTCCAACTTCTCTGTGGCTGACTTCTTAAATTTCCTGTTGTATACTTAATTTCTTGCCTCTTGTTCTACGCGTCTACCCAGTGGTACATGTTGAGCTGCACTTAACAGGTAATCCAAGTTGCCATTTGGACACATGCCAAGCAGCACATATCCAGTGCCATACACAGTGACCAATATTGGCAGGACTGCAGCAGCCACCACCCACTAAGCAAGGAAGAGGCAAAGAGGGTTTCGTTTTAAGAACCGCTCATTGAAGTTATTCAATCAATCAAAAATATGTAGCAGCTTGCATATGTAGGAATGCGATTTATTCGCGATGCTAATAATTTGATCACCTGTTTTGGTAGCTGTGGGCACGAGAAATTTAGACACCTAACCGCACCAAAATTCAGCTATTATGAAAACGCGGAATTTCGATCAAAAGAGTCCATTTGCCGCTGTGGTGGTTTGAAGGACGGCGACAGAATAAACCAAACATTGTAGAAAGGGAAGTAAACAATCTGCGCAACCGCTCTATCGCGTGTTTGACAAAGAAATTGACGAAAAAATTTGCTTAACGTGATTCAGAAACATGTCTACACAGGAACGTTCAATGGTAGAAATTACACTTCACCGCTACAGAGTAGCGAAGTTGCCCTGAATAGTGGGACCAATATTTTCCGACCGCCCAACAAAGGGTGAAGTGCGCACAGTATGTACGGCAACACTTGCTTTGTTCACCGCAGTAATGCCACCCTGTAATGGAGACAACTACGACAAACGGTCCGCATTTCTTCAGCAGCGAGGAAAAGTGAAACATTTTTTTACCGAGTCAGAAATAAGCCAAGCGTGTTCCTGACGGTATGTAACGGCAAGCCGCTGGAAAAAAGGGGTCCATACCTCGGGGTTCAAATTCCGCAGACACGGCATGCGCTTCAGCGTAGCCGTCAATTTGCGGTTGAGCAAGCGACGTTTTTGCATTTTCTGTTCCGCATCAGCATCTTCTAGCCAGCGAGAGAGCACCTTGAAAGCCAGCACGACGGGCGCCGTCTCGCTGAACAATCAAGGCCTAAAATTTAAAAGAAAACACAACTATTAGCGCTTATTGTTTCAAATTCTGTGATTTCAGTAGACTTACCTTGATGTTGTTGCATATTTCTTGTAGATCCATGTTGCTTTCACGGTCATTTCCGCCAACATAAAGAACGGCGAAATCGACACGCTCGAAGCGCATCCTGGAGACAGCCCACGCCAGCCACACTGAATTGTAGCCAGCAAAACTGAATGTGCAGTCTTTAATAGACTCAATTAGGCGCAGGCGCGACCTATTAAATTTAACCTGACTCGCCGACAATGACGCCGCGCAAGGACGGCATGAGTGAACACGATCCAGCGAGGCGTAACAAGACCACGCGAACGAACCTACGTGAGCCGGCAGAAACCACAGGGATTTAGCAGCAGCACCTAGCAGCGTCTTTCCCTAGGCTTACAAGTACCTATCTGGGGGCAGGGAGTACGGCACTGGCCCACGTCACATCCGGTTTGCCTCTAAACCGGGTACAGCCATAGAATAAAGAACAACTTTAGAGAAGGGAAACTGTACCTTTGGCAGTGGTTCGAAAATAAGCAGCGGCAGCGCATGGAACTAACTTTCGGGGACGCCAGATGACGTTGCTCAATCCGGAAGCGGAAGTGCAAACTTTTTTTTTTTAGCGCAAAATTCAATATGGCCGTTTTTTGCCGGTCGCGTACGCTGGTACGTGCCGTGCTTGCCCTGCAGGCTATGCGGCATGCCTCAATGCCTTCGCTGCCGCTTAGCTGGTGCGTTCTAATTGCCAAGAGCCTCTACTGACGCCCATACAAACAAGCCACAAGTGAGTGAACAGAACGCGCGACTTTATTGGCAGAAGACAAGCAGTGTACATCCTCGTGCAATAGCAGAAATAAAATTTGCATGTCGAGATACGCTGGAATCATTGACGCGAGCTCGTAAACGGCTCACCGTCGTCGTCGCACGTGGTGGTCAGGTTAACGAGCAAGAACCAGCAGCGGAAACATATTGGACAGAGTGTGCCACTTATTTGCAGCGACAGTCGCCGTTAAAAATGCCCAAATTGCATTGCGAAGCAATCGGGAGACGCAGGCATCTGCTGCCGCAGCCTACACAGCGACATGGGCTACCCCAGATTTTAGCCGTTCACTCCTTTCCAACCTGCACGTTTCTTTTCTTTCGGGGGCCGCTAATGTGTGGCTCACACTTGGTGTCTCACATTGTCTCGCTATGGACAAGTCGCTTTCGTGGGCATCGCCTCCATCAGCTACTTTTGCGGGCCTTTCCACCCATGTAGCTATCAACTTCATACGCATCGGACTATGTAAGCACGTATGCTGGTCTCCGTTCATGCCTAATCGCGGCCGAGAAAGGCCAGAGGCACAATATGCCCATTGCTGCAGCAGGAAAGCGCGAACGGGGAGCACGAATCACGGTGCATGAAAATTTGGAGTCTATGTCGCTGTGCAGGCTGCAGGAGCGAATGCTTACTTCGAGAGACTGCTTCCCAGTGCAACCGACCAGGCCGCAATATTCTAAATACATAACACTGCGACCATAACCAAGTGACATAACAGCAAAATTAAACAGCAATCAGTCACCGCATGAGGTTCAGACAATACGTTATACATTGGCGACGAACTATATGGCAACAGTGAGCATTCACATACACGGGTCTCTTAGGGTACATTGAGCTGCCTACCTACAGGCGTAGTGCCCGACTTCGTCGCACGTGGTGGTCTACTAACGAGCAACAACCAGCAGCAGAAACAGATTGGACAGAGTGTCCCACCTGTTTGCGGCGACAGTCGCTGTTAAAGATGAGCAATTTGCAGTGCAAAGCAGTCGGGTGACGCAGGCATCTGCTGCCGCAGCCTACACAGTGACATGGACTACCCATAATTTTAGCATTGACACCTTTCCAGCCTGCATGTTTCTTTCTTTTGGAGGCCGCTAATGTGTGGCTCACACTTGGTGTCCCACATTGTCTCAATATGGACAAGTCGCTTTCGTGGGCATCACCTTCATCAGCCACTTTTGCGGGCCTTTCCACCCAACTTCATACAGGTCCGACCATGTAAGCACTTATGCTGGTCTCCGTTCATGCCTAATCGCGGCCGAGAAAGGCCAGAGGCACAATTTGCCCATGGCTGCAGCAGGAAAGGGTGAATGGGGAGCACGAATCACGGTGTGCGTAAATTGGGAGTCTATGTCGCTGTGCAGACTGCAGGATCAAATTCTTACTTCGAGAGGCTGCTTCCCAGTTCAACCGACCAGGCCGCAATATTCGAAAAACATAACACTGCGACCATAATCAAGTGACATAACAGCAAAATTAAACAGCAATCAGTCACCGCATGAGGTTCAGACAATACATCATACATTGGCGACGAACCATATGGCAACAGTGAGCATTCACATACACGGGTCTCTTAGGGTACATTGAGCTGCCTACCTACAGGCGTAGTGCCCGACTTCGTCGCACGTGGTGGTCTACTAACGAGCAACAACCAGCAGCAGAAACAGATTGGACAGAGTGTCCCACCTGTTTGCGGCGACAGTCGCTGTTAAAGATGAGCAACTTGCAGTGCAAAGCAGTCGGGTGACGCAGGCATCTGCTGCCGCAGCCTACACAGCGACATGGACTACCCATCATTTTAGCATTGACTCCTTTCCAGCCTGCATGTTTCTTTTCTTTTGGAGGCCGCTAATGTGTGGCTCACACTTGGTGTCCCACATTGTCTCAATATGGACAAGTCGCTTTCGTGGGCATCACCTTCATCGGCCACTTTTGCGGGCCTTTCCACTCAACTTCATACACGTCCGACCATGTAAGCACTTATGCTGGTCTCCGTTCATGCCTAATCGCGGCCGAGAAAGGCCAGAGGCACAATTTGCCCATGGCTGCAGCAGGAAAGGGTGAACGGGGAGCACGAATCACGGTGTGCGTAAATTGGGAGTCTATGTCGCTGTGCAGACTGCAGGATCAAATTCTTACTTCGAGAGGCTGCTTCCCAGTGCAACCGACCAGGCAGCAATATTCGAAAAACATAAAACTGCGACCGTAACCAAGTGACATAACAGCAAAATTAAATGGCAATCAGTCACCGCTTGAGGTTGACAATACATTATACATTGGCTACGAACCATCTTACAGGCATAATGCTTGCCTTTGTCACATGTGGTGGTCTGGTAACGAGCGACAACCTGCGGTACAAACAGATTGGACAGAGCCTTGCACCTGTTTGAACCAACAGTTGCCGTTGAAGATGAGCAACTTCCATTGCGAAGCAATCAGGTGACGCAGGCATCTGCTGCCGCAACCAACACAGCGACATGGACTACCCGGCATTTTAGCGTTAACTCCTTTCCAACCTGCACATTTATTTTCTTTCGGGGGCCGCTATGTGTGGCTCACACTTTGTGTCCCACTTTGTCGCAATGTGGACAAGTCGCTTTTGTGGGCATCACCTTCGGCAGCCATTCTTGCGGGCCTTTCCACCCATACGGCTATCAACTTCATACACTTCGAACCATGTAAGCACATATGCTGGTCTCCGTTTTGAGCAAATCATGGCCGAGGTAGGCCACAAGCACAATTTGCCCATGGCTGCAGCAGGCCAGAACGAACGGGGCGCACCAGTTACGGTGTGCGTATACTGGGAGTCTATGTCGCTTTGCGGACTGCAGGAGCAAATGCTTACCTCGAGGGACTGCTTACCAATGCAACTGACCAGGCCCCCACATCTGTAACACAGTTACCACAACCAAGTGTGGCAGCAAAACCAGATTCTGCAATCAATCACTTCACTGTAGCTTGCACAAAGACCCAGGCTATCAAGGAAGAGGAGCAATCATCAACGAGACTAGGAATATGGAAAATGAGAAAGCTTGCATTCAAGAGAGAAGCCACTCTGCTCTGCAAGCATTGAAGGCTAAAAACACCAAGAAAAGTAAAATGGTGCATAGCACATGTGCATAGGTTAATGCAAGACGCATGCCGATGCTGCATCAGCTATTTCAGGAGAGTAATTGCGCATGACAACATACACTAGAAGATACTGCTACAGATATGTTAGGCTGCTAGACAGTGACTGGTATTAAGTATCAGCGAAATATCCAAATATAAAGGTTGACCTTTATATTTGGATGAGGATGAATAACCTCTAACAAAAATGGGCAATGAGAAAGCTTGCATTTATAGAAGAAAAATTACACTTCACACAAACGGAATTAACATGGCTTGGAAGCTGATTAAGGACGAACTGATGAAACTCAATCTTTCGGCCAGCGTCGTCCGTGCTTGGTCAGATGTTGCAGGTGCATCTGAAGACGAAGAATTTCTAGAAAGTCCTTTTTGAGTTACTTGGATGACTCAGCCAAATGTCCGTGCTGGTGGAATGGTGGCTGAAGCTCTTTGCAGTCTTAACACAGTCCTTTGCAGACTTGATATCTCATCCATATTCTTGTGCATGTGCTTCTTTGTTCTTGGTGTAAAAGCCTTGCAAATTCGGCTCCAGCCCCTTCCTGTTGGTGCAGATAGGAGCTCCTGTGATGACCAAGATGTGCTTGGCATAGACTCTGTTGGGGCAAAACGGTGACACGTGAGATATAGCACAGATTAGCCAAATTTATGTGGGTTTTATATGTTCGAACCAATTATACTGAACCATATATATGAACAAACATTCATATCTGCTGCAAACGGCAAGCCAATACAGCATAGATCAAACATATTTATTTCTGAACCATATGTTGTTTACCTTGTAGTAGTAGCCAATGTCCACACAATGACCTTGTCGTAGCAGGCAGCAGCTTCTGTTTAGTGCGTGGAGTGTGTTGCTTTATACTGGTGCCGTCCTCATTACTGCATGTCTGGAACAGAAATTTTGACTGAATCAGAAATTGAAAAAGCAAAGTTTTGCAATATGAAATGCAAAAAGGTGTGACATATATGTTGTAATGATTTGCGACTACAGAACACATGCAAATGTACACTGTCTATTCTAGGGTGCTTAAGCAGCATGTTAAATAAATATTGCTATTGCCCATAAAATTGATGTCTGCCTAACTACAATGCATGTCAACAGCGCAAGTACTATTAAGATCACAAATGAGAACATTTGTGGGTTCATTTATGCTCTAGAAGTGATCACACTGCTAGTTACTCAAGCAAATGCATGAAAGTCATGAAGCTATTAGAACTGATGCATTATTTTTCTCCACGAACGTGATGCACCGCTTCACTACTGCAAAAATAAATGCCCTACGGTAAACCAATCTGAACAGCAAGAACATTTGGAACCAACAAGTACGAAATATGGGTATCATGCTTGCAACTGTTTAATACATTAAATTCTGTACTTTCACTTCATTTTACCAAAGGATTATTCGGTTTTGTGGACGAAAGACGTTGCCGGCCGACTCGAAAAAAAGTTTAATCTGTATAGTGATAAGGCTACTCAGTCACCTACAACCACGGCTACAATAACATGAAAAATGAGACGCGCGTTCCGATATCGCTCTTTCTTTCCTGGTTGTGTGTGTAAACCAAACGACAGCCTCGCAAGTAAAGGTTTATTTAGGAAACAGCAACTGAGATCCTCACTGCCCATATGTAATGCAGGATCTAGTTCGTTAACTTGTGCCCGCCTGGAAGGTAATGAGACAGATATTATATAACGATTGAAGCAGCGGTGTTAAACGACTCACCGTTATTGCCGTTGTCAGCCGCAGCAAAATCCAGCTCCCGTTTCGATGCAGACCTGTTCCGAATGGCTCACGACCGAAACCCAACTGCCGGGCTTACATGTCCGCTTGCAAACACGTAACTTCACCCCAAGTTACATAGAAGCGCAAGAAACTAGTTTTAGAAACAAAGAAGCAACCAGTCTTGAGTGTACGAACGAATGAATCCGTGCCGCCGTGCACTCGGAAATACCGGTAAAAATTTTAAATCCAGGCCAGAGGTCACGTGAAAGATCGATGATGCTGAACGCTATTTGCGTTCATAATGGCGAAGAAACAATAAACTTACTAAGAAAGAGTACAATATCTAACTAGCAATGATAATTTTGCCCTGTTTTATGTAAAAGAAAATGCTTCGGTAATTGCAAGAGAAAGTTTGTCAGATAAAATTGCGCTTATTACGACGCCTCTACCGGGAAATGTTGGAACTAACGAACGAATCCCGAGGTGATGCTACTAGGTCGGCTTTGTTAGCAGCGGCGCGCGGTCGATTTTT
This sequence comes from Dermacentor albipictus, assembly GCF_038994185.2. Lineage (NCBI taxonomy): Eukaryota > Metazoa > Arthropoda > Arachnida > Ixodida > Ixodidae > Dermacentor > Dermacentor albipictus. The sequence goes on along the minus strand of NC_091825.1, from coordinate 14,347,166 downwards.
TCGCCCTCTGTGGCCATTAGTTGAACTTGAGAGTGTACGGGGCCTGGTACAGCCGGCCTGCGGGGATACGCTTCTTCCCCGCAGGCCGGCTGAGGCCGGTGAACAATAGAAGGCAGCATCCACGTGACCCTGCGTTTACATAAGTTATGACGTCGTAATCATCAACAACTAAGTTTTGAAAACGTTTCAAAGTTTGCCTACTGTGCCCAATTTGAATAAAAACAAATGGTCTCGTCACCTTTGAGTGAGGCTAAAAAGCTTCTTTGTTTTGTTTAACTGCCGTGATGATTTAATAAGCTAAATATATTTGCGATAAATGGCGCTACAACTTGCATTTTGGGCATAAGTGTATAAGTTATGACGTCGTAGTTGTAACAATAACAAAGCGTACAAGCATGCGTGCAAACAAAAAATAATATTGTTTCAATTTATAGCCAGTTTGCCCATGGAACACGTATAATACTTCTTTGCCCACGTCGGACGTTGCATTTAGAGCACGAAGAATAAAGTTTCACGAGGCAATGAGGTCCTGACAGCCCTATTATTACGCGATCGATTACCATGACACCGGCTTTTGAAGTGTAGACGTTTCGTCACCAGCGCAAGTAAATAGCTATGCATTCTACTTATGAATTCAACGTTATAACAAGACTTTGCGTTTTTTTCTTTGTAAATTTTACTTTCCGCTTGTCGTTTAATTTGTTTCTCGATTTCCACGAGTGGCGCGGTCTCCGATGCTTTGGTCATGACGTCATCAATCTCGTTTCGGTTTCGCTACCATGCTTGAAGTTAAAGTTCTTTATTCTGTGGTTAAAGTCGGTTGTTTACTGTATGGTTAGAATGCACTCTATAGTGTACTAGAGGTGTTCTGTGGTACTAGAATACATTGTCTAGTACACTCTACTTGAGGTGTAGGTGTTCTGTGAGGGAAATTCCATAGGCGGTGGGCTGCAGTTTACGTAAAATATGTCACGATGTATACATTGCCCACTTGAATGAGTATTGGTGTGGTGGAAGCTGTATCTAGCTGCTGCATGGCGCTCCTTTCTCATGTAGTACTCTGCGCAGTGAAGTTGGTGAAGTCGCGTATGAGTTTAGGCAAATGCACTAGTAGGTACGTCTGGCATCAGTCGACTGCATGGTCAAAGCTGGTCATGGTCAAGCTTTGTTCTACGTGATGGCGAGTCCTTCATGCACCGACATCAGTGGCGGGCTAGAGCGCACGCCTGTGTCTTTTCTCAATGAAGTGGACACCGAACGCCTTCCTTACTTCGAGGTGAGTGCCCGTGAAAATGGGATCGCGTCTACCGGTTTTTCGGCCTTGACATTCGCAGTGGGCAAGGCTTTCCCAAGTGTCGGTTGAGCAATTTCTAATTAAATGGCACGCATCAGCTTCGTTGTTGAAGAGATTCCTTGTGGGGCGTGGGAGACGTATGCACGATCACGCCTGTTTGACTGCATATTGTCTTTTGCTCGTGCTGTTGAAGTTATTCTCGGAGCTTTCTGCGACAGCACTGCGCCGCTGACTTGGCCCCTTTTGTTCTGCGCTGTAGTACACCACCACAAATGTGCCGGGCCCAGGATCGGATGAGCAAGCATTTAGCGAAGTGTTTGCCAGCTGCAGCTGCCAGGTAGCGTGCAGTTCGCCGTGCCCCTGCGTGGTGCGCAGCAGCCGTGCAAGACACGCAACAGGCTGCGCTTTGGCAGCGATCGAGTGCTCTGCCCTGTGTTCTTGTGACGCCGCCTGCCCTGTCCGTGATGTCCAGCACGGGTTGCGCTACAGACTGCAAGTGTACAAGACACATGAAAAAGGGTTTGCAGTGCGGGCAATGGAATCTATTCCACGTGGGAGCTTCGTCTGCTTGTACAGTGGCGAAGTCATCAGCCTCGAGGTAGCACGCCAAAGGCTGTCGAAGCGGAACCCCTGTGAGCCAAATTATGTCATGGTGTTGCGTGAAAACGGTGTGGTGACACTCGTAGTGGACCCTAGCAGTGTTGGTGGTGTTGGGAGATTTCTGAATCACTCGTGCGAGCCTAACCTGGCCGTTACGCCTGTCCGGACTGAATGCGTTGTGCCTGAGCTTGCACTGTTTGCGAAGAGAGACATCTGTACGGGTGAAGAGCTGAGCTACGACTACTCCGACGGCTCTGCCTCAGGCAGAAGCAGCACAAAATGTGCCTGCGGTGCCAAACGGTGCATGGGCTGGTTGCCCATGGATAAACAAGCGTTGGGCTGCTGATGCCATGGGTTCTTGCAAGAAAGTTGCCTGCCTATACAAATTCGCGTAACTGTTTGCAGGGCATTCCAGCACACACACTTTTATTGATATTGTTATTTTTGTCATCACTCATTGGCAGCTGTCTTATGTTTGCATTGTTTATTTAGGTACTATAAGGAGACGTATTTTATACAGGTGTCACACGGTGCACTTACGATTGTTATTGATCTCGATCAAAAGTGTACTGTGTGACACTGGTATTGGTAAGATAGTAAGTGCAGTAAGTAGAATTAAAATTGCAAAGTAACGACCACACGCATATATGACAAGTCCACTGTTTGTTGACACAGGATTCGTCACAGATTAAAATAGAACGTTTGGAGAGCAAGTAGCACGACAAAAGACTGAACAAGGTCAAACGAAGCCACATATTTGTAAAAGGGTGCATAAGATTTTATCATTTGCTTCTATGTGCGATAATGCACATTTTGTATGCACGACATATCCACATCTATCAGAGGGGAAGCTAATGCACTTTGTTTTGCTTATATACTCTAGAATGGCCTCTATAATCTCCTTTATAATTTTATATATTGTGTTAGGCATTATGTTTGTGCCACCAAACTGCAGAATGAGTGCACTTCTTGAAATGTATGGTCAGCATCCCCACTGCAGTCTTTTGTTGACAGTTGTAATTATTCTCTCCAAGTTGGAAGATTTACGCAGTGTCTAGTGCATTTCTTCGCACAGCAAAAGGGCTTGTACCATACACTGCAGCACTTTTGCAATCAACAGAATTTCGCTTTTCTCTAAATTTGTACTCGTGTCTATCACTCCTAAGGCAGTTCCTTATCAATGCAAATAGCAATCTTTGCCTACTTCAGCCATTTTGAATCTATATATCTATCTAATCTAATCTAATCTTCTCACACCAGCCCAGTGGCCTTTGTCTACCTGCTTAGGCTGTTAGGTATGCGCTCCTGGTCGTGATGCCCTCGTGGTTGTTCCACTGTCGTCATTCCAGCCTCGTGATCCTACTCTCATGAGGCCATCGTTGTCGTGCCTTCTACCCTGGCCCAGTCACCCAAGTTGTCTAATAGCTTAGGGCCAATAGGTATGGGCCCGTTGTCATGATGCCGTTGTGGTCGTTGCAGCCAGCTTTGTCATCCAACACTCGTCATGCAGTCATCGTCACACCGCCATAGTGATGCCGTCGTGGTTGTTCAATCATCATCACTCCAGCTTCATGGTCTGGCTCTCGTCATGCTGTCATCTTCATGCTTTCTAGTCTGACTCAGTGTCAAATTGCTTGGGCGACTAGATATGTGTTCAGGGTTGCAATGCTGTCGTGGTCAATGTGTCATCATCCTTCCGGCTTAAGTCGTGTGACTCTTGTGCCGTCATCACATCATTGTCGTCACACAGTCGTCTTGTGGTCATTGTCACACTGTCGTTTTATTATTGTTGTCACTTCGATAACGTCGTCCCATTGCCGTCATGGCATCGCCGTTCCGTCGACATCAATCCTTCTTTGTAATTTTATTGTGGTCATAGTCTCGTCATTCAAATGTGATTATGGTGCCTTTGTCATGCTGTCGTCATCAGTCGCTATCCTGTCTCCATTATCAAACCATCATGATGTCGTCATGGCCGTGCCATTATTATCACACTACCTACATCATCCGACTCAAGTCATGCCATCTTCATCATACAGGTTTTGTGATCCAGCCATCAACGTACAGTTGATATATACTTGTTGTCATCCCATTGTCCTCATGTTGTTGTCTTGCTATTATCATCCCTGCGTTGTCGTCATACAGTCTTCGTCATGCATTCGTGGTCATACTTTTGTCATGCCATGATCGTCATGGTGTTGTTTCACCATAACCATTACTTGAGCATCATCGTATTGTCGTCATGCCACCTGCGTCAATCCGTTGATGTCATTTTTATTTTTCATTTTATTGCAGTCAGGCTCAATTCAATTGTGATTACGTCGTTGTAAAGCCATTGTCACACAGATGCATTTGTTGTCATACAATCGTCATCATGCCGTCTTGGTCGTGTGATTGTCATCATTCTCGTTTCTTCATCTGGTTGTCATATCATCATCTGATAGACCTCGTGTCATCGTCATGTTGTTGTCACTATAGCACCATTATAATTAAAGAATCCACATGTCATTCTCGTCATTGTACACCTTTGTCATTCCATTGATATCATTCCTTCCTCATTCTATAGTCACTGCGTCAGCATCATACATCCGTCATCATGCCTCCATGCTCATGAACGACCTTGGCAAGCGAGTGCCGTAGCAAAGTGGGACAATATTCCGGTATGTGACATATAACTGAATCAATGAAATTCTCAGAATTAACACTGTGCACTGAAATGAATGTCACTTCAGAAATATGGGCGGTCGCTGCATTGCTCAATTGCTATTCACAATACTGTCGACAGTCATCACAAGATGAGTTCTGCTGCATTTTGTCACCATTTAGCACATTCTTAGAAGCCTTCTAAGGGCAGGAAACCTAATATTACTAATATTACTGAAGTCTCCTGGAGGTATCCGGAAATGAGGATTAAGCATACTTTGTTCTGGCGTAGGGAAGTTGATATAATGTTTCCATGCAGTGCTTCTGAACTGGAAGTTTACCAGTGGACAAGAAGCAATTTTTTTTTTTTAAGTGTGCTATATATATTGGATGAAATTGTGGCTACACGTGGCATGATGCTGTTAGATGGACAAAATGCTTAATGAAGCATGCATGAATGGTATAGGATTACATCACAGAAAGGTATGAAGTGTTATGTGTAACTGGCATTATTGCAGTTTGATAAGTGAGATCATAAACCGTACTAGGCGTGTGTTTTATGTGGCAAAAAAAAAAACGAATCAGTGCCATTTTGTTTCATTCTTCCTTAAAAGGCGGAGATTTGGAAGATGGCAAATAAGCCTGTTCACTCACTACATATTAGTTTCATGAACATCTGTTCCCAATATTTGATCATGTACTCGGAGCATAGTCACAGTCGGTTGCCTAGCTTGGTTTAAAAAGCATCCTGCCATTTTTCTTGTGTTGTTATGCACTTGATTGCCATTGGCTTGATCTCCTTAGATACCATAACTAAACAGTGTTTGTTGCAGAACAAAAATACTCCCTAATGCAAAATTTGAGCGCAGCTCTGAACGTGTTATCATTTTGTGATATATTGGCAGGCACGGAGAATAATTCTTGTGTGGCACATTGCAAACGGGGCAAAGTGTGGTGTGACTGCCTCGCTAATCTGAAGATCGCAAGAGGCAGCACGTGGATGACGCGTGGGAGCGATTCACAGCAGCTTTGCAGACAGACCTCCCAGACAATGCGTGCCACTCCAGTGCTATCTCATAGCCACTGTCGACACACTGCACTTTTCTTTGCACACCCTCCTACTCTGCTCTCGCATCTTTCATCCCCTGCTGCATTCGCTCTTTCATCCTTCGCTGTGCTCATTCGCTCCGTTAAGCTGGCGCTCACCGCAGGAACGGGCACGTAAGAGCTGCACTCTAAGAATGCAGAAATTCATCACTTATACGTAGTGCAGTCTGGTTGTGGAAGAAAACACTGGTCACTGGCATTTGCGATCAGCCTCTCCTTAGAGGCTTTGCTGATATCAAAGCTCAGTGTGATTATGAGTGCAGCATGGCTGTGAGGCTTGCGTTGGCTTGATGGCAGAGCTTGAAACACCATGGAAATGATTGTAGAAACTATTGTAAGGATGTAGTACTTTCACAGTAAGAAACATACTGTTTGAAAAAAATTATGAAGTGCCCTTTGATACCTTCCTTATAATTTAACCACATTTATCTGATGGTTGCGTTTTTACAACATACTGGTTCTCACATCAAATCAGACTTTTTCTATTACCATTTGCACAAACGAAAAAGGTCGAGCAAGAAGCCTCAATAAGCAGCTTGTGCAATTCTCAACTTCTTTACAACAGCTGTAATCACATGACTGATCAAGAAAACACGAAAATCTGCCTTGATAGGACCTAAGTAATGAGAAAATCTATATTCAGCTTAATTAGAGCCAGAAACATCAAATATAAACTTGAATCTGTGGGCTAATATGACTGATTGAGAAACATTTAAAAAATAAGATGTCACGCAGAAAAGTATCGTCAAAAAGCTTGAGATGCGCAGAGGCAAGAGTAACAAGAAGCGACAAGTGTACCAACTTCTGATAATACATGAGGAAATAAGTCCCTGTTTTCTAAACGTGGCAAGTTCTGCACGTCCTAAGCTGAAGTGGGATGCATAAGCCAGAGAAAAGCACAAAAACATGTTGGCATGTCACCATCTCTAATTTAAAGAAACAATGCTGTGCACATTTTTTTTTTTTGCATAAGCATAAATTGCAAGAAGCTTGTGTGGCTGCATCAATTCAGGTGCTCACATTGCAGTGATCATTTCTGGTAGTACCATCTGTTCAACTATAAGATGTGATGCAGTTTGTCTTCTTAAGTGAAATGATCGAACAGTGACAAAACATGATAGAGCAGAAATTTTATTTAGGTTGTTTTAATAGCTAAATTTCCTAATTTAATCTAACAAATATTAAACAACCTTTGAATCTAACTGAATCCTAAACATTTCCCATTTCTAAACAATGTCAATTATTGAGGTTGCATGGAGTCCTTTTGGCAAAAAAAGAAATTGCTCATTTGCATTATTTAATTGCTTCATATAATGCGACATCTGTAAGTCGGATCAACTCTGAAAAGTACTGAACCAAGACGAGCTTGTCTGGTAGCTCTTGTTTTGGCCTGAGCCAGTGGCTCACTTAAGAGCAAGCGCACTGTGTGAATGAAATTGTACTCTATTTGTTGCTGTAATGCCCTCGTGGGGGTATTCCTTGAATATAGTAAAAGCCTGTAATAGAAATAACTGGAATCTGATTGTGTCTGGTGCTCTGTGACAAAATGAGATGAAGGTCACCATTTGCTCTGAGTAGAGTGTTCGTTGAAGTGTATTATACTACTCTTGTTTTAAAGGAATTCAAACATTTGGCCAAATGATTAATTGGTAATTTGTCAAAATGGAGACTGTGAATTATCACCTAAGAGACATGCTTACTTAACAGCTGGTAACTACTGTGTAGGAGTGACCTTCTTGATCCACTCACTCGGCAATGGTTGCCTCTCCATCACAACCATTGCTTGTCTGCAGCAAAATCTTGAAAAAAAAAATATCCACTTCCATTAGTATTTTTCTCTGTAGACTGAAACAACTCATTATCCCTCATAGTATTCGATAGAAACAAATATTTGACAACTAAGCATACTTAAGTCTTGAATATGAATGCAGTAGGAAAGACTGTTGAATTTGTGTTCAAAATTTCAAATGTTTCTACACCCCTAATTGTCTTGCAGTAGATGCCCCTTTCAGTTTTTTGTGACATGCTTACAAATTTCATCCTGGTGCAAATGATGTCAAATGAATTTTGGTTGGTACAACTTCCCGCACAACTGCATTTAATAACAATTTATATGTTCTTATTTTGGGAAAAGATTCAGACATGATATGGTTTGGCCTTGCTAGGGTTAGAACAAGAGGAGGGTGCATACAAAGGGGTTAGTTGGGACAGGCATAGCCTTCTATACACACTTCTGTGCCTGCCAGATCATCGGTAAATCAATGGGAAGCGGCTGTCCTTTGGTGGCGGTGGCGCCACTTACGTAGGGTTGTCTCGAGCACGCTTTTACATTTTTGGTGCTTGCTGCTGACAAAAAAAAAACGTGCATCAATAAAAGAGCAGCAGCACAGTACTGCTTGCTGAATTATTAGCGAAACAATAAAAAGTGGCTGCTGTTAAAACTTCTGCTGGGGGCACCACTTACGTTGGGATCTCAGGCACACTATTTGAACCACCGCTCAAAACCATTATTATGTGAAGACTGCAAACAACTTTTGACATCTGCTGCTGCTACCCTGTGGCAACGCCGTACCATGACATGGTTGCCTAGGGCCTGATGAGAGTTATAGCTACCCTCGGTATGCCAACTCTAACTCTACGTAAGTGGCACCTCCATAGATGACAGACGTTTTGTGGTCATCCGGCAGGCACGGAACCGTATATAGGAGGCTATGTCACAAGATTTAAAGAGCACAAATGTAGAAGTAAGAATGAAAAGACTGTATTAAGATTCGATAGCAGTGAAATACAAGTATTTAATATACAAGTTTATTTTTCAAGCACTTTGAATTGGGCGAACAAGCAGGAAATGTTTTACAATGCCAAGCATCAACATAGGGTGAAGTCAGAACTGATTGAATTACTGTAAGGGAATAGTGCTTGTAGCTAGAGCATGGCTGGTAAGGACATCTCCTTGTGTGGTCACTTACATTTGCGAAGTTGTGTGCCTGGCTAATGCATGATGGTGCTATCAGCAGTACATATCTTGACTGTGTGTGGAAGGATGCTGGGATGCAGCAGTGTATGACACTGGTGTGTGTATTAGCAATAATAACAATAAAGTGAACAACACAGCCTGGCACAGCTTCTTCATCTATGGCCAAGCGTACTTTTGCAGTATGCCAAATGGAAGAAGCATAATTCATTTTAGCTACGTGCTCTTCGACTTTTCCTCCAGACACGATGATGCCTTGCAGGCATGTCAGTCCGTCTAGTCCCTCCAGGACTTTGAGCAACTCGCACTGGTAGAACTCTGGTGCCGTAGAAATGCCAAAGGGCAGTCTGAGGAACTGGAACCGTCCGAATGGAGTAATGAACGTTGTAAACTCGCATGACTCTTTAGAGAAAGGAACTTGCCAGTAGCCTGCACGTGCATCTAAGCGACTCAAGAGTTTCGTGCCAGCTAATTTGCCAAGGCATTCGTTGACCATAGGCATCAGCATGTGCTCACAAACAATCTGCTGGCTCAGCTGGCCATAGTCCACACATATTCTCAGTTTGTCATTCCTTTTCCTAACTACCACCATAGGGAAGCACCACTCGGTTGCTTGTTCCGCCTTTTGTATGACACCAAGGTCTTTCATCCTTTTAAGTTCTGTCTCGATGAGAGAAAGAAGAGGAAAAGGCACTCGCCTTGGGTAAGTGACTGCATAGGGCTTAGCGTCGCTCTTCACTTTGATACGGTACGTGGTCTCTATCAGTCCAAGTCCTGATGTCAGCTTGGGGTACTAGGCTAGGATGTAAGAGATGTCACTCTCTCGTGTTTCTGCAAGCTCAAGTCGCTGCTGCTCAAAGCCCAGTGACTCTATTGCTGGGCGATTTAGAAAAGATTCTCTCAGCCTTACCCGCCGTGGTTGCTCAGTGGCTATGGTGTTGGGCTGCTGAGCACGAGGTCGCGGGATCGAATCCCGGCCACGGCGGCCGCATTTCGATGGGGGCAAAATGTGAAAACACTCGTGTGCTTAGATTTAGGTGCACGTTAAAGAACCCCAGGTGGTCAAAATTTCCGGAGTCCTCCACTACGGCGTTCCTCATAATCAGAAAGTGGTTTTGGCACGTAAAACCCCAAATCTTATTATTCTCTCAGCCTTTCGACCACGAAGACCTTCTCTCGCATTTTTGTGTACCGCCATTCTATCGTGGCTGTGAAGTAGCCTGCCGTGGCGATTGGCACTTGACCTGAACCAGTCAGTGTTTGATTTGTTGTCTGCAGAGGTCGCATGGTGTCCCTGTTGTAGTCCTTAAGTGACACTGCCGTGAGCTCGGTGCCTGTGTCAACTTTGAACACGAGAGGTGTGACATTGAGCTTTGCTTTCACTCTCAAAGGCTCCTTCGTTGGCGTGCTTCGAACTTCACTGAGATGCACTTCTTCTATGTACTGTCTTCGCTCGGACGAACGGTTTGGCATCTCGCCTTTGCATGCACTTGAGACTACTCGTAATGGCCTTTCTTCCTGCAGCCATTGCATATCTTGCCCGTGGCTGTGCACTGTGCTTTCGTGCAATTGCAGGCTCCTCCACACCACCGACAGCTCCTTGCTTCTTCGCTTCTCGTGGTGCGTTGACCCCGAGGCACTCCAGACACTGTTTTTGTTTCTTATGGCTGCTCTTCTCGTGGCCTGGCTTTCTGAACTTGTCCACATCAACAATCGAGTGCTCCTTGTAGCGAATCTTCGTTTGCTGCTGCTTCACTACTTCGGAGTTCTGCCCCAATTTCGTTGCCAACTGCAGCGTCAGCTTGGGATCCAGCTGCATCTTACTGAGCCTTATGTCCAACAGTCGTACCACAAGACGGTCGCGGATGCGCTCGTCCACAAGCTCGCCATATTCGCAAGTCACTGCCAGTTTGTATAGGCCAGCGATAAATGCTTCGTATGGCTCATTGGGTTGTTGAATACGACAGTTGAAATCTTGCCTTCTCGTAGATTATGTTCATGCATGATATGAAATGCTCCTTGAACTTGCGTTGAACAGTAGCATAGTTTGCCATTTCAGCCCCTGTCAACTTAATTGACACCAAGATATCTTCAGCCTCTTTTCCCATGGCATATGAAAACATGTTTACTTGCATTGTTTTGTCATGGAGGTGCAATGACGGCACAGGGCGGTAACGTTCCCATCTAGTACCTCAGCGCTTCCAATCTGCCGGGTCCCAGAAATCAAGGTTATGAGGCAGCTCCATGGCAAAAGGATGGAAGATGTTCCCGCCATTTTCCTGCTGTGCTGCGGAGGCGCTTTTTGTGGTGTCTCCTTTCCTTTTGTCGGGCATGCCCCGACAAAAGCTGATTAATGTGTGGATGCTCACCACTTGTTTCTTGTCCTCTGTGTGGTTCACTACACCACGGTCACCATGTCGTAGCCGAGTGTAGTTACGCAAGCAATGACTCGCATCAAGAACAGAACCATTTATTCGGGCATGATCGGCCAGCGATGCTCGAAGAATGCACGCACTCCTTGCTTGTCCTTGAGTCCCAGTGTGTCCTTTACCCTAACCGCACGCACCACTCTTGGTGCCACTGCTTGCTGCATGATGTTGCCTTGGTCAATGGCCGATAGTCCACGACACAAGTGAGAATAAAGCCTTCCTCCTTCATAAGTTCCTCATCACTGTTGTTATTGGCTTTTGGAATGGTGCAGACCCCATATTATATTTTATTTGATTTATTGATTCTTCATGCACACGCAAGAGGAGGCCAGAGCTAAAGGCTATAGCCTAACAGAGGACCCTGCCCCATAAGCAGTTTTGCATCGGCATACTCGGTGCGTGAGGTATTTGAGGACATAATGACAATTTCACTAATAGCAACAATATTTCAGACTAGAATTGATATATTTCCAAATTTTTTACATTCTTACATTTACTATTGTTTGCCAAGTCTGTTGAGTAAAACCATATCTAGTAGTCTCAATCATGAACTATATTCGGCTTTGATAACGGCTGCATGCTCTCATCAGATAGTGCACGTTGGGGTGCTATAACGTCAAGCTATTCCAATCAGTTTCTATTCCATTTCTACCACCAGCCCTCCACGATTGGTCAAATATATTTTGGGCCACCCCGACTTCAATTGTCTCTGATGAGACGTCATGGAAACCGCGATAACTCCGCAACTGATGGGATGTGTACACACTGATTATGCATGATTAGGCCAAACAAAAGGAAAGGAATTCTTTTTGATCTACACCTTTTTCGCCATTAGCCCTCCACTGTTGGCAAAATTTTTCGAGCTGCACCCACTTCACTGCGAGGTAGGTGGGTGCAGTGAAGCAGGTGCATCTTCACTCAAAACTGCAAAATCTCACCACGTCAAAGTGATGTGTGTCCACTAACAATGCATTAATATGCCAAACAAAACTGGTTTTCTTTTTTCTGTTTTTCTTATTTTTTGGGGAACCCTAGATGGCCCCATTCTGAAAAGAATAAAAGATGACTGCCCGCTGATCGCTGTGGCACTGGCTGCTGGGAAGAATTGGTTTCTCTGCATATAATAAAAATGTTACCATGAAAGTTATGACATTGTATGACAAAGTATGACATTGGCATATGCAACATCACTCTGCCAACTCTTCTTCGCTGAGGAGCTATTCTAGTGGCATTTTTCACTAGACCAGCCATCGTAAGCTGAGCAACTGCAGATACCAGCACTTCCCTCTAGCATTTAGTCTCGCATGTCAAATACTGTCAAGTGTTATTCTCTGCTGATGACATTAAGTTTTCCAAAGACTAGCGCAATATAGCAGGGACAAAGACAGAGAAGACGACAGGACGAGCGCTAAACATCAACTGGTTTTTCACAGCGAGAGAAGGTACATATATACATTTCGTTGGTGCAGCGCACACAGTGTTAAAATAGTACAAACTCATTCTAATCAAAATGTGGCAGACTGTTCTGCAAGTACATTTTTTCTTTTCTGGACAAGGCAAGTGAAGCCGTGCTGACACAGTTATCACCCTCCCTGTCTATGTGATATGCCTCACAAATCTCGCGCCCCCACCTTGTGCCTCCCCTACCAAGCACACACGTGGCGTCAAACGCAGGCACGCACCCGCATCGCTTACAGTGCATGGCCAAATGGCCGCCCCCCCACCTAATGAATCTACTAGCGTTCGGTGCTCTCGTAGCCGTTCATTTAGGCAGCGTCCAGTCTGCCCCACGTAGCATCTACCGCATGAGAGAGGTATGCGGTATACGACCCCAACCATGCAGGGTACAAACTTGCATTCATGTTTTTTGGCACAGACCGGTTTGTGCTTCTCGTTTACGGCTTTGCACATGCGCACCAGCTTTTCGGGGGCAGTGAACATCACGTCCACGCCGCACTTTTTACCAACTTTTCTCAGCCGGTGCGATAGCTGGTGCACGTACGGAATAGCTGTACGTTTCAGCTTCTTGCAGCTTTTTTCGGCTGCTACGCCAGGATGTCCACTTGCTCTGATTTCTTTCAGGAGGCATTCCGCCACAGCCGTCACGATCTCTTTCGGAAAACCGGCGTTCTGCAACCGGAGCACTTGCATCTGCAAGCTAACCTCAATCTTATGGTGGCAGGACTTTTCGAGAGCACCACGCAGGCAATTTTTTGCAATGCCCCTCTTAACCAATTTTGAGTGAGCCGAATTATATGCTAGAATTTCCTTTTTAGTGCGAGGCTGATACGACCAGCAGATGTGCCCTGTGCCAAAGTGCAAACACAGCTCGAGGAATTGGAGACATCCGTTCATCGGCACTTCATGCGTGAACCTTAATTTGTCAGAACAATCACCGAAAATTTCTAAAACACTTTTTACAACCTGTGGTTTGTCGCTGTCATTTTCAACATTCACAAACACAATAAAATCATCAACATATCTAAAACACCTCACAACACGTTTATCCTGTTTTATGCACGCTGCCACGCGCTTGTCCAATTGGCCTAAAAAAATTTGACTAAGTATAGGAGCTATGCAGGAGCCTATGCAAATACCATCTTTTTGCACGAACAACTTGTCGTTAAAACAAATGTAGGTGGAAGAGAGGTAGCACTCAATTAATGCTACAAAGTCGTTTACGGAAACCCCGCTACTATTCTGTAACTGGACGGCCCTCCAGTTTTCAATCTGCTCTTTTACTGCGTCTAACAACTCTGGCTGGGGAATGGAATAAAAGAGCTCCTCAATATCAACTGAAAAGGCAAAATTGGCTTGTGAAGCACCATCTTGCTCACCCAAAAATTCAATCACATCCTTTGAGTTGCTTACACGAAAAGGATCTTCTATGTCTATTTTGCTAAGATGCTTTTGTAGGTATTTTGATACCAGACCTTGCCAGGCTTCTTTCTCGGATACGATTGCTCTGAGAGGAATGCCTTCCTTGTGGGTTTTTGCAGAAAAAAATACGTTCAGCCCCGGCATATTCGCAGCTTTTACAGACTTGTGTAGTCCTGTCAAATTGATCTGTTCACACAGTTTGAGTGCCTCTGCCTTTGCTTTCCTGCCAGTTCTTTCCAAGGGAACAAAATTCTTTTCAATGGCCTGCTTAGCCTTTTCAAAATACATCGTTTTGGGCAACAGGACGAAACCACCCTCCTTATCAGCAGTCAGCAAAGAGAGATTATTCTTCCTGAGGTAATGAATAGTTTTGCCCACCGCTAGCGTTGCCCCAAGTGAGCATGGTTTCCTACTTGTCAGGCAGTCGACACCTTCAGAAATACATCTAGCTTTCTCTTCTGCATCTGCACATTGCCCAACTTTCCTAACCATAGTAAGGAGCCCAAGCGGTGTCTCGTTAACCTCATTGCAAAATTTAGGCCCGCAGCTCAAAACACTTTCAACATTATCTGGGAGACCACATTCCGCTAAACACAACACTTTTTTCTTATGAACATCTTGGGAATCCTCTTTTGCTTTTTTCCAAGCACACAAAGATGGTAGGCCAGAAGACCACAGAAACTCGGTAACATTTGCTGCCTCCCTAGCCCAAGTCCTCATCAAGGCGTCACAGGTTACCTGGCAACTTGTCCTAGTCGCGGCATGCACACGTAGGCACGATTGGAAATACCGGATGTGTCTTCAGAGTTCGGCACGGAAGATCTTGGTGATTCTTCTAGTATGTCGCACGGACGCGCGTGTAAGCAACTCAAAGGATGTGATTGAATTTTTGGGTGAGCAAGATGGTGCTTCACAAGCCAGTTTTACCTTTTCAGTTGATATTGAGGAGCTCTTTTATTCCATTTCCCAGCCAGAGTTGTTAGACGCAGTAAAAGAGCGGATTGAAAACTGGGGGGCCGTCCAGTTCCAGAATAGTAGCAGGGTTTCCGTAAACGACTTTGTAGCATTAATTGAGTGCTACCTCTCTTCCCCCTACATTTGTTTTAACGACAAGTTGTTCGTGCAAAAAGATGGTATTTGCATAGGCTCCTGCATAGCTCCTATACTTAGTCAAATTTTTTTAGGCCAATTGGACAAGCGCGTGGCAGCGTGCATAAAACAGGATAAACGTGTTGTGAGGTGTTTTAGATATGTTGATGATTTTATTGTGTTTGTGAATGTTGAAAATGACAGCGACAAACCACAGGTTGTAAAAAGTGTTTTAGAAATTTTCGGTGATTGTTCTGACAAATTAAGGTTCACGCATGAAGTGCCGATGAACGGATGTTTCCAATTCCTCGAGCTGTGTTTGCACTTTGGCACAGGGCACATCTGCTGGTCGTATCAGCCTCGCACTAAAAAGGAAATTCTAGCATATAATTCGGCTCACTCAAAATTGGTTAAGAGGGGCATTGCAAAAAATTGCCTGCGTGGTGCTCTCGAAAAGTCCTGCCACCATAAGATTGAGGTTAGCTTGCAGATGCAAGTGCTCCGGTTGCAGAACGCCGGTTTTCCGAAAGAGATCGTGACGGCTGTGGCGGAATGCCTCCTGAAAGAAATCAGAGCAAGTGGACATCCTGGCATAGCAGCCGAAAAAAGCTGCAAGAAGCTGAAACGTACAGCTATTCCGTACGTGCACCAGCTATCGCACCGGCTGAGAAAAGTTGGTAAAAAGTGCGGCGTGGACGTGATGTTCACTGCCCCCGAAAAGCTGGTGCGCATGTGCAAAGCCGTAAACGAGAAGCACAAACCGGTCTGTGCCAAAAAACATGAATGCAAGTTTGTACCCTGCATGGTTGGGGTCGTATACCGCATACCTCTCTCATGCGGTAGATGCTACGTGGGGCAGACTGGACGCTGCCTAAATGAACGGCTACGAGAGCACCGAACGCTAGTAGATTCATTAGGGGGGGGCGGCCATTTGGCCATGCACTGTAAGCGATGCGGGTGCGTGCCTGCGTTTGACGCCACGTGTGTGCTTGGTAGGGTAGGCACAAGGTGGGGGCGCGAGATTTGTGAGGCATATCACATAGACAGGGAGGGTGATAACT
Organism: Dermacentor albipictus; assembly: GCF_038994185.2. NCBI lineage: Eukaryota > Metazoa > Arthropoda > Arachnida > Ixodida > Ixodidae > Dermacentor > Dermacentor albipictus. The sequence continues at coordinate 14,331,089 of NC_091825.1, read as the reverse complement.
GTGTCAGCACGGCTTCACTTGCCTTGTCCAGAAAAGAAAAAATGTACTTGCAGAACAGTCTGCCACATTTTGATTAGAATGAGTTTGTACTATTTTAACACTGTGTGCGCTGCACCAACGAAATGTATATATGTACCTTCTCTCGCTGTAAAAAACCAGTTGATGTTTAGCGCTCGTCCTGTCGTCTTCTCTGTCTTTGTCCCTGCTATATTGCGCTAGTCTTTTGAATAATGATGATACACCAACTAGCCCAGCTTTCTGCTTTGACATTAAGTTGTTTGTAGCATTGGCTGCACTGATGAGTGCTGTCTGGTGCAACATCATATTGACTCCATCTCATCGTGGTGATCTAAGACCCGTGTCATGTCATTCAGTCACTGTCACAGCCCACTTTATCATTTCTATATAGTAAATGGCCTGGGTATTGACAGGGCATCAGTGAGTCGCCACCTGGAGGATTCACCAAGCTTTAAGCGCCATGTACAAGCTATTACCAACAGTGCTCTGAAGGCGGTAGACTTAAATCACTCGCATCACCAAAGACTTCAACAAACCAGCTTACTACCTCACGCTGTGCCGTGCACTAGTGTGCTCTAAGCTAGAGTACTGTGCTGTTATCTGGCTTCGGTATCTCTCTGCCTCGGTAGAACACATTCAAAGGAAATTCATCAGGATGTATTACAATCGGTACCTACACCGACATGTCTATTTAAGGTATAAGGGGATTGTGGAGCCCATTGATATTGATTCCCTATAGCAGAGGCAACTTGTCCATGACATGTGCTTCCTGCACAAGCTAGTGCATGGGGCCATAGAGTCCACTGGTAAGCACAATCAGTCATCTTCGCACCTGCTGTCGTTGAAGGTCTTCCCTGTGTTGTCCATTCCACTTTCTTCAAGAGCCCAGGCTCCTTGACATGAACAACACAGATATATTCTAGTCATTTAACCACTTCTTTGTAGATGTTATGTACAGTATAGCTCATGCCAGTTAGACATATGTTGAGCCATGTGCAACCTCTCTGTAAATAAGTATCCAATTAACTCTGAAGGCTGACAAAATCAGCTGCATCATTTATGATTCTGTACATCACACGGTCATCTGTGAACATTCTAAATTGTGATGCGACACCTCTAGTGATAGAATTTATATACACTACAAACAAATTCCCACGTGCTGTGGGAATTATGTGAGTAATTTCACAGGCAGCTGGCCATCCAGCATCGTTTGCCACTCTTCACAGAGTTGCCAGATGGGTGAACATTCTTCTACACGAGTCTGTGTGACGGTAGAGGCAAGACATTATGTCATGCATGTCATTAGTCAGGACTGCATTTAGTCATGACTGCATGTTACATTATTCATGTCATGCCTTGCATATCATTCTTGTTATGCATGCCATGTCATTCATTTCAGGATATACATGTCGTATGATCCATGTTATATGTCATGACATGCTTGTCATTCATGTCATGATATGCATGTCATTAATGTCTTGACGTTGTAGTATCTCACACATGCTCTTGGGGCAAAGGAACGACAACACAGTAGTGTAAACAACCAAGAAGGCGTTTATTGCACCTTTCATACACTAGTGCCTGCTAGCCAAATTAGTATCCACAGAAGATACCGATGGTCGTGTGGCAAATCAAGGAAGTCTGACTCGCCGTAGCCGGATAGTGAGCGAATTCATTCGCCCCTGTTGCAACGCCTGGTTCTTCAACCTCGACCGGCATTATGATTGGGTAGCGTGGGGTTGTCGGCGGGCTGCAGGTGTCCGGTAGACCATGGTGACCAGGCAAGGACGAGACGATTTAAGTGCAAAACTTGCACTGTTTATTCAAAGGTTGGTGAAAGATGTAAAAGAAGAGAATGAATGAAGGGAAAAGGTACATTGCGGGGCCCTTTAATTAGGCCCACTAAAATCGTAGGCGAGATCTTGCTCACGTCAATGTTGTGTGACAGGCAGTGAGTCTCGTTGTGGATGGGCGGCGGATTCCTTCTACCCAGTGAGCTTGCATGGGCCCGCCTTCAGAGGTGGCAGCCCGCAAGTTTGGGATCATAGGCTGCTGATTCTTTTCCCAGGTGACCTTTCACGAGCTTGCCTCTGCAGGTGGCAACCCACGGAGTCTGATCGGGGGTAGGCAGCGGATCCCTTCTACCCGGCGAGCTTGCACGGGCCCGCCTCCGCGGGTGGCAACCCACAGTGTCTGGGATCATAGGCGCTTATCCTTTCTTCTAGGTGGCATTGGTTCGCGGTAAGCATTCTCCCCTAGAGTTGGACAGCTTGTGGAAAGGGTTCATCTAAAGTCACACACACAAGAAGGGGCCTGTAAGTACTGCGGGGCACCTGCCAGACTGGTAACCATTCGAGACAACCACAGCAAATTAGGAAATTAGGAGTGGGCATGGAAACACAAGCAGGTTGACAGTCTCATACCGTACCTTCCTATTTGTGCAGTTTCTGGCGATTTTCACCGATTGCAGTAGGAATCCTGCAGCCCCCGTCGGTGTCTTCAGCAGCATTTCTTCGACGAACAGTTTCCAGGCACGTCATCGGGGTGCAATCGCACCCACCTATCCGTGAGCATCTTGGCTTTGCCACTTGGAACACGCCTGACGCCTTTCCCGGACACTGCCAGCACCGCCACCTATGCAGAGGGACGTCAACACAGATATCGCCAAGCATAAAAGCCGACATCTCCCGTGTCGTCACCAGTGGGCATGGAAACACAAGCAGGGTGACAGTCTCATACCGTACCCTCCTATTTGTGCAGTTTCTGGCGATGTTCACCGATTGTGGTAGGAATCCTGCAGCCCCCGTCGGTGTCTTCAGCAGCATTTCTCCGACGAACACAGTTTCCAGGCACGTCATCGGGGTGCAACCGCACCCACCTATCCGTGAGCATCTTGGCTTTGCCACTTGGAACATGCCTGACGCCTTTCCTGGACACTGCCAGCACCGCCACCTAGGCAGAGTGACGTCAACACAGATATCGCCAAGCATAAAAGCCGACATCTCCCGTGTCGTCACCAGTGGGCATGGAAGTACAGGCGGGATGACATTCTCATACCGTACCCTCCTATTTGTGCAGGTCGGTCATTTTTCTATGCTGCCTACTAAATGTTTCAGGTCTGAAGACCGCTTTATAATTGTGCTTCCATGCCCAGAAGCAATGTGTGGTTCTTTTTGCAAATTACTGTTGTTGTTGAGTGGCGACATAGAGCAAAACCCTGGTCCCGATGATAACGTTATGGCCGAATTGCTTAAAACTGTAAAAGAAACAAACGCGCGTTGTATTCGCATTGAAACAAACCAATCCAGTATGTCACAGGCGATAGAAGAGCTTAAACTTTCACAGCAGTCCATCACACTTAGCATCACTGATATTAATGAACGCCTACAAGCTCTAGAATGTCAGACTATTGTCTTTGAGACATTGCAGCGAAAAATGAGTGACACGTGTCAAAATATAAAACGCGTTCAGTGAGAAACCGCAACGCTTGGGCGACTTGACGACCCTGAAGACAGGTTACGACGAGAAAATCTTATACAGTAAAAGCTCATTAATTCGAACCGCAAGGGGAAGCCGCTTCAGTTCGAATTAACGAAAGTTCGAACTAACGAAAGTTCGAACTAACGAAAGTGAAGGAGGGCAACAGTACACTGCGATTTGGAAGCAGTAGGCCATGTCAGAAATTTGGCGTGTCAGAAAGTGATGGCGTATGCCGCGGGCACACGCCATCTTCAAGTCGAAGCTCTGGGTCCGACTGTGCCACACCACCGGTGTCCACCGATACGAACGTAAGCCGAGGCTTAATACCATCACAATGAATCGCGACGGCCGATACCTCCTAAGCTGAAAATAGAGGTGCACAACCGATGAATACTGCCGAGACAAAGACGCTGAACATGTGAAGGTGGCGAAGGCCCTGATTCGTTGGTTCTTGATTGCAAGCGCAGCTGCGACGTACTTGATTCGCTGTGTTTTGGAGCTTGCCGTGCCATCTCCGCACAACATTAGCAGCTGTACAAGATTTGCAAAGCCTCCGAGATTCGCAACGGGCAAGAAGTCTCGGAGGTTACGTAGAACGGAGAGGCGGCAGCCGCCACTTCCTTCTGGCTGACCCCGCGTCGGTTAGATATTTTTCCGATTTTGCCTTCTCACGCCGTTCTCTCCGTTTCGGAGGCAATACAGCCTTGTGTGTAGGCAGTAGGCGCGCTTCTCTGGCCGTGTGCCAGGGGAGCGTAGTTCGAATTATCCGTGAGGGAACGTTCTCGCGTTCGAATTAACGGACCTTTTTATACATAGACTTCTGTGGAGCTTGGCCGGACCAAATCGTACAGTTCGAATTATCCATAAATTCGAATTATTGAAGTTCGAATTAACGAGCTTTCACTGTTTCTTCGGGATACCCGATCGCCCGTCTGAGAAAGCGCGTCAGTGCGAAGAAACAATTATCTCCATCGCCTCAGACAAACTAGATATACGTTTACCACTTGATAGTATAGAGCGTTCACATAGAATCGGAAAATTTGCCAGCGGCAAAAGTAGGCCTCTAGTAGTGAAGTTTACCACATTCAAGACAAAAGAGCTGGTGTTTTCTAAATGGTCATCTTTCGCGGGAACAGGTATCAGTGTAAGCGAATACTTTTGCGAAGCCACACGTCACGCCCGGAAGAAACTTTTAGAATTCGGTAGAGGTTTGAACACTAACTTCAAAAAAACTACAAAAGACTATTTTTGGAAGGAAAGTGCTACATGTTCAATGTCGACGAAAATTCCGTTATTGAAGTGAATACTGGCAGACAAACGAGCAATGCTGTGGCCATGTCCCCAGGAGCAACACATTATGGACGTGTCTATGCGGGAAATAAATAGGCTCACGTGAAGGGTGGAGGCCCATCGGCAACAGCATCCGTAATCTTTACTAATATTCGGAGCGTTTTTCCCTAAAAGAGATAGTTTGAACAGTTTAATTAACGATACTGGAGCTGATATTGTTGTACTAACAGAAACCTGGCTTTCTGACAAAATATAGACAGACGAGCTCTTTCAGTGCAACAAAAAATTTACCGTATATCGGCTAGACCACACCGATAGAATAGGCGGTGGTGTTTTAATTGCTATTAACTCTAGTTTTGAATCATTCTTTTTGAGTGTAACTACTAATTTGGAATTACTCTGGTGCTGCCTATCTATCGCTTTCAAAAAAATAATCATAGGGGTCTGTTATCGTTCCCCTAATCCCTATTGTGATTTTGCAGAAAAAATTCATGACACCCTAAGCAAAATATCCATTTGATTTCCTGGATCACCTATGTTTCTTTTAGGAGACTTTAATTTCCCAACTATTGACTGGTTGCGTTCCTGCCCCTTTTCTAATCTGACATCTGCAGAGGCTACTGGATTTCTTAACGTTTGCGTAGATTTTAACCTTGCACAGCTCGTTATCAAACCAACACGTGTCACATTTACTACAAGTTTATTGCTTGACTTGATTCTGACCACTCATGCTGATAAGGTTCCACCAGTGACCCACATGCCTGGCCTAAGCGACCATGACATCTTACACTTTAGCATTTCCATCCCGCCTACAAATGTAAAGAAACACACCAAATATATTAGGGACTACAAAAAGGCTAACTTTAACGCTATAAACTCTGAGCTATCACCCTTTCTTGACTACTTCCTTATGACACATGTAGACTTATCAGTTCAAGAAATGTGGTTCTCTTTTAAAACTACAGTAATGCATCTTATCCACAAATATATTCCACTTAGAATAATTCATCAATCTTCTAACGCCCCTTGGTACAATAACCATCTGAAAAGATTATCCAAGAAAGAATGCAGACTTTTTCGTTCTGCCAAAATGTCATTAAACACTGATCGATGGTTAGCGTATACATCCGCTGCGAAAGCCTATACAAGCGCTTTAAACACATCCAAATTTATCTTCTTTAACTCAACCCTACCGTCACTGATAAAAACTAACCCAAAATGCTTTTGTAACATTATGAAATGTACCAAAGATAGCGTTTTAAGTCTCGTAAACGATTCAGGCGATCAAGTTCCGAATCATCTTTGCGCTTCTGTACAAAACAACACGTTCGCCCAATCATTCTGCGCAGAAAATTTAAGTGACTATCCCCCTTTTACATCCGTTAACTTTCCGGCGATGGATCCCATTACCCTAGACCCAACAGGTATCCGAGCCAGAATTTTCAAGATAAAGCGGTCATCATCCTGTGGTATTGATGGTATTAATTCCAAGTTTCTTCAAAGCACTGCAGAATACAGCTCCATCATACTTAGCTTTATTTTTACTAGGTCACTGAATGACAGTGCCCTACCCATTGATTAGAAAACCGGTAAGGTGACCCCGCTTTTTAAATCTGGAAACCTACATCACCCTTTGAATTACAGACCCATCTCATTAACTTCGGTACCTTGCAAAATTTTTGAGCACATCATTTTCACTCACCTTGTAAACTTTCATGAATCAAACAGTTTTTTTAGCCCTTATCAGCACGATTTCAAAAAATCCTTTTCTTGTGAAACGTTCACTAATGACTTGCATGCGTTCTTGGACTCGGGTTTTGCGACGCACTGTATATTTTAGACTTTTCTAAAGCCTTTGATAAAGTTAATCACCAGTTACTTATGTGTGAGCTAAGCCTTCTAAATATTGACCCTTTAATATTCAAATGGATTTGCAGCTTTCTTTGTAATCGTACCCAATATGTAACCATCAATGACAATGACTCACCAGAGGTGCCAGTAGAATCGGGTGTACCTCAAGGCTCTGTGTTGGCGCCTTTACTCTTCCTCATTTATATTAACGACCTGCCTAATCAAATCACTAGCTCTATTTGTTTGTTTGCCGACGATTGCGTAATTTACTGAACAATAACTAATGATTCTAATATGGTTACATTACAATCAGACCTTGATAACATTACAACCTGGTGCTCCCGCTGGCACATGAATCTTAACACCTCAAAATGTAAATTCATGAGAATCTCACACAGCCAAGTATCTTTTTATAACTACCATCTTAACAACATCCCACTTGAATCAGTATCTTGTTATAAATACCTTTGAGTGCACATTACAAATAATCTCTCATGTAAACGACATATCGAACACATTACATCAAAAGCTAACCGCATACTGGGCTACCTTAAATGAAAATTTTCACTTGCACCTTCTTCCCTGAAAAAACAGTTATATGTCACCTACATTTGGCCTAATCTAGAGTATGCATCCTCAATATGGGAGCCTCATCGATTAACATTAATTAACAGCTAAGAAGCTGTGCAGAATCGGTCCGTTCATTTTATTCTTAACAATTACCAGCACACAGCAAGCGTAACTAGCATCAGACTAGCCCTTAACATATCTCTCCTTTCCAAACGCAGAAAAATCGCTCGCCTTCATCTGTTCCATAAAATATACCACTTAATTGCTACACTCAAATCACACTTTATTGAACCAGCCTCTTTTACTTCTGCACGCTTGGACCATCATCATAAGGTGAACATCCCATTCCACAAAACGTCTACCTATGGTAATTCATTTCTTCCAAAATCATGCCAGGAATGGAATCACCTACCAGATCCACTAGTCTATATAACTAACACAGATAACTTCCGTAAGGCACTTACTAATATTATCTAGTATGCCTTGATGTGAATGTATAACGAAACAATTCCGTTTTCTCCTGATCAGTATTGTTTATGTTTTCTTTTTTATTATCTACCTAATCTACAAACAGTGTATTTTGTATTATGCTTTATTTTCTATCATACTGCGCTTATTGTCTCACTCTAACTTGTCCTATATACCATGTATTTATATTTTAATCTGTATTACCGAAGTTTTTCTTTGTATAATTATTTTTTGTTACATATGCTTTTCTTTGTGTCGCTCTCGCGTTATTTTTACATTGTACCATGCATTGTCATCTGATTAGTATTTGTGTTTTCCTTTCTCCTTGCATACCTATCTGTATTTATTAGCCCCTCCCCTCTTTAATTCTTCATTGTAAGCCCTGAGGGTACTATAAATAAATGAATAAATAAATAAATCCATCCTTCATTCCGGTTGAGCAGAGTCCCCCGAGCATCCTTTTTTTTCCGGGGTGTTACACGTTAACCGTGTAACACCCCCATGTTGGACAGCAATGCCTAATCATTCACGTGTTAAATCAAGCTAGCAGTGGTGTATTCGAACGATCGTGTTCGTCCATTCTGGTGTCGTACTCCTAAGCCTTTCCCAGGATGGTCCTGTGAACCGTAGGTTCGCACACGTGCGGAACGGTCCGCACTGCTCACCGACCCCAAGGCCAAGAGGAACAGCCTACTTCTCATCGCACCCAAGTAGTAAACTTGCCGTTAGGTGGCGTAATGGGTGGATGAATGGATGGACAGATAAGGCAGAACCTTTAAAATCGAGGCGGCAGCACACGCCACCTAGCCGTGGATATAGTCGGACACAACTTTAGAAAAAGGGGAGGCCCCGCCCAGATGACCGAAGTGCGACAGCCGGTTGCCTCCGCGACTAAAATAATCCGACTCAAAGAATCGTGATTCTGAAACGCAGAATTCTCGATATAAATAAAGACCTTTGTATTTTGATGACTGGTTTAGCAGAGCTCTCATGTGCTACAGCCCATGCCGGATCGCGACAGAAATATAACCCCCTGCCTTCCACAATGCTGCCTGTCATCTGCTCTGTAGCTTCATTGCACAACTGACAAAAGTAGAAAGAGCAGCTCTGCATGGCTTTTGCGCTTGTTTACATGTACACAGCACATTTACTACTCCTTTTCCGAGCTTAAAATGAATCAGCTGCTATTGAACAAGTACTTATATAAAACAATGCATTTATCGCAACCATTACAAACCTGAGGCATGAATGTTTGAGGCAGCAAAGGTACATAAATGCTTCATTCATCGTTTTAAATAAGTACTCCTGGTGTTAAATAGCGTAAAATTTATATTTTTCGGTTTTGTGTTTTCACAATTTTTTCCTCTTCACTTTTTTTTCTGGAAGCCTGCAATATTGCCAGTTCACTCAAGGTATTCCGTGCAAGTTTTCCGACATGGAGCCCAGCGAGGTGACATCAGAATGCGATCCTTTGTTGCCGAACTAGCTTTGTGTCGCCTCGATCCCTACACTATCAAGGAACCTCGACAAGAACAAGAGTGGCCACATCCTGAACAGCGATTCACGCAACATGATCCTCCACTGCTACACGTATTGGCGTAACAGGGAGCCTGAACACAGCGTGGAGGCCACGACCAAGTTTGTCACCGAGATGCTCGGTGTCAGTGAAAGCACAGTGTTCAAGGTGAAGAGGGAGGTCAAAGCGTCGCATGTTTTGGGTGGCAAACTGTCGACGCCCTCGAAATGCGGAGAAAAGAAGACGCAGCACGAAGTATGAGAGCTTTACAATGTGCACGCTGAGGTCATGTGTGCACGATTTCTTTCGCCGCAACGAGATACCGACGATCGAGTAGATAACTAACGAGTTCTCGAAGCGTATGGATCTCCCATCACTGAAGTGGTGTACTGTGCATCGTCTGCTTGTCAAGATCGGATTCAAGCACGAAAAGAGGAGTCACAATTCGCTGCTTATCGACCGGGATGACATCGCTGAATGGCGGAATTGCTACCTTTGTGACCTGGAGCGCTACCGGGCGGAAGGCCGAAAGATCTTTTTCCTGTACGAGACGTGGGTGACGGCGGGACACACTCGGTCGATCGTGTGGACAGACACCGTGGGGCAGAAGCGCGTACGCCTATACACCAGAACACCGTGAATTCAAAGGGCGCCGCCATATTGATGAGCGCCGGTCGCGCCATCTATCCCAAGCGCCGCGAAGTAGCAGGCCTGGGCTGCCACGCCGGGAGATGCGACCCGGCGCGAAAGCGAAACTTGGGCTTTTTAGCTGGGCGGAAGGCGTGTTTTACGTTTTTTCTAACCTGTCATTTTCGCTGTCTGGATTCAATCAAACTTCAAGACCTCGTGCAAGTCCACAATGGACACACTGAGTGCTGTGCAGACTGCAGAAGCGAATACATCGGGTAGGTACGCTATTACGTTTGTACAAACCGCGCGCTATATGCTAGAACACCTGTGAGCTTTTTGGCACGTAACCTGTGAAGGAATTTACAGCACTGTGTTGGTGCCATATATTATTAAAGCACGCAGAACACTGTCATCTGCACTTTCAGTTTGGTCTTGTTTGTAATGGTCTCTACTGGGTTGGCCGCGCTTGGCAACCAACTGGCGAGGTCGTTTGACTGCCTGGTTAGCAGATGCCTGCCCTTCACCACCTGCACACTGAAAACAAAATAGATGTTATAGTAAGAAGGGTTGTAGTTCTTTCCCATGCCATCACTTTTGCGAAGATATAAAGTCCTCTCAAAATTAAATAGAAAATACACCAGGCCAATTGTATCGTGCAACCGCTTAAGAGTACAACATTCAGAACAAAAGCCTACAGCACTCGAACAAGCAGCATATGATGCTAAACCTGCACTCATTGGAAAATGAGGTGCTACAGTAGTTATAATGTTCAACTACATGTGCAGTCAAAGCCCGTATAACAGGACGAGCATGACAGATGCAGGTGTTGTACAGTTGCACAAACCATGACAGGGCACGTAAAATTACCATCCCTACTTAAAGCTGCATCATCAGGACCCCTTTGGTACAAGACAACAACCGCACCTACATTCCAAGAAATTAGCCCTACCAACTGCAGCTACCTGGTACCAGACCTGTTTCGCTTGTGCGAGGCCATTGGATTGTTGGCGCTCCCTTAGAAAAGAAAACAGTAAAAAAAAATTAGTGAGAACGATCAAAATTTTGTTACAAAATACAAGAATAATTAAGCACCTTATTTTCCTTGCCATATGAACGGAAATATTTTGCGCTTTGCCCCGCATAACAGCCCGCACGCAGTTTAGAGCTCAGGAGGCTCAAATGAATTCGTTACGAATGACACCTGCAACACCAGCTCGTAAAGGTAGGTGCGCTGCAAGAACACCTTCGGTGACGAGTAGTCGTCGTTTACGTTTTTGTGGACGCATGCTACGTGACGAGCAGACTTCGGTTTACTTTCATTAGCAATAACGCTCACCAGCAAGGCCTACAACTTGTCGTTCACGCTTAATGATCATTCCGTGCACCAGCTGCAAGTATCGCTAACCGCAAACTCAACTGTTCCGCTTAACCGTCGGGAGCTCTGCCTGAATGAAAACACGAAAAGGCTTGCCTTTTTGTTATAGCCAAGGCGAAGCACCGGCGCGGGATTCTGCTCTGTAGGCTTGTTGCCCAGAATGTGCTCGGAGCAAACCTGCGTGTTACACGTATTACGTTTGTAGGGCGCAAAGTTGAACGTGGCACCAAATATACACAGATCGAATACTCACTCGTGCATTTTCACTGGGTTGGTAGTTCTTCCTATTCACTGCAGCTATCCACCGGTGGCGCAGCTTGGCATTCTTCGTTGCGGATGGAAATCGGCGCAGGCTGAAAACACCGCACCGGCACGATTCCCTACGTGTGTTGTGCTCTTTGCAAACAGCGCTAAGCAACCTGCTCCTTTTCCGCTGGTTGTTTTGGCATCCAAACACGGCGCAATGATGCCCAGATGACTTCTTCTACTTTGGATCCGTGTGAACGGGCACATTTCCGCACTTTGGAGCCCTAGAGCTGGCGCTTGCCATGTCTACTGGTCGCCGGCGAACACACTTTGGCAGCCCAGTACAAAATAGCGCCGGTCGACCGGGCAACCCGGGTGCGAGAGTATGCGTTCGGTTTAGTCTGGGTGCGAGACTAGCGTGTTCTGGTCTATACACTCGAGCAAATGGCCTGTCGACGGGTCTGAAACAACCTTCTGGAAAAGGCCAGTGCCTGATTCTGACGCACATCGGCAGTGAGGATGGCTTCATCGATGGCTGCTTAGATATATGCCGAGGCCCAAAAATGGGTGACTACCACGATGAAATGGACGGCAGTCGCTTCGAGGGATGGTTTAATGACGTTCTGCAGAAGTTGCCTGCTGGTAGCGTCATTGTTTTGAACAATGCACCTTTCCATTCCCGCCGAGAAGACAAATTAGTAATTACCAATGACAGCTTGGAAGAAGGAAAAAATACAGGAGTGGCTCAAAAGCAATAACATCACCTACAGCGAAAGGATAATTAAAAAGCAGCTGCTTGAGTTGGTTGCATCTGTAAAGCCACGCTTTCTGAGCTACATCGTATACAATGCAGCCTAAAGGGCCGGTTGTATTTTACTCAGGCTCGCACCGTACCACTGCAAATTTAATCCTATTGAGCTTGTGTGGGCAAAGGTGAAAAATGGCATCACTGCGGACAACAGAGTCTTCAAGCTGTCCACAGTCGAAGACATCTTGAGGAAAAAAATCAGGCATGTAACGGCGGAAGAATGGAGGAAGAACATTCACCACGTGATGGACCTGGAGGCAAAGTTCAGGCTTGATACGTCTGGAAGTGACCACATCCAACCCATCGTCATCCAACTGGGTGAAGATGACCGTGAAGAAAGCGACTCCGACTGCGAGCTGTCCGGCATTGAGCCACTCGATGAAACATAACAGCTTCTTATTAACTAAAGTACAGCCCTTATTAGGGCTACCAAAATTTTGCAGGTGGGTTCGCAGCAGCCAAGCATTCCCCCGTGACCTCATATAAATAAGCAGTTCATTTTGTGACATATTCCTTTTGATGGAAGCTCAATTCTGAAAAAGCAACGTTCTGCACAGATCGTGCTCAATATAAGTATTGGCATGGAAACATACTGAAATGCTGGAAAATCTGAATGCAAATACAACTATTAACCTTGAATAACTATGTGGGGCCCAAAATGCTCATTTGGGCAGCCACTGTCCAGCTTCACACGAAAAAGCAGTAGTCAATGTGAAATTGACAGTCACTCTTAGCAGCCTGCACGCCAAAGCACATTCATGTGGTTGCATTGTTTATTTTGGTTATCTGGCTCATGCAAATAATGTGAATAAGAGAGCTATTATAAAACAACATTGGCTAAGTGAGGCCCAAAGTGCTCACTAGGGCAGACATTCTCGAGTTGACAGGCCGTATGGTGAAGTAGCAGCAGCCGACGCGAAATTGACCACCAATCTTGGCAGCCTGCGCATCGAAAGGAAAACAATAGTAGTCGTGTCGGAGCCATCGTCAAGTTTACATGCCCCTAAAGGCCAATACATGCAGCCAAGTAATAACAAAAACACACCGTCGGCTCAGTTTATTCCATTGCACAGTCATTTCTTTTCGTCAAGCCACTTGAACACATAAGACCAATGCACAGCAAAACGCCCCTGTTAGGCCGCCTGCTTCCATGTAGTTGTGCTGCCCCTACTGTTTTTTTCAGCCTGTTCAGATGAAAAATGCGAATGTCAGAAGGCCCAAAATACTCTATTGGGCAGCCACCTTGGAGCATGACAGGCCCTGTGATGAAATAGAAGCAGTTGGGGGCATGCTTGAAAGGCACCTTTAGCAGTCTGCATTTCAAAGTGCAGTCATGCGTAGCCATTGTAGGTGAAATAGCAGAAGGCAATGTGAAATTGACAGCCACTGTTTGCAGTTTGCATGCAAAAGCACATTCATGTGGTGGCATTGTTTATCTTGGTTATCTGGCCCAGGCAAGTAATGCAAATAGGAGAACAATTATCAAGCGTCATTAGCTTAGTCAGGCCCAAAATACTTATTTGGGTAGATATTTATAGCAGTAGTCGAGGGCACGCTTGAAAGGCACCGTTTGCAGTCTGCACATCAAATCACAGTCATGCCGCAGCCATTGTTGTATTTGTTTATCTGACCGGGCAAGTAACACAAATGTAAGCAGAATTTTTCACCCTGAATAGCTCTGCTAGCATTGTTTGGACTAAGAAATGCTGAGTAATGTTGAATGTGTTTTATTGAGGCAATTATTGAATTCACAAGCCATCAGCATAGCGATCGACGGCCAGGTTCAGACAATGACATTGGTGAAGTAATAAATGGTGAAAGTTGCAAAAGCTCTCAATGCACTGCTTTGCTGGGCTCCTTTTACTGAAAAATGCCTTTGCAAAGATGAAAGCGTCAGACAGGAAATGACACCCCACTTCACAATGTTATTCATGTTGAAAATGTTTACCATCATATCTGATAGGCAGCGAAACCGCCTGTTTACTAAGACTGAAAGCATGAAAAAATGCAACAGCATAGCAAGGTGTTTCACAATATGCAGCCTTTCATGTGCACTTCTGGCAAGCTGCCACATGCACTGATGCATAAGCATGAAGAGAGGTAAGAGGCAAAGTTACTCTGCAACCCACATGATGCTTTTAAGAAAATGTATCTGTCAACCTTTCTGTTTTCATAGGCAATCAAAATTTGTTTTGAGCAAGTTGGTTAATCACATTGCAGCAACAACACAAGAAGCGAGGGCAGAAAACACAGCGAGTAGGCAGATTGAAAAGACGAGTTAGACCAGTGAGAAAGGTTTTAATGAGATGGAAGAGGCCAGCCCTGCAGTCTACAGGAGTTAGTGCTTTGAATGAGATTGGTTAATGAAAATGTGTAAAAAGACTTTGCTGAAAGAAAACTAGCAAAAACAAATGCTAATATAACATAAAAGGAGAGAAATAAGAGTAAGCGCAAACACGCATGGAAGCAGGCACGTATTCACACACAAACACAAAAACTAAGAAAATCTCAAATATAAAGAAGTGTGGGAAATAAAAAAAATTAGACCAATGCAAGAAAACATACACACATTTAAAAACAGGCACGGGTAGATTGATTATAGGAGTGGATTCACAAGCTGCTGTGCCTACCTTCTCGTATGCTTTTTTGCCGTTCTCTTAACAGTATCTTGGGAATATTGAATTGAAACATATCGCGAAAAAAGCAGCGTGAAGCTGCGTTGTGGGAAACCATCATATCGCGCACTGGCAACACAACTTATGCGTGACTGTGCCACAGCACGCACTGTACAGCTTGCGCATGCAGTGAGCACTGGTGGAAAGCTATCAATCGGCGGTGCTACACAACGCTCGAACACCGTCGCTAGACGCTCGGCTATCTTACTGCTGACATCGTTCACGCTAAGTTGACGGCGACAAATCTTTGAGTTGAAGGCTTCTTCTGCAAATATTTTCTGTTGAGTCGCTTGTAGGTTTGTTTCATGCGCGCAAGCTTTTCTCATTTCTCCTGAGAAAGGTTTTGCTCCATCACTTCACCCCGTCCGACGAAAAACGCAGCGACACAGTACACGAACACACCCGCCGCTAACAGTAGGCACCAGACTTTGCCAACTTTTCTCGTCGGAACATCACTCAGGAGCGAAATAAAACAAAAATGGAACAAACACGTAGGACGTGTGTTTGCAGCGGTCGCCGCAGGATCCTGTTTTCAAGCAAAGCGTAGCGCAGTGTCAGCGATGCTCGCTGCAATGATCCTTCGCCGGATCACGGCTTAGAATAAACGCACGTGGCACAAATACCGCATCGTAAGCTTGCATTAATATTTCTGGCATGATAGACAATCACAAACAGTTTGGGAATTCACTGTGATGAGGGGTTGACGCGCACAGCTGACGCGACTTGGCCCAGTTCGACGCCCGGGCGGCCATTTTCTCCGACGGCAAGGTCACTGGCCGTCCGGCTCATGATGTTGGTCCAGAGTGCGCGCTCATCGGTGGATGCTCGTGTGCATCTGCCTCGGAGGAGTAAATGCCCCCTTTTTTCTAAAGTTGTACCCAACTATAGTAATGTATGTTCTACTCAGTGGAGGGGGAAATCTGACTCTGGCCTTCATTTCAACCACTAATCAAATAGCCTCTGCTCTGTTATTTCTTCCCACTTAAAGTCTACCTCCACTGTCCCTAAACCCTGATGCCTTGAAAAAACCAGCCCCGACCTTCTGAACTGCTGGGCGAAGCCCTTTACAGAGAAGTATCAGGGGTTCACCCGTTATCTACTTCTCTCCACGTGTACCGCATAACGTGCCTATCCCTTGGGACTTGACTTAGTGTGTCTTTGTTTGCAGTAATCCTGTCCTGGCTTCAAACAACAAAGAGCTTCCCCTAGAATTATCATAGATAGTTTCTTTAGAAATTTCATGCTTGAAAGTTCTGTATGTTCCAACTGCTGATTTCATCCGCACCCCTATTTTCCTCAGACCCCTCTCTGTTTCTTTAACCTTTCTCTTAACTGATGTTTCTTGGCTTGCTTCCCTGCCCTCTAGGTGGCCCTTTCTGCCTTTGTTTTTGTTCTCATTGCATGCCGGAGACTCCGAGCTGCCCTCGCCCTCTATCTGATGCTTCTCCAAACTGCGATTACTTGCTGCCTGTGCCATCTATAGCGACTCCTCCCGCTCTTCCAGCTTGGCCCACTTCACCCATTCTTCTTTAATTTTGCCAGCTATTCGCTCTAGTAGATTTGCCTTAGCCCCTTCCCTCTCTTGCAACTTTCCAGCGTTAGTTTCAAGCTCAATCATCCGCTATCGCTCCACCTTCAGATTTTCGTTTAGCTCCTCAACACTAGCTGCCCATTCCCCTTCCATCCGCCACACAGCCCCCTTTGGTCACTCGCACAGCCTGCCCACAAAGCTAGCCTTCTCAGCGTTGGCTAAACTTGCGAAGTCCATTTTGTCCAAATAGCACCAACGTTCGCACACCTCCCACTGCACCAGCTCACCATCACCCGTCACTCGGTGATTGCAGGTCTTCACAGGCTGTTATGTTCCTCACACAGTAAGGGACGTCCGTCTTTCTGAACAAGTAAGCAAAGTGCTAGGCCAGGGTCCTAAGTTCACCGTCAGCAATGTGTCCTGTCTTTTTCTTTTGTCATCCATGTGCTAGTGTGCTACCCTGTAAATAATGCCATACCAACTAGCCCACCAGTCTGTCCTTTTGAAGGCCCTTCAACTCTGCACGTCTGTTTCCTTTGGCGTCACTCGAGAGAGTGGCAGTGCAACACTCCTGCCATCTCTTGTAGTGTGCTGCAACCACACCGACCGCCAGCTTTGCTCAGCTGCGGGGAGAAGTCAGATTATAGGAGACACGTGCCATGCAGGGAAAACAATATCAGGGGATGCGTGAAAGTGCAGCATCCCTACAGCATGTCATTCATGTCATCTCACACTGCATATCTTGACATATATAGAGTAAAAAAAAATGACCACAACAGCATCACAATGGTGTAAATGGTAACCGCCTAATGTTGGCAAAGAATGCTTCACATTAATACACCAGAAAATGAGAGTGGTTCCCTGCTTTGCTCTTTGAACACTGTCTCTTCACTTCAGTCACCCCAAGTCCTGTGCTGAACGCCATGCATACGATTGCAACATGTGATCCGCTGGTCTGACAGCATGCAGTGTGGTGGCATGTGCGAGCTGCCATTGTGTTGCAGTGCATTGCTTGACGCATGTGGTGTGGCAACATTTCGTGGTTACAGAAGTGGCTTTTGGGTATGCATAACTTCTTGTGGCATTGCTAACAGTGTTACACTTTTTAAATGAAAATTGGGGGTAATTGTAGAGAGTGTTTTGGCACTGCTTTTTGTTGTACTTGGGGTGTTGGCTTTTTTTTTTTTTTTATCTGGGAGTGGAGGAAGTACTGTGAAATGGAGGTCCTTAGTGATTTGCTGTTGAGCCACACCAACAGGACTTCATGGTGAGATTCAGAACCACTGCTTCCAGCACATTTGCAGAGTCGGACAAGGTGCCAGTGTTTTAAGAGAGGTTACATACAGTACCAATCTGCCTTATTGACACGGGAACAGCGCAAGAAAGACGGACAAGAAGTACAGACACCAGTGCTGACTGATGACTGAAATCAGCCTTCAGTCAGTGCTGGTGTGTGTATGCTTTCTTGTACCTCGTCTTGCCTGTCGGGTATGTACCAACTAGCCCAAGCCACCATGGTGCTGCCTTATTAAGCAACACATATCTCACAAGTACGAGCCTCTCGGAAGCTGGGCAAGTTTTTGTGGTTGCATTGTGAAAAACATTGCACACACAACCCACTGCTGGTCTGTACTGCTTTTGTATATCCATCACTGAAAGCTTACTACTACAAGCATACACTTTCGAGAGTGGTCTTACAAGGAAGATCTACACCACTTCTCCTGAACATGTTGCATTGCCTTAGACATAGGGTTGCACATGGTGGTGGTATCTGTGTTGTCTTATGCCTTGGAAATACTATGACTTGACTATGTAAACCAGTTCTCCACAGAAAACGCACTTTGAAGCATAAAATCAAGTATGTGAGCTGTGTTGAGAGCATTGTGTAGTTCCTCCGACATGTTGTGCAACCTGTGATGACCAGACAGCGCAGTGCATTACCGAAATACTCACAAGAACATAAATCACCTTGTGTAATCACCTGTGTGTTGGGTCACTTTGGTGTAGACATATGTGACTACAGCTGTAAGCCTGTTTTGTCTTGTGAAACTGTGCAGACCAAGCTATTATAGAGATTATTGGCGCAGCGGAGATAGCAGCATCCAGTTTTCAGAAGGAAATTTTTTATTTCCGTGAAGCACACATGCTAGCAGTGTTTACGACCTACTGTCTATGAAGGGTCTGCTTCCTTTCAGCAGTGCGCACACCAAAGTGACATTTCTTCATGCCACTGTAAATGACAATAACTAGGACTGAGTTGGTAACTGTTTATTTCTTCGAAATGGTGCTATGGAAAGACATGAACAGGGAATGAACACGACGCTTGTGCTCTTAGAGTCATTGTGCGTTTATGTTATTCCATGGTGCCGTTTCGTAGAAATCAGCAATGTAAATGAGTCTTGCAAGCATCTGCTTGAAATCTGTCGAAATAAGGTGACTTTACTAATAACATTGATGTATTCTGCCTGTGTCATTGGTTCCCTCTGCAAAGCTTATTGGAGAAAATAAAAGAAGGCAGCAGAATTGAAAGGAAAAAAGATCAAATTCAAATAATGTAGTACGTTGACAATATTTCACACAACCTTAAGGGGGAAGGTGGGGATCAGAGCTAACTTTTTTGTTCTTTGACCTAGAGCAACGAAATTTGACAGCCACACTCAAATGTGTCTTAAAGAAATATGCAGTTTCATTACAATACCTTGACTAGTTTTCAAGTTACAAAATGTTGCATGTGTTCCACTTGTGGAAAACCTGGCACTGTAATGAAGCATACCAGTTTTAATCTTTGCTCAAAAGAGCATTACAGGGTACAACAGTTCCAAAACATTTTTAACCACTTTTTTTTTTTTACACAAAACATCACGTTCACCTTCACTAATTGTAGCAGAACTTGTTATTCACAAATTAGCATGCAGAAAAAAAACTTAGCCCTTAGCTAGATATTGAAGACTGTCATACCCTCAAGCACACTTTGGGGAAAACATAAAAACAAACAGGATCAAAATTGGTCCAGGCATTCCCATGCTACCCTTTCCACAGACAACACAGAATGCCCAAAACACACTTATGAGAAAGTGTCCCTCAAAGTTTTTGGAGCAGTTCACATTTCTCAAAATGCACCAGGGATTGTAGTTTTTGCTGTCTTTGCTTACAGGTGACTTTGGGTCTGTGCCTTTTGATTTCGTGCACACGAGACAATTTTCTGGCTCGGTGACGGTCGGCGCACAATGTGCTTAGTCGCGCAGTTTGAGGTGCCGATGCGCGAAATGTTTAGTCGCAGGCTCGAGGAGTCGACACTTGATGTGCTTAGTCGCGCAGTCCGAGGTGCGGATGTGCAAAATTACTAGCTGCGGGCTTCAGGAGTCGACATTCGATCTGCTTAGTCGCGCATTCCGAGGTGCCGATGTGCGAAATGCCTAGACGCGGGCTTGAGGAGTCTACGCACTGTGTACTTAGTTGCACAGTCGGAGGCACTGATGCACCTTAGGCGAGGGTCCGAGATGTCCGCGCGCGATGTGCTTGATCACCGAGTCAGAAACTCCTATGCTCGAAATTCTTAGCCGCGGGTCCAAGGATTGCATGTGCGATACGTTTGGTAACGAATTCCGAAACACTGAGTGCTGAAAGGCTTAGCTGCGTTTCTGAGGATTCCACGAATCTTGGTCGCGATGTCCGTGTTGCCGATGTTACAAGAAGGCTCAAGAGATGGTGCCACCATCCTGCACGTGCTGGCCACGCGCCCCTTCTGAAACCTCTGCTCCCACCATCGCGGCAGCCCTCCTCTTCCATGAACTCTGAGCAGACGACATATCAAGTTGTGCCTGGCTCTCCCGCTCCTCTCCAGCTGGTCGGCCGCCGCCCCGTCTCAAGACACTCTACTCTCTGTGCCTCCATGTAACCGCACCCATTCCTGTGTACTCCATGCTTAATAAACCCAGTTAACCTCCGTTAACAAAAGTCCAGAGTTTTATCGTCCACTACACGAGACATAATGAAACAGCCGATGCTCGGTATACTTAGCCACGGGTCTGAGACGTCCACAAATGTAGGGATCGGCCATGCTACTGCGATGTCCGCGTAGCGCCCATTTTGGCAAGTCGATGTTACAGCAAACGGAGACCTCCATACTTTCGAGGTGCTAAGAGCCGAGCAGACGACGCAAATGCAGGACCAATGGCAAACCGCGCTAGAGTCACGTTGCGAGTACGGCCAATCGCGGACTCCTGCACGACCTTCAATCATTTGCTTTTTGTGTGCTTGTTTCTGTATGGAGGAGGCAGCTGACAGGGCAAATTTGAAGACGGAGAAATGCGCTTTCCAACGAGACCAAGATGGTGCCGCTCTGTCGCGCCAATCCGAAATTATTGTGGCTTGAAAAATGCTGTTTTTTCTTGATTTCTGCAAAATTTTTCGCCGCCTTGGCTGATAAAACGAATTTTTTTGAACCCTTTTACCTGGTTTACAGTAATGATATTGTTGCAGACACGTTGCACAAACCAAACGGCATGACAATTCAAACAAGCCGTCTGGGGTCACAAAAGTGGTTTTTGCTTTGTCAGCTGAATGCATGGGTATCTGCCAGTTGCCCGATCGTAGGTCTACAGATGAAAAGTAAGATGTGGAATGAAGTCGATAATGTCATCGATCCGGGGAAGTGGATGTACATCCTTTTTCGTCACAGAATTGAGACACCGGTAGTCGACAAAAAACCTTCGTCATCGCTTAGTACAAACTCATCAATGCCAGCCATTGCTTTCAATGTAGATGGTATTTGTGCGATCATTGACAAAATCAAGTGTTCATCATCTTTTGATATGGACGAGATTAACTAAAAAGTTTTAAAAAACACTAAGCTTATTTCTGCAGCATATTTGTCTTTGATATTTGCCCAGTCTCTTTCTTCAGGTTTCATTCCAGATGACTGGAAAATTGGGAAGGTCGTTCCAGTCCACAAATCAGGTAACAGAAACTCGCCTCTGAGCTACTGCCCCATCTCCCTAACAAGCGTCCCCTGCAAAATCATGGAACATGTCATCTACTCTCTTATCATGAATTTTCTTGACTTGAATCACTTTTTCCATCCCGCCCAGCACGGATTCCACAAAGGTTTCTGCTGTGAAACACAGCTGGCCATTTTCCTGCACGATGTTTACACTAACCTTGACAGTAACATACAGACTGACGCAATTTTCCTGGATTTCTCTAAGGCCTTCGATAAAGTTCTTCATCAACATCTAATATTGAAACTTACAAGACTTAATTTGCATCCTGACGTTTTGAATTGGATCATTGAATTTCTTAGCAACCGTTCCCAATCTGTCATTATAAATAATATCAGGCGTCCCTCAAGGATTGGTTCTTGGCCCTCTATTATTTTTAATATTAATGAATTACCTTCACATGTGTCCTGTAATATCCAAATGTTCGCCGATGATTGTGTCATTTATCGCACTGTACGTAACACCTGCAATCAAACAGCCCTGCAGAAAGACCTCGCCAACATACTAACATGGTGTGACGATTGATTAATGAAACTTAACGTACAAAAATGTAAAGTTATGCCTTTCACTCGTAGCAGTAATCCCCTGGTATTTCCCTACCAAATTAGAAGCATGCCTCTCGAACTAGCAGAGTCCTATAGATACCTGGGTGTCACTGTGTGCAATGATCTGTCTTGGCATAAACATATTTCTAACATTATATCATCTGCTAATAAAACACTAGGTTTTTTAAAACGTAATCTCCGCCAGGCACCTCAAAACTTAAAACTGCTTGCCTACAAGTCCCTTGTTCGGGCAAAACTTGAATAGGCTTCTGCTATCTGGAGCCCGCACCAAACATATCTTATCACCTCACTTGAATCTGTTCAGAACTGCGCTACTAGGTTAATTCACTCACAGTATTCATATGATGTCAGTATTTCCGCACTTAAAACACAATCCGGACTAACACTGCTATCTAATCGCCGACGCATTGCTAGTCTTGAGCTCTATCACAAGTTCTTTTTCAGTACCCTTCATCAGGTGCCATACATCGTTCCTGCGGCACGCATCTCCCACCACACCAGTCATCCGCAGCAAGTCGCACACCCGCGTGCCCGAACCACTCATTTTTCCGCCTCGTTCATTCCTCGAACAGCTAAAGACTGGAACGGCCTTCCTGCTGACATTGTTAGCATCACTTGCCTGTCTTTATTCCTACAGCGTGTGATTGATCACTATGAATATCACTAATTAAGTGTACCAAATGTGGAACTTATGTTAAACCCACCCCTTATGTAATACCCCCCTGGGGGTCTTTAAGGACAATAAACTGAACTGAGCTGAACCTCCGGACCCATCCTTCTTTTTCACAAGGATGACCTAGGCAGCCCAAGAGCTAGAGGAATCTTGGATGCGCCCTTGCCTTGCATGTCGTCGACCTGTTGAGCGATGATCCTGAGCTCTGACGCGGATACTCGGTGAGGCCTGATGGGATGCGTGGACCCCGTGTCAATCCCGTAGCGAGCCTGCGCAGTTGGAGCGCAAACTTCGTTAGCATTCTGCGCAAAATCAAATAATGACGCATGCTTGCTAAGGACGCTGGCCAGGGCTTGACGCTTCTGTGAAGACAGTGGCTTGTTGAACATTTTTTAAAAAAGGCGACAAGTCTTCAGGGACACCGTGTTCAGCCCCGTGCTCTTGGGATTCGTGTGACGTGTCATTAGTTAAAGCGCCTATGCTGAGACTGGTATCTACTTTAAGAAGCGCAGGTTGCATACCGCTGGGTAGCACAACAGACTGGGAGGCTAAATTTGACACCCACAGTGTCGCTGTTCTGCAGGCCACAGAGAATGACGCATAAGGTACGAGCACACTTTTCTTCACAGCCATGGAAGGCACAGGCTCAATTGCATCAAATGTATCGGCATTGACACAGCAAGCAGCAACTCGAACTCTGGATAAGGAACGTGCCGGTAAGACAGCATCTTCAATGACGGCGAGAGGGCGTGAACAGGTAGCAGGCTGGTCGGCAAGAGGAGATGGGCAAAGCTCGCCAGTACCGCAGCCAACAGTGGCACCGCACTGTTGTAGGAAATCGAGGCCAAGAATTACGTTGTGAGTGGATTGAGCAAGCACTGCAAATTCGACTTGTTACACATTATTGGAGAAATAAATGTTTGCGGTGCACACTCCAATAGGTTGGAGTAACTCTCCACTCACTGCACAAAATGCATTAGCGTTATCCCAGCGAAACATCACTTTATGACCTAGTCTGGTTTTGAAATCCAGGCTGATAAGGGAGACACTTGCTCCTGTGTCCACTAAGGCCAATGTAGCAACATTTTACACTAAAACACGAATCTTGTTATGACACATGGTGACTGGCGGAGGCATAGGGGCGTGTAGTTGATGATGACTGGCGACCTCACCTCTATTGATCGCGCCGCCTAGTTTCCCGGTGGCGGTGTCGTGAGACGTCGTCGTGGAGATGGAGACCAGTGCTGGCATGAGCGTGGCGGCATCAAGCTCCGCACAAAAGCTGGTACATTGCTATGGTAATTCACCTGGTGGTTTGTCTTGCTATTGGAGTCAGAAGGCCAGTGTGTCCCGCCGCCAAGCTGATTGCTACACCAATAAAAAGTGCTCGGTCGCTCATGGGACGGTGGTGATGTGCGACAGCGATGAGGACAAAATCTGGCGACATGACCGCGAATACCGCATTGGAAGCAGATGGAGCGTTCACAGGGCGCACCGAAATTGTCAGTAGCAAAATAACTGGCACAGCCGTCCCACTCTTGAGAAACTGCAGGTGGTCTGGGTGAGTAACCGTCGTGGAACTGATAACAGCGATGCACGTTCATAGTAGAGTTTGGCGCTCTTGAACAAGGAGCGAAGTTGTATGCATCTACGGAGATGACATTGATGGACGTTTCACGGAAATTGCAGTGAGAAAAGGGCTCTCGTGCCCACGGAGTCGAGAGGGAAGTCGCCTCATGCCGGTCAAGCTCTTCACACACCACTTGCCGAATAACTGACACAGGGTCGGATGGAGCTGGGACCACGTCAACACTGGCGACGTTAGTTATGTTGGCCAGGCAGCCGAACTTTGGTGTGATAAGCCGAGCCTTCAAGGCTTCAAATGTACGGCACTGCCAAATGATGTCACTTACGCAGTCCAGACTGTCTTTTCCGATGAGGAACTGGTACGCGTCCTCGTCGATCCCTTTTAAAAAATGACCAACTTGCCCTCTTCTGTCATCTGAGAGTCCAGGGCTTTGCACAACTTCAGCACTTCCTTGATGTACGTCGTGCAGGTTTCACCGGCAACTTGGGCTCGCTGCATTGCGGTTTGCTCTGCATGCTTCTTTTTAGCTGCCCGATCTCCGAAGCACTTCCCGATTTCATCTACGAACTTTTCCCATGTCATCATGTTTTCTTCGTGGTTCTCAAGCCACAGGACGCGGTTCCCTTGAGGAAGAAGGCAACATTGCTGAGGTGGGCGATGGCTTTCCTGCCACTGAACGGACTTGCACGTTGGTAAAAGCTGAGCCATTCGTCCACGTCTTCCCTGGCTTTTGCAGCGAAGGTTCGTGGTTCGATGTAGGGCTGCCACGGGTAGCTGGAAGAAGGTGGCTGGTTGTCGCCGTCAGAAGCCGTCTCTGGTGGCAGACCGGCATTTTGGTGACTTCGGCGAAGCTCCACGGATTGTGCTTCTGTGGGCAGTTTGTCGTCGTTCTTCGGGAGTGCTGTTGTTTTACCCCGCATCTCCACCAAAACTGTTACGATGGGGTGCATTTATTTGAAGATGAATTGATGAAAAGGGGCCACGCCGACACCGAGCCATTGCAAAGACAAGCACACTTCGTTCTTCTCTTTCTCCGTTCTTCCTGTAGCTCTAGTGTAACAATATTTGGGAATAAGATAGAAAAAGAGTTATAGAAACTGAAAGTATGATTTTAAAAAAATATTTTTTTGCCATTTTTCGCTATGCAAAATATAACCAGTATAATGTTCTCTTCTGCCCCAAGCAAATCCTCGAAAGTGAGCATTCATCTGAAAAACCGGATCTGTCCAAAGTGTACCACTGATCATCAAACAAAACTGCTATTATCTGAAGGAAACAAGTAAGAGCGCTGAACAGGACTATCTATGAAATATCATTCAGTCGTGGTAACACAGGCCTAATGTATGATGTGGTTTTGACGGCCACTTAGCTTTGAATTGTAAAATTTGCAGCTGTGCCCCAATGTATGAAAAAAAAAGAAAAACTTCTTTCATAAAAAAGTAAGAAAAAAATTTATGGAATTTTTTTGAAGAGAGCAGGAGGTAACTGTTTAAGCATGCCATTATTGATACCTTCTGACATAGTTTTTTATTGTGCTGTACTTACTGCGCATGCTTGCGTGTGTGATATAGCTGGCTTCTTGCTTGTGCCATGCGTGTTTTCAACAAAATTCGAGTGGAAAGTCGGTGCTTGTAGATTTTTGTGTGTCTTCTCCGAGTCCTTTTGTGCCATTTATGTCAATTCTGCGTGTCAGTTAAAACAATGGTCATTTTTTCATGATCACAAGGAATGGGGCATTATGTGATGTTAAAAGTCGCATTTCTTCAACACATGCCAGTGCAGGTTTTGTCATCGGTATGCATTATTTTGAGAATTTCATAATTTACATACTTGCATCTTTCTCAAGAAAGGTTACATAGTTGAGAGACAGTGATGCATCTGTGATTCTTCATTCCTGTGATTTCTTTGTTGACATAGCGCTTTCTAGCTAGCCATTTCTTATGGATGCTGTTTTTGTTCTGTACCTTGCAGCTGCTCACATTTGGAGGGAAATTGTGCTGGCAAGGCTGACCATTATCCCGGGCTTGCGTCATCAGGGTACAGCTTCTCTTTGTGACTGACTCAAGTTTATGGCACTATTGTAAAACAAGCCTCTTTATTGTTTTCCGATTATTTTAATGGCTTGACAGACTGTAGGGGACTTTTTAAAAAAACATTTTTTTAAGCCAAGTAAAATAATGTGCTCTCCCTGGGATAGTATCTTATAATACAAACAAAAGAATTCAGGGAAACAAAAATACTCTGCTGCTAATCGTAGAGCTGTTTTCTAAAGCCCTTGGTTGTTGTGCAGCTGCAGTTGCAAGGAAAAGCAGTTCTATTGAAAGCTATAAACCAATAATAACTGCTATGCTTTTGTAGTTTAATGGTATGCCTGCCATTGGGGGGGAGGGGGGAAGTGCCTGACTCTTTCTCTACGAAGTTGTTTGGTCAAAGATAATACAAAAATACGTATATTTTTTTATTTGCCTACATAATTCTATGCATCTTGAAACAACCAAAAAATATCCTTAAAAGCGCTTCATTTGTAAAATACATGCAAAATGTTTTTTCAAGTGTGGAGAGAAGATTGGCTTCACCGCACTGCACAGCGGAGAGTCTCCGACTTTCTGTAGTCCTCGTTGCTAAAAGAATGTCTCTTTGTAAATTCAGAACAATATACTGTGCCAATCCGAGCTCATACTTTTAGCAAGGGATGTCAGATTCTAAAATTGTAGATGTGGTGTGGTACAATTAAAAGCACAGAATAGTGCAGACTGCTACTCCACGTTCCTCGCACCAAGTACGTGTAGCGGTTGGTCTCGCAGAGAATGCAATCTGTTAGTTCATTCATTGGAAACAATTCGAAATACTGTGCACCGTTCCCGTCCTCTGTCACAGGTACCTTTATGCCAGGCGCGGCTGTGAAAACAAACTTTTGAGGCACCGGTGGGGGGTTCTTTACATCTATTGGTAGCCATTGCCAACATGTTGAGATATTGTTGTTATCCGAATCCGACGACTCAGAGAAGATATGCTGCTCAGTATCATTGTTGCCACTCTCAGAAGAAAAACAAACGTTTTCATTATCCAAGTCTGACAACACTCCCTGCGGCACACGCACGCAAAAAAGGGGACACCCTTTTTACATGCGAGTTGCCAGCATCGAAATGTTTCTCAACCAAAATGCAAGCTTTGAGTTTCATCAAAATTTATCAGGCTACCTTGACGGCGGCAGTGCACAAGCGCGTGGATGAGCACAGCTCGTCTGCGGTTAAAAGTAAGTGCATGGTGCTTATGGCATGTTCATTTGGGCTGATTCGTTTGTCTTGTTAACCAACAACTTTAACTATTTCAGGCTCAATGTGTACAGTTGTGCAAACCAGATACTGGCTCAAAAGCGCATCTAAAATTTCTCTCATAAATCTTGAACCACCTCTGGTTGGACTTGCACTGCAAATTTCAATAATATGTGAGAAATGTGTGAAGATTAAGGAATGTGCTGGCGCCGTTACATGGGCATTCACCTGTTCCGCCATCCCTATGCCTCTCCCCATTTCCACTCACGATGATTGTCGGAGGTGGCGTTCCACTCATGATGGCGGTGCTAACATTGCGGGGATAAGCTGGTGGAGCAGGGAAATAAGAGAAACAATAGCCGAATGACAGAAAGCATCACGAGAGCACAGGCAGGCAGCAAAAAAGCACAGTTGCCTGCTGCAGGATGAAGTAGCAAGAAAATGGGAAATATGCTGGGAGAAATAAAATCTATTGTTCAAATACTGGCTCAAGCAAAGGTGAAAGTGAACCTCGGTTGTCAGAAATACGTGAGAAAAAGAAGGCCGCACCTAGAATGCTTTGAAACCACATGAACTTATTAGGCAGGAAGTCTGGAACAATACAACTTATCCTAAATGAAGATGGAAACAAAGTGGGAGGGGACGCGGCATTAAATTATATCTGAAAAGTAACAGCTGAATCTTTCCAAAACAATGACGAGGTTGTATTTGAAGAAAAAACGAGCATGAAAAAGAACCAGATGGAAAAGGAGCAGATGCTGACGAATTTCAATTGGAAGAAAGCCGGAGAGAAAATTCCTAAGCTCACAGCCACAGGGCTAGGCAAGGTTCCTGTTAGGCTGATTAATGAACTAGGACTAAAAAGCAAGGAAGCTCTGTTGAAAGCAGTGGAAAAACCCTAAAAGATAGGCGAATACCAGGCAGTTGGAGACAAAGTAGAATGAAATTAGTTTATAAAGGTAAGGAGAAAAAAACGGAATTCACTCGTATAGACCCTTGAACATTACATTGGTAATATACAGGTTAGCAATGCAGGTGATTAAATTAAAGCTGTGAGCTTGGGCAGAGAATAATGACATTTTGGGAGCACTTGAAAATGGCTTTAGAATCAGTAGGCATCTGGATGATAACTTATTTGTCCTTACTCAGTCTGTTGAAATATCCAGAGAAGAAAGGAGACTGCTATATGTGGCTTTTTTAGACATTATCGAAGCATGTGACAATGTAAACTGAAACATAATGTCAGATATTGTAGAAGGAAGGCATATATGACGACTGTAAAAGCTTTTGTGAGAAACATACCTAGAAAATACTGTTTTCGTTGAATGGCAAGGGATGAGGAGCGAGGAGAAAGTTGATATCAACAAGGGACTGAGGCAGGGGTGCCCTTTATCCCCGCTGCTGTCTATGATGTACATGGTAAGGATGGAAAGGGCGCTAGAGAGGAGAAATATCAGGTTTAATCTCTCATACAAACAGACCAGTACATTAGTAGAGCAGCAGCTTCCAGGCTTATTTTATGCGAACGACATTGTGTTGCTAGCTAACAAACAAAATGATTTGCAACGTCTGTATAATATCTGTGGACAGGAAGGCAAGAATTTAGGTTTGAAATTTAGTGTTAGAAAATCAGGTGTTATGGTAGTCAATGAAAACAGTGAACCGACAGTGGCAATACAGGGCCAGGAAATGCCTCGGGTAAGAGAATATAAATACCTCAATATATGGGTAAACGAAGGCGATACGTAGATATGCGGAAACACGGGAAGTAACAATAACAGTTAAGGGAAAGAGAAATGCGGCCATAATAAAACACAGAGCTCTATGGGGATACAGTAGGTACGAGGTGCTCCGAGGTATGTGAAAGTTGTAATGATTCCAGGACTTACTTTTGGAAATGCGGTTGTTTGCTTGAAATCAGTAGTACAATCCGGACTTGATGGGAACCAAAGGTCAGTGGGACGCCTCGCATTGGGCTGTCATGGGAAGACTACAAATGAAGCTGTGCAGGGTGATATGGGCTGGACTAGTTTTGAAGTGAGAGAAGCTCGCAGTAAAATTGAGTATGAAGAGTGACTGAGGGATATGGAAGAAAGTAAATGGGCTGGGAGAGTGTTGAGGTATCTGTACAGGAAAAACATTGATTCACAGTGGAGCAAAAGAACTAGGAAGCTTACCAGCAAGTATGTGACCTGTATGGTGAGCAACTTGGCAACAAAAAATGTCCAGCGGAAAGTCAGAGAGGCTGAGATAATATTAAACATGGCGGCAATGCAAAAAAAACCTACTATGAGTAACTACTTAAGAGAAAAAAATAAAATCGGGAAAGAAACAATTTATGATAACTTAAAGGGAAGCTCATTACTTTTCGAAGTGAGATCAGGATGCTTTAGAACACGCACCTAGGTATAAAGAGAAATATAAGGAGGAAGAAGAAGCATGTGCTTACTGTGGTAGAGAAACGATGGACCATATTTTATGAAAATGTGAAGATATTTGCCCAGCGGTCAATTTTGGCACCTTTGGCCTCCTTAAAGCCATTGGGTTCAGCGAGAGCAGGGAGAAAGTAAACATGTTTGCAATAGACATTAGTAAGAGGCGATTGGAAGACTGGCGGTAGAAAAGTAGGGAAACACAAACAACGGAGGCGTACAAAAACAAAGTTCCCAATAGGGGTTCAGAAAGTTTGGTGATGGGAATTCTGTTTTTTTTTTCTTTCTAAACAGAGGTAGGACATTAACCAATATAAATAAACAGCTTGGTGGTGCAATCCATCGCTCCGTTCCAAAGGAGACGCTCATAGCATTCAACCATTCCATCCATCCCGTCACTTTGGCTCCTCTCGACAGGAGCATGGGTCTTCACCTCCGGGACAATGCCAAGTACTGTGGGGTTTCCACTCTGCGTGCGGCTAGGGCTGAAGGCGAGCTCCTGATCTAGCTCCACACAGTCGCTCCGTGGTACTCCCTAACCCGTAGCGCGGGAATCATGGCTACATCAGGTTCGGACGAATAAGGCAACTAGCGGCATCAACTATAACGTTTATTGCTACAAGCAGTAAAGAACACTGCCAGAGGGAAGTCCTCTCTGTAAGAAGTAATAATAGGCTGGCCTAGTTGCCCGGGATAGTCAGGCAAACGAGGTCACTCACAGGTTGCAGCAGGTCCATCCATCCATCCAGTCCGGCAGATTAGGGTTCCGGCGTCACAGTGAGCGGGTCTCCCCCGGTGCTGTTGTGGCGTCGCTGTTTTCTACCTTTTTACCTTTGCGAGGGGAATGTCCTCTTCGCCCATTAAATATTTTCCCGTGAGTCGGGGAGGAAGGGTGCGCGCATCGTGAAAGCGAGGGAGAACCAGGAGAGGGGGTAGTGCACCGCTCTCGTGTCTACTTCACATGCGACCGCGACAATGCAGGGAAAGATGAGCGTGTACTCAACACCCTCTAGAGAACTTAAGGCCTTCTGGCTGTACCCTCTCCCTTTAAGCTACATCACGCAAAAGAGGCCCACATAGAAATTCCGTGCAGTGTGCTACGAAGCTACGAGCGGTACACCTTTGTTGAAAATGAAACACGGAAGACCGAGCGGGCGATGACGTCGATAACAATTCGATTAGTTCCGGGAACCCTGCCCTTCCTTGGATAACTTCGGGGTTAGAAAAGTCCTGGCATGCTGCGAGATGCTTTCGAGCGCACTTTTTTTCTGAGCACGAACCGTGCATGTAGTCTCTGGGCTTGTGCTGCGATTGCGGTTGCGTGTCCGGCAAGCCTTTATTGCCACGGAATGTGGATTATGTTTAAAATCAAAAATCAAATCAAATCAAAAATCACTTTATTTGAGGGCATTTCCTGCGGAGACAGAGACTAAAGGCTGAAATAGCCTGACTGGGCCCCTGCCCCCGCCCAGTTTATACAGCATTTACGCGTACAATAACATATACAATAAGGTGCACATTAAATTAAAATTACAGTTGCACTCAATGTACAGCCAATGAAGAAAGAAAGTGACTTATAATACATCAGATAAGAAGTATGAGATGCATACATGTGCATACAGATCACGCAGATAGATATACATATAGAAAAGGTCACACAGGATGAATGTGTTAGATGGCTAGCAGACCTTTTATCATGTTACAGATATGTAGAGAATGATTATGTACCAGTACATTATGCTTACAAAACAACAACAAAAAAAGAAAATCAGAAGTGTTATGGATATAGTAGAAAGTAATGTAAAACAGTCTACAACACACATGCTGTTCTGACAAGGAACATTTTGTACATACATTTAAGTTTACCACGGCTGTCTGTCCAATTTATTACGTCTTTCTGTTTATTTAGAATCTGTATAGCCTGATATGTTACCGATTGTTACCCGTAATTTGTCTTATCTTCGGAAGCCTTTCCTATGCTGCCTGAACCTGTACTTATGTTCAACTACCATATCAGTGCCTTTGTATTTGTTGTGGGGTGTATATGTTGCACTAATTTATAGAGATAAACTTGATTGGCCATTAGCATGTTGTGTTTCAGAAATAACTCCCTGGTACGTAAGTCACGGATATCTTCTGCATAATTTTCAAAAATACGTAGCACGCGCTTTTGTAGTACCGTTAATCTATTATAGTTGCGCTGAGTGAGTGTGCCCCATTCTAGCGAGCAGTAGGCAATCTTAGAATATACTAGAGTGTAATAAGGAGTTTTTTTTAGCCGAAGAGGTATTAATGTAGAAATCTTTCTAATACATCCTATTGATCGAGCTATATCGACTACCAAATGGTCCACGTGACATGACCATACCAAAGACTCTTGGAACCATAATTTGTAAGGCCGTTTTTGTCTCCAGATTCGTGTATCGGAACAACCCTTCTATTTTCAGTTGGTCAGGGAAGATACCAGTATCGAACATTCAGTTAATAATATAGGTGAGAATGTTTTTTAGTAACTTAGAAACATACTTTGCTGGCTCAGCCCTAAATTCGTCATAACCAGCGGCGACATTTTTTATTCTGTTAAGTAACTCTTCAGTCTCTTGAGGGGAGACGTGATACAAAACAAACAAATTTGGTAAAGAACTGATGTGTCTTGTTGGTTGTTGGCTGCCTATAATTGCGCTATCTAACTTCCCCGTTTGTATAAAGCGCTCATTGAAGGTCTTAGCCAAACACTTCCCTGCTATCGTATTTTTCCATTTATCTCAATCTCTTGTACGCTGGTTATTGCATTGTTTCTGCTTGTCAATCTGTTTACTGTTTCCTATATCTTTTTTACATTAGTTTTACGGCGAAGAAACAAACTTTCATAATAATTTTCTTTTGCTTTCTTTAGATCTGAAGTTAGTTTATTTCGAAGCTTCTTGAACTCCTTAAATTGGTTTACGTCGCTCGTACTAATAAAAGTGTGATACATCTTGTTTTTTTCTCTTATTCTGTATAGTGCAGGGTTAATCCAAGGTTTTCTTATTGCTTTCTTATTCAGGATTATTGCTTTCATGCCAGGATATGTGCTGCGTGCCTAATTGCTGGAGCAATTACAAATCGGGGCCAAAAAATCATGCGTTCATGTTTCCACAAGATCAGTGAGAGAATATTGGGTGCCAATGCTAAGGCAAACAAAAGAAAAGCTGGAGTTCTGCAGAATAAGGCCGCTGTTTCTTTGTAAATAGTTGCACGAATGTTTTTTATCTCCATTCCTAAACTCATTTGAGGTGTTGTAAATATGTGGACTGCGGTACTGTATGTAATAATGCTTCGAAAGTGAAATTATTCGTTTAGAGCCTAGTGTAGACTGGAATAAATACATGTGTCCCGAACGTGAAGGACACACCAGTGAAGTTTTCATGAGATATGTGTTATGGTGCAGTGCTAGCATTTTGTTTAAGAACTTTTGTGGTCACTTGAACGGCAAACTCTTTGAAGCCGACGATAAATCAAGGCAAAGAAGCTACTCTGAAGAAGGTAGCACTGTGACTTTTCTCATCATTTACCCGAAATTCTTTCTAAATCCTAAGGTTGAACCATTTCATATTTTATGGACAGGCTTTTTAATAATGCAGCGCGTAAATACTTTTGCTTAAATAAAATTGGAACAACCTCTGTTCTCTGCAGGCCATCTGCTCAACTATGCCTTAAAAAAAACAATAACTGCGCTCTGGTTAACGTTGCCCATAAGGGCCCGATCCCTTCATTCAACCCGTATCCCTGAGCACACCGCCAGCTTCTTCTCCATGACGTCACTCGATCACCGAGTGCTCAGGGCCTTCTGTTGTCTAGGTGGTGTTGGTGTGCTCCCCACGTCCTGCTCCCCTTAAGAAGTGTCACCCCCCCCACCCCCCCATGCCTTGATGCTGGCACCTAGGTACACCCGTTTGCGAAAGTTCCCGCCAAGGTTCGTGACCATGGAAGTGTTGCATGCGCTGGCTTGAGCGTCGGGCTGGCGTTGCTGTAGCCCTCTGCTGGCAGATACTTGATGCCGACTCGAAGGTGCCTTGTTGGCGGCACTGCTCGGACTTCCGAGGTGGGATCGTAGTCCGAGCTTGAAGGTGGTTCTCCGTGCCGCGCCCCAGGTGTCAGCTGCGCAAGCCAGGAGGTCGTCTGCTGGGCGCTGGCTCATGTTGCTGCAAGGCCAGCGTAGCACCGTCCACGCTGCAGGCAGTTCGCACAGCCGCGTCTTGTTTCCTGGTTCTGAAAATTCTATTAGTCCACTGCACAGAATGACATTGTGATAAACAGCATGACTGGCTGGATCCGGGAACACCGTCACTGCCCGTTAAGAAGGGAATGGTCGCATGCATCATCGATTCCCAGCACAGGATAATCACCGCACTGGCCCTCGCAAGTCTGGTCAATGCACACATGCAAACGTGTTGAATTGTTCACTCCACATTCCCGTCGTGGCCTTTGTGGTTACTTGAATACTAAAACGACGACTTGTAGTCAATACTCGGTGCTCTGCTGTTGCTAGGCGTTTACTTCCCAGCAGGAACTAACAAGATGCCAGAAAGGCGCGGCTGTGTGATCACGTGGCTGCATGGCCCGCACTTACGAATGTTCCTCGCAGCCTTCGGGCTACGCAAATATAGCAGTCAGATGGTCAGATAACTTCCACCTGCTATGCAAGTTGTGGCGCGGCTGTGGGCTCGTCGTTTGATTCTGGCTGCTCTCTCTCACTGACCATGGTTGAGGGAGGGTCTGATCTTCATCCTACTGCGCATCACTTGGCACGTAGCATTTCAGGTCGCATATATGTACCGGCCCGCCAATCAGCCTTCCTTTCATGTTCTCAAGTCGGTAAACAAGCGAGGAAACCTTCTCTCGCACTAGATACGGCCCGGTCCACTTCGGCTCCAACAAAGCAGCAAACTGTTTGCTAGAATCGCTGAGAACGTGCTGGCGTCGAAGCACCAGATTGCCCACTTTGTAGCGGATATTCCGATGTGAGCAGTCATGTTGCGCCTACTGTTGTGCCCTAGCAGTGCGAAGATTACGGCACGTTTTGTGTAAAGCTTCCGTCATCTTGGCACTTAGGTGCATCTCGTATTCAGCTCATGTTGCCGGTGCAACTGGCATTCCGCAGCGATCCGCGAGAACCCTATGCATCGGATTCGGCAGCTCTTTCCCCAGGTTGAGAGAAGGCACATATACGCATCACGTTTGAGTGGTTCATTGTCGATCGCAATGCAAACCTGATCTCTGGAAGGTAGGTATCCCAGTCCTTATACTTTTCAGAGAACGCGACAAGCACGTGCTTAATGTTGCGATTGACTCGTTCAGTGGGGTTCGACTGAGCATGGTAGGTTGTTTTCTTGTGCCTAATGCCAAGTGCAGCACACAAGTCAACGAAAACCTTCGCAGTGAAGTAGGACGCATGGTCCGTTATCAACTGTGCCTGTGTTGATTAGTTAGTCTAAGGCACTGTCTAGTGCTTTCTGTTTTGTCAAGCTAATCAGCTGAGGATTACATTTCCATGGGGCAGCATCACCCGTGTCTATCCTGTGCCTCACTAGCGTAGTGAGGCCTGGACGGTCTGTGAAGATTGCGTTGTATTTGTACAACAGCGACGACAGTCGTGCCCTTTCTTTCTCCGGCATGTTGTTGACCTCTGACAAAAGTGGGTGCGCTACCACATGCAGAACCATGGCATACTGTGCTGCCGCCGTGTCTCTCTCCTCGCCTTCGCCGATTACTGTTCTCTCGCTTGGCTGTGGCTGGGTGTGGTCAGCTTGTGCCGTGCTCAAAGACTGGCGTGTCTCCGCTGCCACAGGTGCTTTTGCGAACAGCTTTAAAACACCCGTTCCGTTCTCTCGGTAACCTCCGTTGCCAATGTCTACCACAATGCCCGACTTGACGAGAAAGTCTCGACCCAAAATAACAGGCACTCATAGACTGGGGAGATGCATGAGGCATTGTCGCCTGACTTGTTTCTCGCAACGGATCACTAGCCTAGCTGCACTGCTTGATTGTGCTGCGCCGGAAGCAAGTCGGAAGTTGGTGTCATTATCTCTCAAGCGGATATTGTTCTCACGGAGAGGATGCAACACCTAGTCACCAAATAAAGAAGCGCTTGCCCCGGTAGCCAACAATGCAGCGAATTTCTTTCGGGCTATCGTTAGCTTGATGAACAGCGCCTGCGAGTCCGCAACCCC
Source organism: Dermacentor albipictus (assembly GCF_038994185.2). Lineage (NCBI taxonomy): Eukaryota > Metazoa > Arthropoda > Arachnida > Ixodida > Ixodidae > Dermacentor > Dermacentor albipictus. The sequence continues at coordinate 14,294,885 of NC_091825.1, read as the reverse complement.
CCCTACGCGACAAGCCAAAGGCGCAAGTAACCTGATAGCACCAGTTGTGTTTGCGATGGCTGCCCGGGACCCAAGGTGAATCACTGGTGGCCTCGCCCGTTTCCTGAGCCACGCGCTCGGCCCAGCATGTGGCCGCAGTCGCGGGTGATGTCCCCTGGTCAGCCACCGAAGCCTCGGTGGCCTGGGCTCCCGTCGCTTCACTCCGGCGTGCCGTACCTTTCTTGCACTGTGGTCGGCGTGTGCTGCTCCTTCAGTCTCTCATCGGCCTCACGTTCCTGTCACGGCGGACTGAGTGCAGCGTTCTCGGCGCGTACGGGTCCAAAATGTGGTCTGATCTAGTTCCCAACTACACTGGACGTGCTCGTCAGTGAAAGATGCCAACGCATCGACTATATGAAACCACAAAACTTGCCGATGGGCATGCGAAAAATCGCGAAAGTCCGACTCATAGCGACCGGATAGTGAGCGAATGTGTTCACCCCATGCTGGACACCAACACCTAGTCGTTCGTGTGTACGGTCACATGAACGGTGGCACGTTCAAACAATCGTGTTCGTCCATTCCAGGGTAGGCCTCGCGAGGCTCTCTCACAGAAGCATGGATCGACGCACGTGTAGAACGTCCGCGCCGCTTGCCGACCTTGAGACACAAAGAAAGAGGCTTCTTCTTTCTGAGCCCAAGTAACCCTACTGTTAGGCGGCGTTAGCAGAGCAACACTCGTGGCACCTCTCGTACTACCCTGCAAGCATACTTACTGCGTCCATAAAGCCACACGGCGCTGCCGGATTACAGGAGACGGGAGCTAAAAACAACATAGGGGACGCATGAGAGTCGCACATCCCCACAGTACATACATGCTTCCTCTCGTCTGCCAACACCTTTGTGTCTAGGACTTGAGCTCATGCACGGTGCCTTTGCCCATGCGGGGAGTGCATACTTTGTATAGATCTTTTCCAGACGCTAAGCCAAAGAGCAGTGCCTAGTGCTCACTCGAAGTCGTAGCCTGCGAAGCCGCACTTATCAGAGGCCCAAGCCGAAGGAGATTGCCCGAGCTCTTGCGAGTTGGCCTATTGGCTATCGCGAGAGAAAGTAGCATAGCTGCCGGAACTTTTCCTAGTGGCGTGTCTCGGTGGGAGCCTTTGTTCTCGCAGTGACGGGCTATAGGTGCCCGTCTGTATTTTTGCCCTTGACGCAGGAGTCCTTTGGTTCCCGCAAACCCGCGCAAATGGGCATTTGTGCAGTGTTGGGTGCCGTCGGAGACAATAAACAGTTTCTGCCATATCAGGACATGTTCTCTTGCGTGCGTAGCACTAAGTAGCCCCTTGTGGTCTGAGCTTGCGCACAGCGGTGCGCTAGAGGCGATGGCTGATACAGCCCTGTGGCTCGCTAAGCTCGAACCCATAATGGTCGATACTCCTGTGAGACCCGAAGACCCCCACAAGTGTTCTAGTAAAACTAGTTGGACAGCTAGGTGTTCGCTCTCTTTAACACATTTTTTCATTCATCGTTTTTCACAATGTTGTACATGAGACATCTTTTTCAATTAGGTGGACAGGTGCTTTACAGAATAATATGAAATACTTGATGTTCTCGTTTCATGTTGCTGTAGAGAATGCTGGTTTTGTGAACTCAACAAAACTTACTGAAAGACTAAAATTTTTTTTATTGGTTCTGAAGCTGTGCGCATTTCATAATTCTGAAGATGCAAGAAATGTGGTGAAACTAAATTTCAATGGACAGAATTAATTTCTGCCCAAAGGGGTAAAAACTATGCGACAAAGGGCACAAAAATAGAACTGCTAGGCCGAGTGCTGGTCCTGCAGGGGTTCTGCTGTGTCGAGCTGTGTAAAGCTGTTGTTTCACAGGTATGGTGTTTCCTAAGTGTGCTGGAACTTTCTTATATGGCCACCCCTCATGTTCTGTAGATTTACCTGGTTTAAGGTGCTGAGCTGAAGAGGAGGTAATTTGTTGAGGTGATGCCTGTGAGGACACGATTCTGCAGCAATAAGTGTTGTGCACTATCATCAGTGAACTGATGTCTTATTTCCTTTTGTTCACCTGCATCACAGTGGCTGTGGCATTTCACTACTGAGCTCCAGGTCGCAATTCCCAGCTGTGGCATTCAATAGGAGCAGAACATGCTCATGTTTGGTGCTGCTCACCAATCAGTTCCAGGTGGCCAGAATTTATCAGGAGCGTGCCACTGTTGTCACAATTTCAGGACATTGAACCCCCACAGTTATTTTTCTCAATCATACGTGATGTTCCTTCCGTGCAGGTCATGGACTCTGCAGAGACACTGGGTGACTTTGAGCCATCGCACTGCAGTGTGCTCTTTACGTACGCTGTTGGCATGTCCCTCGTGGCTGCTGCTGTCTGCCTTCTGCTGTGGAATGAGGTAGTGCTGACTGGGCAACCTCTAGTGTGCTGTAACACTGCAGTGCGTGCATGCATCTTCATCCGGTTTGCCAACCCTGTTTGTCTATCCCATTTCCCTGCCAGCTTGGGTCACTCAGTAGTTCATGGTCTTATGGATAGAGCATTAGGCTGCTTTGCTGAGGAAACCCCGTTCAAAATAACTTGGGTCACTGGGTGGGTGGCTGTTGGTATGTGGCACTTTTCAATGACAAAAAAATCGTTTAAAATTTTGCTGGGGCTGGATGGATTTGAACCCGTTTCATATATATTCGAACAATATTCTCTGAACATATTTCGAAACGTGCTATGCACAGACTTCGTGGTGCAACCAATAGATGACACAGTGGGTCCAGAGGAAAGTGCAAGAGAGGAACCTGGCTTCAAACACGCCACGTACATGACATGTTTCAGAGGTAACGATACAGTGTGTCACTACGTTGCTTCAATGCTAATCAGCATTCACCATGAAATAGGTTCCTGCAAACAGTTTAATTAGCACAATTAGTTTTAATTAGCCTAAGATATGGATACTATCTAAAATATTACTGTGACACAGGGTTTGCACCATTAGTCTACCTGCCTGTCCGTTCAAGGGAGTACGTGGCAATTCAAGTGGTCAAATTGAGCAAATTTTCAATTTTCTTATTTTTTTTTTCACGATCCACATACCTTTATTTACCTTGTTGTGAACTACTATAACAAAATATATGGTAGTCATCGCAAAAACAGTGCTTTCCTAAAGTGCTGTCATCAAAAATTGCGAAAAAATTGAGCTTCAGAAGGCACTGTCGCACCGCAGATCCCTCAACTATCCGTTGACGCAGCGCCGCCACCTTGGTATCATCATAAAGAGGAGAGACCAAAGCTCAACACAGCTGCATGATGTGTCTCTCCACAGAAAATAAACCAGCAAACGCAAGCGAAAAGAAGGCAAAAGTGGCATGGCGATTCGGCACAGTAGTCACGTGGAGCACACGGTGCGCTCCTGTTGGCTGTTGTAGATTTGAAGTGCTGATGAACCTCTCTCGCACGCATTTGCGCATCAGTGAGCTGCGCATTCCGAACAATATGACTGATGATCGTGATAGCTTAACCCTTTCGTTACCATGCCTATTCAAATCGATCACCAGTGATCGATACTTTAGATAGCCGATTTCTACATGTTGGAGCCATTTCATATCCACTTAAGGTCACCCAGTGGATAGTACAGACACTGAACTTTCAGAATCAGTTTAAATTTTCACACTCTGGTGATGTGATTTTTGACGGACCGTTTTGCGAACTAATGCACATATGTCGTAGTGAAAAGAGGCATGGCTGTTACTTTCTGCCATGCTTGAGAAAAAAGCATGCCGCTCACGATTCCGCTGCACTTACATAAAAATTTTGCAATCAAATGACTCCCAGTAAGTCAAGAATTAAATCATATTGCCGGCTTTGCCATCCCCAAGTACTGAGTGGTGATAATTAACCAAAGATAACGCCAGCTGTTCACTACTGAGCTTTGGTTTGAAGTTGGAGTCGTTTTATTCCTTCAAAGTGTATTTCAGAAGGTCCACCACATGTCCAACATGTGGACCTGGCATTTTAAAACAGTTTCCAAGAGTATCGGTTTCGCTGCTCACGTAAAACCCAGGCAAGGAGCACTGCTGGTGTCACTGCGCAGTTCTGGAAAGCCGCTCCCATGGCATTGTCCTGCGCAGTAGCGTCGCAAGAAAAGCGTTGTGCTCGAAACTACGCTGCACCCGCACTTCAATTTAGTGATGAGGACTCGAGTTATGATTCCGAAGATGACAGCAAAGCAGATTCAAGCTCTGATGGTGACTATGATTTGAGTCAGCATGGGACATCCGCAGCTGTTCACAGGCAAGTTCCGTTACGGGCTTGAGTCGTCTCCTTCCTTGTGTGCACTTATCTGCTGATCTTTTTGTATGACCTGAGAGCTCTATTGATTATCTTCACGGTGCACACTTTGCTTGGTTATGATGTGCTACTATCGACAGCAAAGAAACTTCTGTATGTGCCAAGAAGGCTGCCCATAGCACATTTTGGTCCTGCACTACGGATCAGCAAAAGACAGTTTACAGTGGCGTGAGATTTCATTCTACCCTTCTTCTCTGCACAGGTGATAAAAACAATCTGCAAAAATGCAAACAGATATGCTTGGATAGATGATCTTGTAGTAGTCCAGCTATGCTGAGAGCGATCGGTCCTGGAAGAGGTGCATGACTCTAGACGAACTGGTGAAGTACATTCGCCCATAAAATAATGCGGGGCGCATGAGCGCGTGGCGAAACGGCCCTCCACACCTTCTAGCGGTGCACCCCTGTTGTCAAGACCGACAGCTGCACGCATGTGCGTCCCTCCAGGACTACAAGTGTGCAAGTTTCCGCACTTCCTTCTTGCGTGCCAGCAAGAACCGAGTGCTGCCACAAGGTCCCCCTCTTGCGATTCACGCTGTGGCGGCTACAATGGGTAAAACTTCGTTTATATAACATAAATCAAGAGTTCATTTTCGTCTAGCCTGTCTCCTTCTACAGAGTGCGTTTTCTGCCACGCTGTTCGGTGAAAGAACACCCCGTTTGTAAAAAGAACGAAACAACAATGATTGGCCCCAAAAAGGCGCAGTGCAGAAAAAAAACCCAAATGACTTGTTGCATTTGTCACAGGGCCCTATGCGTCCGCACTCGTGACTTTACAAAAAGCGCCTGCAGTGGTGTGCGCAAGCTCATGCTTCACATAGTTTTGCTCATCGAAGGTGCCACAGCACCAATCGCAAGAAGGGCACCTCGCGGCTACATTCACATATCGCTGACGTGCAAGGAGGAAGTGCGGAAACATGCACTCTTGCAGTCCCAGAGGGACGCGCAGGCGCGCAGGCATCGGTCTCCACAATAGGGGTGCGCCACTACAAGGTGCGGAGGGCCGTTTCGCCACGCACTCGTTGTGGGGCACTCGTGCCCCACAATATTTTTTGGGTGCGTGTACGTTCCTTGAACTTCTCATCGGACCATCCTCAGAAGAGGCTGGAAAGAGGGAACTGCAGAATGTGTTACGACGACCGCGTAGTTGAACAAAAACCAGACATTTTGTGGGAAAAGTGCGGAGTGCACCTATGCCTCACGAAATCCAGGAACTGCTTCACCGCATGCCATGAGCGATGAACTGGTCTTAGTTTCTTTTTTGTATCCAAAAAACGGTGGTATACTGAGCATTTATCTTTTCAGGCATTACTCCTGGGTTATTTATCTTGGAAATGCATATTCGGAATTTCCTTTTATATTAATGTTTTTGTAGATATCATGTTTTATTTATTTTTGCTTTCATCAACTGGCAGCAAAAATGGCGCTTTCTAGAATTTTAATGTTTTTGGAAAGAGCATTTCATTATGCACAATATGCTATGCTGCAATATGTGGTGGAATATTATTTGTAATAGTAAATAATTTTTTTCCGAGGCCTATAAAATGTGACCATTTTCTCACAGTAACGAAAGAGTTAACACACGTGTTCTGCGATAAGCCCCAGAGGAAGCAAGTTCCGAATGGCCCAGTCATACAGAAGACCATGAAAGGCTTGGAACAGAGGGCGAAAACCACTCCTAGAAGCGGATGCCGCTGACCGTGTCGACGAGGCATGACCGGCACACGTAGGTGACCAAGAATGCGCATCCACGTGCGACGCTGATGTGACTGAGGGCTATGGCTACAGGGTGTCCGCATATGGTCGTGACGGCAACATGACTACGGCGAGAGCGGAAGTTTCCGTATCAAATATTCAGCTGCGAATTTCAGCTCCAGCTCTCACGAATGAAGAGGCTGCACAATGAGAGGGGACAAGAGCGGATGTTTTAAATGCGCTGACATCCACCTCTGCACAACGCATGGATGCACAACGCATCAAAAAGGCTACTAAGTGCACGAAAAAGGTAAAGAAAATGGTTCCTCACAGGCAAAGGACTACATGCCAGGCGGGTTTTAGGTGCTCAAAGTAAAAATTTTAATGTTTACAACCAATGAAACTTTGAGCTCCGTTTTCTCAGCTTTCATTATCTGTGCAGTTGCTTTCAGTCATCCCAGTGCCATTTCACAATGAATGAACACAAAATCATTCTGTCTTTTCTACTTAGATCCTGAAACATTGATGAGTGCAGGAAAGCTGTCCATTTTTATCTTCACTTCATAATTTTTTAAAGTCATTAGTAAGACAATATGCATAGGAAAGTTCAAAAAAAGCATTTACGCTCATTTTGACAGTTAAAAAATAAACAAATTGCTTTATTGCACAAAATGTGCCTTTGTCATCATGCTGAGTGAAAATCCTAGTGAACTTATGTGTCATTAACTAATTAATTTTGAGATGACCATTAGAGGCTGTCAAGTGTTGTAATGTGAAAACTATAACGGATAGCACAAAATTGATTTCCGTTGTGATATCAGCATAACAAATCACACCTGTGTGCCAAATTTCATCAATTTATTCATATAAATAAAAACAAGTTTTCCTTGCCAATTGCCAATTGGTTGTGAAAGGACACTAAAGGCAAATACTAAGTCAATGTGGACTGTTTAAATACCATTCCACAAACCTCACGATGCGTGTTTCGTGCCAAGAAAAGACTTATTTTACAAGAAAATTGGATCTGAAAGGTTCGAATACTCTTTTTGAAATTCAGATCTCCTGCCATCCAACTGGGGAGTGGTGACGTTGCAGATGCCATCACCACCCTTTGCTGCGGTCAGTGAGTAAAACGGCGCCCAACAGACGGCGGCGCCGAGCCAAGACAGAGCGGTGGGTTTGCTGCTGCATCCTTTTTGGTCAAGTGGTGTTGACCATTCGGGCATCCCGCGACAACACATGGAGGTTGAATTCTCTGCTATTTGCAGTTTGTGCAAGTTTCTCGAGCCAGCAAAAGAAATTTCAATTAGCTTTTCCAAAAGATGAAATAGAATTGGAGAAGTAGCATTTTATTTCGTCTTGTAATACAATACAAGGATGTTTTTTGCAACGAGTGGTTGAGTACTAGAGACAAAATATAACTGAGGAGTGCTTTCGTCATCACGCAGTCAGTTGAATGTTCCGAGGGGGTCTCTAATCATGTCCTGCATTTACCTCAATTTCTCGATTATTAAGGCTCTGTTTGTGATAATATTAACTTCTCAGAGATTCTCGAGCACTGATCTGTCACTTTAGCTTGACTTAATATTTGCCTTTAGTGTCCTTTTAAGTTGCTGTGTGCATTATGGGAAACCACTGGGAAGGCGGGAGATGGATATTTAAGACAATGAGCAAAATGAGAACAAGGTGAAAAAGGAGCCAACGTTCCTGGAGGAGCCAAAAAGGAGCCAACGAGCCTACCTGTCCAAGCAATGCCGACCATACACTGGCCAAGCTCGGAGCCGGTCTGAAAGCCCATATCCAGAAAACTAAAAGCAGCAATCGATGGAGGTGTGGTTGCTGTTCATTGAACTGATGAAAATCCTCCGCCGCTGCCGAAGACGCCAGAAAGACTATCTCGACAACATATCAACGAGACACCGCTATCCCGACAAAGCCTAGAAACAAAGACTACACCGACAAAAGAAGACCTGACGACGCGACGTTCCAGCTACAGGTCAGCATGACGCAGCTGTGATCCATCACCAAAACCAAACTGCAACGCACGACAGAGAACCACTGACCTTGACGTGCTTCTTGACGGCCACGCAGTCATCGCTTTAGCCGGTTACTCAGTTATGAGGGGACCCATCGCTCCCCTGTTGAAGGAAGTTAAGACTGCATGTGAAGGCCCTTGAATTCGGACAGCTGGAGGACACCTAATAACATCGACTGGTATCTGCACAGCAGGAATTACCGTTTGTGACCAGACTTACCCTGCCACCTTCGTTATCCTCCAACAGTGTTCATTAGGTGTCATTCTCGTCATGAACTTCCCGAACCAACATGGCGCAATCATCGACCTGAAGTCGATGTCGATAATGCTATCTGAATATCAAGCGATACAGCCAGAGAGCCTTCGTAGTCGCCATGCCTTGAGTGTGCTAGAAGTTCAAATAAGCATCTCGCCTCGCTTCAGCATTGTCAATTTCATCGGCACCGATACACCTGCAGACGATACAAAGACTGCTTTTCGACGTCATGGAGAATTCAGCAAATGCCATTTTCAAAGCATCGCATATAAACCGAAGAGTGTGCTCAACCACTCTGCCGGAGCCCTTACAGACTTACAGAGAACATCAAGCTATTAGGCAACAAGTTGACAAAATGCTGCACGACGACATCGTCCAGCTGTCAAAAAGCCTGTCGGCCTCTCCTGTAGTCTTGATGAAGAAAAAAGACGGAACCCTACGTTTCTGCGTCGATTATCGTCGACTGAACAAGATCACAAAGAGGATGTATACCCCCTCCCACGGATAGACGACGCATTGGATCGGCTCTGCAACGCTAAATACTTCTCGTCAATGGACTGGAATGGAACGGGTCTGGCTACTGGCAAATAGAAGTCGACGAGAGAGATCGCGAAAGACTGCCTTCATCACGCCAGACAGCCTCTGTGAGTTCATGGTTGCACTATTTAAACTGTGCTTGGTGCCTGCAACATTCCAGCACGTGACGGACACGGTTTTAGCAGGATTGAAATGGCAGACATGTCTTGTTTACTTGGATGACGTCGTAATTGCCGGAGATTTCGACGATCACCTCAGGTGGCTTGCGACAGTGCTAGAGGCCATCAAGACATCAGGGCTTACTCTAAAGCCCTAAAAGTGCCGCTTCGCATATGATGAGCTTCTGTTCCTAGGCCACGTCATCAGCAAATCTGGAGTCCGCCCCAACCTGTAAAATACAGCTGCCATCACAATGTTCCCGCAGCCCATCAACAAGAAGGCAGTGCGTAGATTCCTTCGCATGTGTGTCTTCTACAGGCGCTTTGTGAAGGACTTTTCATGCATCGCTGAGCTGCTGACACATCTAATAAAATCCGATGTCGAGTTCAAGTGGCAAATGCCGCAGGCCGATGCATTTCAAGATCTCAAACGACGCATGCAGTTGCTGCCGGTACTTGCGCACTTCGACGAGGACACCGGTACAGAAATCCACACTGATGCCAGTAGCCTTAGCCTCGGTGCCGTCCTAGTCCAGAGGAAAGACGGACTTGAACGGGTGATAGCTTATGCTAGCCGGTTGCTGTCAAAAGCGGAAGGCAATTATTCTACTATGGGAAAGGAATGCCTCTTCATCATTTGTGTTACAGCAAAATTCTGCCCTTACATATGTGGCAGGCCATTCAAAGTTGTCAGCGGCCATCACATGTTGTGTTCGCTAGCGAACTTAAAGGGACACTAAAGGTTACCAGAAAGTCAAGTTAAAGTGATAAAGCAATGCTCTAGAACACACAAGGCGTCAATATAATCCAAACAGAGCTTTAGTAACTGAGAAATTGAGGTAAATGCATGACACGATTTGAGACCCCCCAGCGACATTCCAGTACTAGCCCGATGACGAAAGCACTCCTCATCATAATTTATGTCACTATACTGAACTACTCATATTAAAAAGATCATTTCATTAGATTATAAGACGGAAGAAAATGCTACTTGTCTACTTCTATTCGATTCTAAGAAAAAATAACATTTTGACATTACCCTTGAGTAGTATGGGTGATTGAAAGGTTTCATTTTCGCTCGACTTTGCGCCGCGCACACTTTGGAGTTTCAGTTGTTTCTTTATCCCGTTGTGCTGCGGTGGTCCTGCTGGCTCGCGAAACTTGCATTTGGAACAAGCAGCGAGAATGCCACGTCCATGTGATGTTGTGGGATGCGCGAACGGTCCGCGGAACTTGGCCAAGGGCAGTTGCTGCGGCGAATCTAACGTTGCCTATCACTGTGTGCCAACGAGCGAACCTCTCCGTTCGAAGTGGTTAAGTGCCGTACCTCTGCCACAGCGCGCTGGCAAAGAGCCGAAAAATCACGTAGTGTGCTCGCTGCACTTTCGTACAGAGGATTACGAGTTCAACGCCGACTTACTGAAGTCGCGTGAAGTGCCTTTCAAAGCAGGCCGTCGTCGTAGTAGTACGCAACGACGCCGGCAGCGTGAGCCCTCAACAGCAGGTCACGTTCATCAGTGCTTAAATCGCTGAACTCGAGCCCAGCATCACGAGCTAATGTGTCGTTGTCAGGGTCATCCATTGCAACGAACGTCGAAGTTGTCATCATAAAATAAAGAACCAGCTTTTCGTGCGCTTTCCCTTTCGCTAGTCACCATAGTTCCGCTTTCACGCTGCTTTCGGCTCTGTCTTGGCTCTTTCTCGCCGCGCGTTTGCGTGTTATGCAGAAAAGCTGTAGCGCCGTCTGCAGGAGCCGTTTTACTCACCGACGATGCAATGTCACTATGAGACCATGACGTCAATACTCCTCGATCGGAGGTCGGGTGATTTGAACTGCGTTAGAGGCACGCGGACGCTTCAAAACGCATTTTCTCTTAAATTAAGTCTCTTCTTCGAACGAAACAAGCGTTTCGAGGTTTCTGGGATGGTATTTCAACAGTCCACGTTGACTTAATATTAACCTTTAGTGTCCCTTTGAAGGACCCTTCAGGACGGTTTGTGTGGTGGAGCCTCAGACTGTAAGAATATGATAGCACTGTAATGTACAAGTCCGGACACAAACACTCCGATGCCAACTGCCTGTCACACGCCCCCATTGACCCTCCGCCGCAAGATGATGAGGATGATGACATCTTCCATGGAATAATAAGCGCTAAAAACTTCACTGAACAGCAACGGGCAGACTCAGAGCTAAAAGGCCTCGTTGAGTGCTTGGAAGGGAACATCGATGTTGTCCCGAGATAATTTAAGCGAGGATAATCTTCGTTTTCGCTTCAAAAGAACCTACTCGTGAAGAAGAACTTCTCACCAGTCCGCGCCAGCTACCTTCTTGTTGTTTCGTCAGCGCTGCGTCCAGAAATACTGCACGCCCTACACGACGATCCAACCACTGGGCACCTCCGATTCTCCCAGACGCTGTCGAGGATACAGGAAAGGTATTACTGGCCGCGTCTGACTGCTGACATTGCCCGTTACATCGAGACATGCCGAGACTGTCAGGGACGCAAGACACTACCGACAAGGCCAGCAGGATTACTACCGCCAATCGAACCTCCTTGCAGACCATTTCAGCAGATCAGGACGGATTTGTTGGGACAGTTTCCGACCTCAACATCCGGAAACAAGTGGATCGTTTCGGCGACGGGCTATCACACCCGCTTCGCTGAAACTAAAGCTCTACCGAAAGGCAGCGCAGCCAAAGTCGTGAAATTTTTCGTCGAGAACATCCTGCTGCGAGATGGTGCCCCAGAAGTCCTCGTCACCGACAGAGGAACGGCCTTTACAGCAGAGCTCACCCAAGCCATTCTACAATACAGCCAGACCAGCCACAGGAGGACAACTGCCTACCACCCACAGAATAATGGTCTTACGGAGCGCCTGAACAAGACCCTTGCCAAAATGCTAGCAATACACGTTGTTGTCGAGCACAAGGCATGGGATGCGGTCCTGCCATATGTAACCTTCGCTTACAATATGGCGGCGCAAGAAACAACACAGATCATGCCGTTCAAGCTGGTTTACGGCAGGAACTCGACGACGACCCTCGACGCCATGTTGCCACATGTCACTGACAAAGAGAATCTTGACGTTGCCACCTATCTCCAGTGCGCCGAAGAAGCCAGACAGCTCACCCGCCTGCCGATCAAGAACCAGCAGAGGACTTACAGCCAATGCTACAACCTATGACGACGCTACGTCCAGTACCAGCCTGGCGACCATGTTTGGGTTTGGACCCCGATACGCCGATGAGGACTCGACAAGAAGCTTTTACGCTGCTATTTTGCACCCTACAACATTATCCGCTGCATTGGCGCACTCGAATATGAAGTCATACCAGATGGCGTTTCGCTATCACAGTGCTATCACTCACGACCTGAAATAGTCCATGTTGTGCTGCTTAAGCCATTCTACCAGCATTAAAGAACTTTTCGACTTTGCATAGCTGAACTTTGGGCTATCTTTTTTAAGCTACACATCTTTGGACTTTACTTCTTTGCTGTTTTGTTACTGTTGTTTAACAACTGACCTCATTTTTCATTCTCCTGTTATGTTTGTAGCATTGGGACGATGCTTTTTGTGAGAGGGACATAACACATGGACTTATTTATCTTTTTCGGGTGAGCGCTTTTCACCATCTAACAAATGTTATCGCTCAGCGCTGGATGCGCCTGCGTGTATTAGTAGTTTCTGGAATGTTACGGATGGTTCTATCCGCTGTCTGTTATCGCCAAACCTTGTGTAATCTGATGGCATGTATGCACGACGCGAATAGTGTAGAACTCTCTGGAGGACATGCGGGCGCCAGCGATTTCTCTGGAACGTTCGATGGCTCGTATATAAAAGCTGATGCGCTTGGCTGGCAGATCAGATTTCGTCGATTGCCGACTGTGTTTGCTGCTATCGTTCTGCTTTAAGTGTAGCTTGTTTTTGTAGTCACAGGTTCGCACAATAAAAGTTACTTTCATCTTTTGCCGTATTGCTACTGTGTTCTTTACCATCACTACTATGTGACGATATACCACCTAGCACTCAGTGTCATGCTGCATTGCAATCCTTTATGAAAAAGTTTGTTGCTTTTTCGTATGCTACAATGCATGTATTGAAACACGATACTATATCCCCTTCCTTCACGGCATACATGATTGTGGACACGACTTACTTTTGCCATTACTTCGCAGTGGTTGCAAGGAATAGGCAATGAACATTACACTTTGAGTAAATTGAACATTCTTTTCCCTAAAGTACATCCATTTCACCTCTGAGTGAATTTTGTTGTTTCAGACGACCGCTTTGGTGAAGGCACTAGCGTGTTTGACAGGACATTTGAAGTGGGGCGTTTTGGTAGTACCGTATTTACTCGCATAATGATCGCACTTTATTGTAAAAAAAAAATGATGCAAACTCAGGGGTGCTATCATTACGCGGGTTCAATTTCTTGCGAAAAGAAAAAAAATATTTTTTTCATTCTCCATTGCTGCGGGATGACAAGTCAACAAATAGGCAGCTGCCACTGTATGTAGTAAGTATGTAAGTATGTATGTAGAAAGCTGAACACGCCGAACGTGATTTTTTTCTTCTTCTCATGAGTACATTACGTGCATTGGAACAGTTTCTTCCATATCAGTAATTAATAATATCATTAATATCGGCGAGTTTGCAGCAATAACCTAGCCATGTCCACTTTGAGGGGACAGAAACAAATGGGCGTGCTTAGCTGCCAGTGACATAGAAACACATGGTGGGCATGCTGTGGAAACTGTGGCATTTGTCTTCACTACTATCCTAATGCAGCACATTTCCGCTAAGGGTGGGAGAATATCTTAGCTGTGTTACAAGCATCAGTGTATTAATAGGGTACACTTCTAACGTATCAGTGTAAACGTGACTACTATCGTTGCCACTTGCGATTTGTTGCGTGCCCACGATTGCAGACAAGAAGAATTGAAAAGCACCTTTTTTGTTGTTGTTGTTGTTGACCACAACCATTATAAAACCTGCACATAATAAAGGCAAGTTTGGTTGTAGCTTTCTTCTTGTAATGGAAGTGTGGAAAGTGATGGAAGGAATGAAATGCGGCATCTGCTTAAGAATGTTTGGTGCATGCAGACCGCCTGATTTGTCTTGAAGAGTCATTCGCGTAGCATTCGACAGATGGTAAGCTCAATCATTATTAGCTAGACTTGGGACACGACATATCGCTGCGGCAAGTTCGGGGTGCGATCATTACACAGGAAACAAAAAAATTGAATTTTGACGAAAAAATTTAGGGGTGCGATCATTATGCGAGTAAATACGGTAATTGGGAAAGATTTTTTCCCTTGTTGCAATGCTTCCACCCAATAATTAACCTGTGCTTGTAGTTCGAGCTGGTGATTCATTATTTTTAATGAAGGAACGTAGCATGAATGACAGTACAATAAATGAATAATTAATCACTATGTAATTATGGTGGCCGTCTATAAAATAGAGTTTTAATGAAGTCTCCAGCACCTTGGCATAAAATTTCACGCATTTATCGACAGTGGGAACGTAATTCGTTACTGAAGGGGATATTTATATCCAAAGTAGACAGAGGTAGCTAGAAAGACAGAGACTGCTTTCTTTGGCAGCATGTATCTCGCCCTCAGTGGGGAAGTAAACTTGTTGAAACATTGGCGCATCCTTTGTTTCACTGCTGTTGATACACGTTGATAATCTTCTATGTATGTCTCTGTAGTAGTGAACAAAAGTCATGTAGGGAAATGGAGTTGATGTTCAGCTGCCATTGCTGTGCCTTGCTTGTGGACACTGTGTTGTTTTTTGCCTCTCAGCACAGGGCTGGTGCTCTGTCCAGGGCACTTGACCAAGCCTTGGAGCAAGTCGTGCACATTGAGGAGGGTCAAGCGGCACCAACAAACTCTACACGCCTCATTCACATCACAGGGCAGCTCTCGTCAAGGCAGGCAAGTTTGCAAATTGTTCTGGGCATCATCTTGGAAGGACAGAGCAGTGGCACAACAGGGACATTGCTCTGTTTTTATGGCAAACACGCATATTTGCTGACTAACTTGGGGCAGCATTTCTGTGGCACCATGAACAGCTTGACCTCCTCATTACAATGCACTATTGAGCATGGGCTGGGTGTTCCACTGATGTGGTTGTGAAATAGAGGTGGGGTTACAGAGCTGACGTTGGTTGTAATAGATGTAATAACTAATGCCGCAGATGCTGTGTTACTTGAAATAGAGGTAATGTTGATTGGGGCATTAGAACAGCAAACCACAGCAACTGTAAATAAACATGTATGTTGTGCCATCTGTTTTGGCACCCAGTGTAAAACGCATATGCCTAAAATTATTTCTTCATAACTTCAAACAATTACAAAGTTCAATACTGCACAGTTGGGTCTGAGCAGTATGCATCGCTTTGAATGTGGCCCGTTGGAACAGATACAGAGCTTCGCACATTTGACACAGACAGGAAGAGCAGTGCTCATTTCATTGAACAAGAAACTGAGTGCTCCCATGTGTAGGGATGTGCGGGCCACATAGTGGGTGGCCACCAGTCTATTGTTTTTTGCTGGCAGGCATCGCTCCACATGCATCGTGCAGCAGAGTGGCGGAGTGTGTAGGCGTGGTGTTTGGCACTAGGTGGATGGAAAACGGCTCTGTGCCCTTGCAAATGACATAGTCGGACATAAGCCTTCCAATTTCTTTTTTTTTTCAGTCAGTTCTTATTATGCTACTTTTCGATTTTTCTGGAACCATTTGCGCCAACTTGCTTTCATGCTGCTTGCTGAATGTTTTTCTGTGTTGGAAGAAAGGTCAGAGAGAGAAAAAAAACTGTGCCAGTACTCATTTGTCACCTTGAATTGCACTGTTGAATTTTCCAGGTTGCAATTGATGAGACATATAATATCTCGGTTGCGGCTGTGAAACTGCGGCGCCTGGTGGAGGTGTACCAGTGGGTCGAGAAGAGCACATACAGGTGAGTCATTCAGTCGCACTTGTTTCTCCTTATGGTGCCCACACCTGTGGCAGTTTCTACAAAAAAACATTGAACATTTTTGCACAGAACTTTTAAATCTGCAAGCTCACTTGATTATGAATGTGCTGTGATGAGGTTTATTGAAGCAGTCGAGTGATAGCCGGAGATAGAGCGGCAGCAACGATAGCTCAGCTGGATGGGTGAACTGGCCACACGACACGGGGTGGTGACGGTGCTTTCTAGCTTGCTGATCTTCTGGCTTCGAGGCATGCAGTGGCAATGGAACTTTCTAGTGCTGTTCTTCTTGCTTACAATTGCCCCCTCGGCTGAAAAATGAGCCATTCTGACGACCTACGGGGACAACAAAACAATGGGCTCATAATAAGGCTTGAGCCTGTCTGCACGAACGATTTAACATCCCCGGTGACGGTGGTCACTTGGGAGCGTCAGTGGCTCGACGATGTAGTTGATGGGCGAGGTTTGTGCAATGACTCGATAAGGACCATCAAATTTGGAAGCAGTTTGGAAGAGAGGCCAGGACTCATAGAGGGGACCCAGAGTCATACGAGGGATTCAGGTGGGAAGGTAGGAGCAGGTCTACCGTCGGCGCGTCGAGGCTTTTTGCCAGAGTGGTCTGCGGAAGTTAGCAAGCGAGTGAGCTGCCTGCATTCCTTGGCATGCTTATCGGTGGTGTAAACTGGAGTGTACTCTGAAGCATCTGGACAATATTGACGCGTGTACTTGTTTGTCTTTATCGGGCGACACGTTTCACCACCTAACAAATGTTATCATACAGTGCAGGACGCGCCTGCATGTATCAGAAGTTTCTGGAATGTTATCGATGCTTCCATCCACTGTCTGTGACCGAACCTTGTGTAATCTGATTGCATGTGTGCGCGACGCAAATAATGTAGAACTTTGTGGAAGGCACGCAGGTCCCAGCGAGTACTCTGGAACATTCGACCACTGATGTATAAAAGCCGACGCGCTTGACCCGCCGATCAGATTTTTGACAATCACCGACCATGTTTGCCGCTATCGTTGTGCTATAAGTGTAGCCTGTTTTTGTGGGCACAGGTTCGCCCAATAAAAGTTAGTTTCGTCTTTCACAATATTCCTACTGTGTTCTTCATACGTCACTCCACGTGACATCTGGTGGAGGTGCTTTTCATTCATGTACCGAATGCCCCCGACAAGCTGTGACTTAATCTCAGACCCCAAAGAGGACACCAACGTAGTCCCAGACCATCGAGCAAGCCACCGCCTTCAACAGCTGCCCCCGGAGCACGGACTTCTACCTGACAAGACCAAGAAGATTGTGGCCAAGGCAACCCCAATGGCAGCCCCAGCATCCCCCATTGTGCTGCAGCAGCCCAGGAAGCCTCCGACGTTCTGCGATTCAACATTCGAGGACCCGGAAACCTGGCTTGAGACGTATAAGAGGGTCACTGCATTTAACAGCTGGAACAGCGATGACAAATTGCGACATGTCTTCTTCGCATTGTAAGACGCTGCCAGGATGTGGTTTGAGAACCGAGAAGCCACCTTACCGACCTGGGACCTTTTCCGAAGCTGCTTCCTGCAGACATTCACAAGTGTCGTACGCTGAGAACGAGCCCAAGCACTACTAGAAACCCGAATGCAGCTGCCTAATGAGACCACCGCGATTTTTACAGAAGAAATGAGCCGTCTCTTCTGCCACGCCGACCCTGAAATGCCCGAGGAAAAGAAAGTCTGCCTACTGATGCGTGGTGTAAAGGAGGAACTTTTTGCCGGAATGGTACGGAGCCCACCGAAGACCATCTACGAGTTTCTTTGCGAGGCCACCAGCATCGAGAAGACGCTGGAAATGCGGAACCAGCAATTCGGCCACCGCACGAACTCGACAAACTACGCCGGAGTTCAGTCACTGGCCACCGACGACCTGCGCAAGGCTATCCAAGCGGTTGTGCAGGAGGAGCTACAAAAGCTGTTCCCTTCATCACAGCCTCATGTGGCTTCGACGCTGTACGTGAGGAGCTCCAACAACTCGGAGTAGTCCCTGAATCACCGCAGCCTCAGCCACAAGCGATGACATACGCCGCTGTAGCCCACCGTCACGTACCCCCTCTGCGCCCACGGAAGGGCCCAGTGACGACACAGTTCCATCGTCCGCCACCATCCCCGCCGCCAGCATGCCAACCGATCGCCCCACGCAGCATACCAAGGAAGACTGGTGTTTGGTGCGCCCCCAACCACCGTCCGCTTTGCTATCACTGTGGAGAAGCCAGGCACATCTACCGTCGATGCCCATACCAGGAAATGGGACTCCGAGGGTTCGCCGTTAACGCGCCGCGACCACAGATTGGCAAACGACCTCGCGATATCGCCGACTACCTCTCCGCCACTCAGTAGAGCCCTCGACGACCATCCCATTCGCCGTCACCAGGCCACTACCTGTCGCCACAGAGTTGACCATACACCGGCCCAGCCCGGGGCCGCTTCGCAAGCCCATATCCGGAAAACTAAAAGCAGCAACCGATGGAGGTGCGGTTGCTGTTCGTCGAACAGACGAAGGTCCTCCGCCGTTGCGCCAACGAAGTCAGGAAGCCAAGACTACACCAACGAAAGACGACTTGATGACGCGACATTCCAACATCAGTTTAACATGACGCAGCCGTGATCCGACGCCAAGACCTAACTGCAACGCCAGACAAAGAACCACTGACCTCTACGTGCTTCTCGATGGCCACGGAGTTACCTCCTTAGTGGACACAGGGGCTGATTACTCCATCATGAGTGGACACATCGTCGCCCAGTTGAAAAAAGTTAAGACTACATGGAAAGGCCCTCAAATTCGGGCCGCTGCAGGACACCTCATAACACCGACTGGAATGTGCACAGCAAAAATTGCCATTCACGATTGAACTTACCCTGCCACCTTCGTTATCCTCCAACAGTGTTCACGGGACGTCATTCTCGGCATGGACTTCCTGAACCAACATGGCGCAATCATCGACCTGAAGTCAAAGTCAATAACGCTGTCGGAAGATCAAGCGATACCGCCGGAGAGCCTTCCTAGACACTGCGCCTTGAGTTTGCTCAAAGATCAAGTGAGTATCCTGCCTCGCTCCAGCATTGTTATTTCGGTCGGCACCGAAACGCCTGCTAACGTAGAAGGCGTCATCCAAGGCGACCAGCGTCTACTGCTCGATCGCGAAATTTGCGTCGCAAGAGGAATCACTCGACTGCACAGAGGAAAGGCGAAAGTGTTGCTGACAAGCTTCAGCCAGGAGTTCAAGCACATCAGCAAGGGCACGACGATCGCATACGTCGAGGATTCTGCCGCATCTATCCCGACGACCGTAGTTCCCAAACCAGACTGACATAAATCCAAGTTTCCCCATGATTAAGCAACAACAGCTCACAAGTTTGCTTTGATGATACAAAGAGTGCTTTTTGACATCATCAAGGATTCGACAAATGCCAGTCGCAAAGCATCGCATAAGAACCGAAGAGTGTGCTCGACCACTCCGCCAGAGCCCTTATCGAGCTTCTACGCGAGAATGTGAGGCTATAAGGCACCAAGTCAACGAAATGCTGCGCGATGACATCATCTAGCCGTCAAAAAGCCCGTGGGCATCTTCTGTAGTCTTGGTGAAGACAAAGGACGGAACCCTACGTTTCTGCATCGATAATCGTCGTCTGAACAAGATCACGAAGAAGGCTTGTACCCCCTCTCACAAATAGACGACACATTGGATCGGCTCTCCAACGCTAAATACTTCTCGTCGATGGACCTCAAGTCTGGCTATTGGCAAATAGAAGTCGACGAAAGACATCGCGAAAAGACTGCCTTCATCACCTCAGACGACCTCTACAAGTTCAAGGTCATGCCATTCAGACTGTGCTCGGCGCCTACAACGTTCCAGCGCGTGATGGACACGGTTTTAGCAGGATTGAAGTCGCAGACCTGTCTTGTATACTTAAATGACGTCGTCGTCTTCGCCGGAAATTTCGATGATCACCGACTTTCAACAGTACTAGAGGCCATCAGGTCATCAGGGCTTACTCTGAAGCCGGAAAAGTTCCGCTTTGCTTACGACGAGCTTCTGTTTCTAGGCCACGTCACAAATCTGGAGTCCACCCCGACCCGCAGAAGACAGCTGTCATCGCAAAGTTCCCGCAGCCCATCGACAAGAAGGCAGTGTGTAGATTCCTTGGCATGCGTGCCTACTACAGGTGCTTTGTCAAGGACTTTTCACGCATCGCGGAGCTGCTAACACATCTAACCAAATGTGATGTCGAGTTCAAGTGGGAAATGCCGCAGGCCGATGCATTTCAAGAACTCAAACGACGCATGCAGTTGCCGCCAATAGTTGCACACTTCGATGAGGACGCCGATACCGAAATCCACACTGACGCCAGTAGCCTAGGCGTCGGTGCCGTCCTAGTCCAGAGGAAAGATGGACTTGAATGGGTGATCTCTTATGCTAGCCGGTGGCTGTCAAAAGCAGAAGGCAATTATTCTACGACTGGAAAGGAATGCCTTGCCATCATTTGGGCTACAGCAAAATTCCGCCCTTATCTATATGGGAGGCCATTCAGAGTTGGCAGCGACCATCACGCATCGTGTTGGCTAGATAACTTAAAGGACCCTTCGGGTCGGCTGGCGTGGTGGAGCCTCAGAATACAAGAATGTGACATCACTGTAACCTACAAGTCCGGACGAAAACATTCAGATGCCGATTGCCTATCACGCACCCCCATTGACCCTCCGCCGCAAGATGACGAGGATAACCACGCCTTCCTTGTAATAATAAGCGCGGAAAACTTTGCTGAGCAGCAACGAGTGAACCCGAAGCTAAAAGGCCTCATCGATTATTTGGAAGGGCACACTGATGTTGTCCCTGGGGCATTTAAGCACGGATTGTCTTCGTTCATGCTTTAAAACAACTTACTCGAGAAGAAGAAGTTCTCACCAGTCCGCGCCACCGACCTTGTTGTTCCGTTGGCGCTGCGTCCAGAAGTACTGCACGCCCTACATGACGATCCGACCACTGAGCACCTTGGTTTCTTCCGGAAACTATCGAGGATACAAGAAAGGTATTACTGGCCGCGCCTAACCGCCGATGTCGCAAGGTACGTCAAGACATGTCGAGAATGTCAGCCACGCAAGACACCACCGACAAGGCCAGCGGGATTACTACAGCCGATCAAGCCTCCTTACCGCCCTTATCAGCAGGTCGGGATGGACTTGCTTAGACCGTTTCCGACATCAACTTCCGGAAATATGTGGATCATCGTGGCGATGGACTATCTCACCCCACTTCGCTGAAACTAAAGCTCTACCAAAAGGCAGTGCAGCCAAAGTGGCGAAATTTTTCGTCGAGAACATCCTGCTGCGACATGGTGCTCCAGAAGTCCTCATCACCGACAAGAATGGCTTTTACATGCTGAGCTCACCCAAGCCATTCTGCAATACAGCCAGACAAGCCACAGGAGGACAACTGCCTGCCACCCGCAGGCGAATGGTCTCACGGAACGCGTGAACAAGACCCTCGCCGACATGCTAGCAATCTACGTCGACGTCGACACAAGACCTGGGATGCCGTCCTGCCGTACGTAACATTCGCTTACAACACGGTGGTGCAAGAAACAACACAGATCACGCTGTTTAAGCTGGTTTATGGCAGGAACCCAACGACGACGCTCGACGCCATGCTGCCGCACGTCAATGACGAAGAGAATCTTGACTTCGCCACCTATCTCTAGCGCGCCGAAGAAGCCCGACAGCTCGCCCACCTACGGATCAAGAACCAGCAGCGTACCGACAGCCAACACTACAACCTCCGACGACGCTTCGTCGAGTACCAGCCCGGCGACCATGTTTGTGTATGGGCCCTGATACGCCGACGAGGAGTGAGTGAGAAACTATTGCGACGCTATTTCGGACCCTACAAGGTCATCCAACGTATTGGCGCCCTGGACAGTGAGGTCGTTCTAGACGGCATTTCGCATTCACAGCGGCGCCGCGCACGATCTGAAGTGGTCCACTTGGCGCGTCTTAAACCCTTTTACGGACGCTGACAAACTTTCCTTATTTTGTTGCTTTCTTTGGTACAAGTGCTTTCCTTTATTACTTTCGTTTTTTTGCAGCATCAGGTCGATGTTTTTAAGGGGGGGTATGGACACATGTACTTGTTTGTCTTTATCGGGCAACACGTTTCACCACCCAACAAATGTTATTGTACAGCGCAGGACGCGCCTGCATGCATCATAAGTTTCTGGAATGTTATCGATGCTTCCATCCGATGTCTGTGACTGAACCTTGTGTAATTTGATTGCATGTGTGTGCGCGACGCAAATAATGTAGAACTTTGTGGAAAGCACGCGGGTCCCAGCGATTACTCTGGAACATTCGACCACTAATGTATAAAAGCCTAAGCACTTGACCCGCTGATCAGATTTTCAACGATCGCCAACCGTGTTCACCGCTACCGTTGTGCTATTAGTCTAGCCTGTTTTTGTGGGCACACGTTCGCCCAATAAAAGTTAGTTTCCTCTTTCACAGTATTCCTGCTGTGTTCTTCATACGTCACTCCACATGACAATATGGTAAAATTGTGTCGATGGTAGAGGAGGAAAAACGGAGAGAATCCGGTTGTGGCTTATTTGGCGGTGCTGCATGCATATTGTTACGAAGAGTTGCGAAGAAATGGTTTTATTTACAGGAGATGGATGATTATCGTAGCGTGATAGTAGCGCAGTCCGGCCTCTCAAGCTCCTCGTTCTCTTCTTTCTTCCACCTGCCTCTCGTGTCCGTTACATTTCCTCGCAAGCAGACGAAGCCCGTGGGGCGAGTCAGGATGAACAAGCAGGGTAGAAACGCTTCAGGCGAGCAATATGAGTCAGCTGAGTTCTGCTTGATCGCCGACCATTGCACAGGAGGCGAGCTATTATGTAACTGAGTTTGCTCAGGCGGCCTACAACTATAAATGGGCCTGAATACTGTGACAAGGACTTTTGGCGCAATCCACGCTTGCGTTGCGGTGTCCAAAGAAGGACCAAATCACCTTTTTTGAATGATACTTGTACGTGGCGGTCATCGTATGGCTCTTTCATACGACTTTGCGAGGCCAGAGTACGAAGATGAGCTATTCGATGGGCTTCTTCAGCGAGACACAAAGTCTTCGATACAGAATCGTCTCTGTGCGGAACGAAGGGTAAGAAAGTGTCCAGAGGGCTTCGTGGTAACCTTGCATACAGGAGATAAAATGGGCTATAGTATGTGGTTTCATGTTTTGTCGTGTTGTATGCGTAAGTGATGAAGGATAGCACGTCGTCCCAGTTCTTATGATTGAAGGAGACGTACATGGCAAGCATGTTGGTCAGCGTTCTCTTTGTCCTTTCAATGAGGCCATTGGTCTGTGGATGATACGGCGTGGAATGACAGAACTGTCAAGTGCACAAACGAAGTAACTCTTCAATGGCATCAGCAGTGAACTGGCGACTACGGTCGCTGATGATGACACGTGGTGGGCCATGACGAAGGACCACGGAACGCAGCAGGAAAACCGCCACACAAGCAACGGTGGAAGACGGTATGGCTGCAGTTTCTATATAGCGTGTCAGATGGTCTACGCAGACGATTATCCAACGGTGCTTGTTGTTAGATAACGAGAATGGACCCAAAAGGTCAATGCCTGCTCGAACGGCGTACTGGGCGGTGTCAATGGCTGAAGGGGACCCGGGGCTGTGCTGTGGTGGTCGGTCGCTTGTGACATTGGCACGTTTCACAACTACCGACATAGCACTTAGTTGTTTCATACATCTTGGGCCAGTAAAAGCGCTCCTGCGTGCGGTGTAGCGTTCGTACGAAGCCGAAATGGCCTGATGTCACATCGTCATGCATGGCTCGTAGAATGTCGGAGCGGAGACTCTCGGGGACAACAAGCAGAAAACGCGCTCCATGCCCGGAGTAATTAGTTTTGTAGAGCAAGTTATCATGGACAGTAAAGCGACCGCTGTCTTGAGAAGTACGAGCGGCGACAAAAAGCGGATCGAGGGTAAGGTGATTCCATTGTTCTCGCTGAAAGTCTGCCGCATCAGGGAACGCAGAAGTAACAGCAGCAAGACAATCATCCAAATTCTCAGCCTCGCAGTCAGTAGTCGCAAAAGGAATCCGAGAGAGGCAGTCTGCGTCAGCATGACGACGGCCACTCTTATACGATACCACAAATTCGTATTCCTGGAGACACAGCGCCCAACGTGCGAGGCGACCAGACGGATCACGCAAACCGACCAGCCAGCATAAAGAATGATGGTCGGTGATAACCTTGAATGGTCTACCGTAAAGATAACACCGAAACTTCTGTATGGCGAAAACAGCTGCCAGGCATTCCTGTTTCGTAACCATGTAATTGCGTTCAGATTTGCTAAGTCAACGGCTGGCATATGCGACAACATGTTCTGTGCCACTGTGACTTTGTACAAGCACCGCTGCTATCCTGATTCTACTAGCACCAGTTGTGAACTTCAGTTGGGAAAGATGGATCGAAGTGACGCAAGAGGGGTGCTGACGTTACCATAAACTTCAGTTGAGAGAATAATGCATCACACCCTGGTGTCCAATTGAAAGACGCACCTTGTCGCAACATACTTGCCAATGGGTAAATGATGTCGGCAACTGGGGAACAAAGTGACGAAAATACGAACATAGGCCAATAAATGAGCGAAGTTCTCGTGCTGACTGTGGTGGCTTGAAGGAGCTCACCACTTCAGTCTTACGAGGATCGCGTCTGACGCCATCCTTGTCGACTAAGTGTCCTAAGACCAGTGTTTGATGTTCGCGAAACCGCCATTTTTTTTAGTTTAGAACCAGTCTAGCTTTCTTTATGCAGTTGAGAACAAGGCTGAGGCGTTTGTTATGTTCTTCAAACGTGAGGCCAGAGATTACATCATCATCGAAGTAACACATGCATATCTCCCACTTTAGGCCACGTAGTACTGTGTCCATGAATCTTTCGAAGGTGGCAGGAGCATTGCAAAGGCCAAAAGGCATAACGTTAAATTCGAATATGCCATCTGGAGTCCCGAAAGCGGTCTTTTTCTTGTCGGCTGGGTCCATAGGTATTTGCCAATACCCTGATTGCAAATCAAGTGTTGAGAAGTAAGAAGCAGCGGGTAAGCAATCAATGACGTCATCGATTCGCAGTATTGGATAGACATCCTTTTTCTTCATTGCGTTTAGGTGTCTGTAATCCACGCAGAATCTCCAGGAGCCATCTTTTTTTTTCGGACCAGGATTACATGGGCTGCCCATGGACTAGACGACTCTTGAACAACACCTTTGTTCATCATCTCCTTGACTTGCTCTGCGATAACTTTGCGCTCGGAGGATGACACTCGGTAGGGCTTCTGGTGGATGGGGTGTGCTGAGCCGGTATCTATTCTGTGACTAACGCGGGACGACGGTAAATGAAGGTGTGCATCACCATGCGTGAAGTCGAATGCAGCCTCATGCCTGGCAAGGACTTCTACCAGTGCTTGCTGTTCCGATATGCAGAGAGCCTTGCTGATCATGCCAAGCATTAGCTCTTCAGAATGGTGATTATCACAAGGAGAGCAAGCTGTATAGATGTCTGCAGTTAGTGTCGTTATTGAGCTACATGCGGCTTCATCGAAGAGAGCGATTTTCATACCGCGCCGAGGGACAACCAGCGTGGCAGAACAGTTCAGCGCCCACAATGTGGCGTCTACTTTCGTCATGCACACGACAGAGCAGAGCACAAGTATATCTTTTTAGCACAGTTTATGTGGAGAGGTCTAACTACAAGGTCAAAACAATCAGCGTCAACAGTAGTTGCAGAAACATGTGTGATTGCACATTGTGGTCAGGCATCACAATGGTGCAATCACTTCATCAAGAACACTGAGTGTGTCTGTGTCCCTGTCTTCACCACACGAGCTTTGTTCGGAATGTGCTGATATAAATAACTTGTTCAATGATATTTCGCCCACGACCACAGTCCATGGAAGCGCCACACTGTTCAAGAAAATCGATACCAAGAATAACATTGTGCAAACAACGAGAAAGAACAAGGAATTCCGACGCAAACACTTTCCCAGCCAATAAAACACTCGCAGCACAAACACCAAGGGGATGAAGCCACTCGCCGCCTACTCCATGAAAGGTAATACCGTTGTTCCAAGAAAACATAACTTTGTGGCCTAGACGGTTTTTGAAAGCGAGGCTTATCACAGACACAGTCGCCCCAGTATCAACTAACGCTATGGCCGGTATTCCGTCAATTGACACATTCACTTTGTTTTTGAGCATCACAACAGGCAGCGGTATTTCTTGCAAAGACCGTCCAGTGACCTCGCCTCCATTGGCCACGGATGCTAGTTTCCCAGTGGCGGTGAGGAAGAACGGCGCCGAGGGGACGGAGAGTGACGGGGACGGTTAGTTGACGGCGTCACTCCGCTCAGATGCTGGTGAATCGCTGTGTCTGGCCTTGTGTGAGAAGTGGTCCATTGAAAGCCAGTCGGTCGTCCGCAAGTCATATGAAGTACGGGTTACGGGTGGCCAGAACATTGGTGGTGTCCTTTGTGATTGACAGCCTTGGCGACAATACCGAGCTGTATGGCATGTGGAACAGCAGTTGTAGCACACGGGAGGGTCGCGGTTCACAGCACCTACCTCGAAACGAATGCTAGGCTGCTGCAGGCGGAGAGAAAGTTCGTTGTCATGTGGATAACTTGTCTCTGCTGCTAGCTGAAATTTGTTATATCGTTCATAAGTCACGTGTTGGTAGTAGGGTTGGTGCTGTTCTTGTCGTGGCCTGACAGGAGTCACATTGCCTTGGGGGTAAAAACAAGGCTGTTCTCGTTGTGGCCGAGCATCATAAGTAGGACCCCTGTCGTAGAGACGTGGCTGCTGTCGGGGCGCGAGTTCATAATCCTCTGTGCCCCTCGCCGCAGGGTACGGGGAGAAGGATGCCACGTTTGGCTCGAAATCTGGTGGTAGGCGGAAGCTATGAGTGCCTGAATGTGTCACTTGCGCATGCAGGCTGAGCTCTTCCCGAACTATTTGTCGGATCCTTGATGCAAGATCGAGGGGCTAGTTGCTGTCTACGCTTGCAATTGTCGTCACATTGGCTAGCCTGCCAAACTTAGCCATGATGCGCCTCGTCTTCAGTTGCTCAAAAGTGCGACAGTGCCGAATGATGTCGGCGACGGAAGCCAGGTTGTCTTTTGCGATGGGGAAGTTGTAAACATCTTCGGCGATTCCTTTTTGGATGTGCCCGACTTTGTCTTCCTCACTCATTCCATAGTACACCATCCTACACAGTTTTATTACTGCCTCAGTGTAGGTCGTGCAGCTTTCGCCTGGCACTTGCACGCGTTGCAGTAGCATCTGTTCCGTCTTTTCATTTCATTCATTTTCATTTATTGATACTGTGAATCCCATCAGGGATTGTAATAGGAAGGGCTGTATGTGATACATAGGAACATGGTATAAGGTGTTACATACTAAATCTTATACAATAAAGAATTTGGGCATATAACAATTCGATTAAGTGATTATACAAGAGAATAACAAGAACGAAGAGAATATGACTACAATAATTACAGTTGCAGAAACCAGTTACAGGGTCAGTATTGAGGTAATAACAGTCACGCAACAATCAAGGTTACAATAATGCTAACAAGAAAAGAAATATATTGCATCATTGCCGTAATTATATTCAAGCACAAACACCGTTAAAATAACAAGGCAACAAGGAACTACATAAATAGTGAGAAGAATTATTGCTGCATTATGTATAGTTGATCCGCAATCAGGGCACCAAACGTATCTAAGGATGAGCTGTCAGTGATACCTGTGTTAAAATTATTTCATTCGCGTGTCGCCCATGGAAAAAAATGAGTATTTGAAAATATCAGTGCAAAATGAAAATTCGCTTAATGTGTGTGTGTGAGTTTATGACGAGTTAATCTATTCGAGGGCGTTGATATGTATTTCATAATAGGCAGTTCGAGTTGATTGTATATTAACTGATACATGATTTTTAGTCTAGCAAGCTTGGCTCTGTTATCCATGGTTAGAAGTTCTGCCCGTTTCAGCAATGCTGTTGGTGAGTCTGTGATGGAATGTTTATTATATATGTATCTCAGTGCTTTTCGCTTTACCCCTTCAAGTTTTTTAATCAGCTTGTTAGTAAACGGGAACCAAACAGTGTTGGCGTACTCTAGAACCGGTCTTATAAGTGTTTTATATGCGAGTAACTTTGTTTCAGATGGTGCTAGTTTAAGGTGTTAAGTGCTAGGTGCTAGTTAAGATGGTGCTAGGTTAATGAAGAATAGATATCTTATTGCGGTTGATGTGATATTGTTAACGTGAGAATTCCACCTGAAGTCAGATGTTAGTGTCACACCAAGGTACTTATGCTCATGAACAGATGCAAGAGGAATGTTGTTGTTTATTTATTTATTTAACCACACTGCAGGCCATTTCTTTGGCCCTATCAGGAGGGGCATTTTCGGAATGACAAACAGTAATTAACAGCAATAAATTTGCAAACAGCAAAAGGGGCAAAAGCAACAGCACTAACACAATGAAGCAATTTTCAACAAAACAAAAAAAAACAGACAAAACAGAACTAAACCAGCAGCAAATACCTACATTTATACAATTGCAAGTATCTATTGCTCACAAAAGAAACGTTCCAGTTCTGCCGAAAAGTCTTTGGCCTTGGTAACACTTGGCGGCAACTCATTCCACTCTTTAACTGTTCTAGGGAAAAAACTGTATTTGTAGAAATTCGTTTTCGCAAAAGTAGGTCTCAGTGAATGTTCTGCTGTGTGCCTTGTTTTCCTAGTAGCAGCAGGTTGAACATAACTTGATGCAGATAGGGCGATTTTTCCAGACATAAAATTGTGAAGTAACAAAAGTCTGTTTATTTTTCTACGTATCTCCAATGTTGTAATGTTATTACGTTTCATCAGAGACGATGGTGAATCCGTCCTGTATTTTCCGAATATAAACCGTACGGCCTTTCTTTGAACACCCTCAAGTTTTATTACATCCTTCTTAACATGTGGGTCCCACAGCGCAGACGCGTACTCTAACTTCGACCTAACACATGCGTTATAAGCTAGAAGCTGAACACTTACAGGAGCATTTTGATGTTTCCTCTTAAGAAAACATAGCTTTTGAAAAGCTGACGCACAGATGTCTGAAATGTGCACACCCCAGGAACAATTACTGGTGAGAGTTACCCCCAGGTACTTATATTTATCAACCTCCTTTATAGTGCTGCCGTTATTGTGGTAAGTGAAGGTACTCGGACATTTGCATATTCCGCTTTTATTAATATTTTTAAACCGTTGTATGATACGCATTTTCCATGCAAAAAAATTACGAGGCCACGTAAAGCGCGGAAACCTTGGCTGACCCCTGAGCTTCTTGACATGATTAAACGAAAACATGTTTTATATGCCAAATTTTTGAAATCTAGGGATGAAGCCTTGCTTAAGGCGTTTAAGAAATACAGAAACAGTTTAACAAATAAACTTAGAACTGCCAAAGATGCTTATTTTTTAGGAATATTTAGTGACCCTGCTAATCAACGAAGTGATGTACTTTGGCGTAAATTGAATGCCTTGTTACAGCCTAACTCTTACTCAGCTATTCCTGATATATTGGAACATGATGAGCAACAAATTTCTGGAGATGCAGTACCAAATGCATTTAATGAAGTCTTTACTCTAGCACCGCAACAGGACCTAGAACATAGCCTAACTAACCACGCTCAGTTTCTACCAGTAAAGAGGAATGGAGCATCGCTTTTCCTTGCTCCAACTACTTCTCCTGAAGTTTTTTCGTCTATTAGAGCTACAAGCAACAGCAAGTCACTAGATGCCGACGGTATCCAGATTCGCCCTATAAAGTATGTGCTCGATATTATAAGCCCTATTCTAGCCCATGTTTATAACTTAATATTATCAACAGGTGCCTTTCCTAAGAGAATGCAAATTACCCGCGTTGTTCCCGTCTTCAAGCGCGGTGATAAAACAGCATTAAATAATTATCGGCCTATATCAATAATTCCAGCATTTTCTAAGGGCATTGAGAAAATAATGCATGCGCGATTACTCTCATTCTTTAACCGTCACCACTTGATTGCAGACTTTCAACATGGTTTTAGAAAGCACCGCTCTACGGAAACAGCCCTCCTGAGCCAAAAAGAAATAATTTTAGATGCATTCAGCCGGAAGCACATGGCACTAGGCATATACATAGATTTCTCCAAGGCTTTTGATTTAATTAATCATTCTATCCTTCTTAACAAATTAGAAATGTATGGTGTACGTGGAACCGCCCACTCGCTTATGACATCTTATCTGTCCCACAGATCACAGTTCGTAGATGCCAGTAACACAATATCTTCAAGGAAGCCAGTTATCACTGGTGTGCCGCAAGGCAGCGTTTTGGGCCCACTTTTATTTTTGATTTATATAAACGACATTGTACGCTGTACAGATAACGCTACATTCGTTTCGTATGCTGACGACACAACCGTTTTTATTACAGGCAACGTGGAAACAGATATAGAAATAAAGGCTAATAAGACACTGTCTGACTTAGAACGGTGGTCCGTGATAAACTGCTTAAAAATCAACCCTAAGAAAACAAAAGTTATCTTGTACACTCCTAGAGGAAAGTTGTTGACAACCGATATGAATTTGTGTCTGGGCAGTGAGCAGTTAGAGATAGTGGATTCCGTTAATATCCTTGGGGTGCGTTTTACAAAGCACCTTACCTGGAATGAGCATGTTGATCATCTCCAATCTAAATTGTCATCTGCCATTGGTGTTATTGCTCGTCTGCGTCGCTTACTCCCGACCAAGGTAAAAATAATGCTATACAATGCTCTGGTGGTATCTGTCATGCAGTACTGCATCATGGTGTGGGGCACAACTGGTGTAACAAACTTGCACAAACTACATTTGCTACAAAAAAGAGTTGTGCGTTACATAGCTGATGTCCATTATACACACTCCACAAAACCACTTTTTCTAAATATGAAATTCTTCCTGTATTTTGTTTTTACAATTATAGGTTGATGTTGTGCTACAAAGATTTAGTAAAATTTGGCACTGATGATACAATTCATCTGGCAAAACTTCGAGAAAATACAAATATTCGACAGACCCGACATAAAGAAATATGGTTCGTACCTACCCCAAGAACCTCCTATGATGAGCATTCTGTATCTCATACATTACCTTCGCTTTTAAACCTATTAGACCGACAAAATTTTGATCCCTCCAGAAAACGAAACTCTCGCATTAAATGTTTTTGTCAACTTATTTATTTGCAAGACTAGACCATGCCTTCTTATTCTCCTAATTTTGTTCCCCACTGTTATTTATGAGTGTTGATTATTTCTTGCCGTCTTGTTTCACTCTGTATTACCCGTTACATTGTGATGCTTTTTTTTTTTCTCGTTTCTTGTGTATGACTGGCTGTCATCTTGCTGTTATGCCAACTTGCAAGGGGTCGGGACCTCGTCAAGCAGTCCAAGCTTTTAGTCCTGTACTCCTCCTTCTTTAAGGAAATAAAATGATTGATTGATTGATTGATTTTTTCCTTGTTACACGTAGAAGAACAGTTTTTTCCCTATTCAGTTCCATGCCCGAGTTCACACAAGTCATTAATTGCCAGAACAGTTGCTTGTAAAGAGGCATGGTCATTTGCATTCGAGATTGTTTTAAAAACCACACAATCATCAGCAAATAATCTGATTGAGACATCCTTTGGTATTACCTTCGTTAAGTCATTTATATAAATTAAGAACAACAATGGCCCTAACACACTCCCCTATGGAACCCCCGAGGTAACTGGCAGCACACTGGAAGAAAAATCCTGCACTTGTACAAACTGTTGCCTATGATTAAGGTACGCGAAAATCCACCTAACAACAAAGAGTGGAAGTCCAATGCTCTCCAACCTAAACAAAAAATCATTATGCGGTACCTTGTCAAATCCCTTGCAAAAGTCCATAAACAATACATCTACTTGGCCAGTCATGTCAAGAACACTAAACAAATTATGCAATGTCGATACCAGCTGTGTAACTGTTGACATACCATTTCTGAACCCGTGTTGATTAACCGATAAAACTTTATGTTCGGAGAGGAAGCCTTGTATGTGCTTAGCAATCACATGCTCTAACATCTTACAGCATTGACTGGTCATTGAGACAGGGCGGTAGTTAGAAGGCAGTAGACGGCTGCCCTTCTTGTGTATGGGAACGACTCGCGCCAGACGCCAATCATCAGGTATTTCGCCCATTTCTAGTGAAAAGTTAAAAAGCTCTGTTAGGTACCAAGAAATTTGTTTGGCATATCGCCTCAAAAATAGGTTCGGGACACCGTCCGGCCCAGTAGCTTTACGCGTATCAACATTTAAAGTCAATGCCAGAACCCCTTCACGCGTTACCTGAATGCCCTGCGGGAGGTCCGATGCGGTGGTTCGTGGCTCATATTCTTTATACTCAGAAAATACACTTTGAAAGTACTCGTTAAAAGTCTCCGCTATTCTAGAAGGATCTGTCTGAATGACACCATCGACATTCAATTTGGACACTTCGACTTTTGTGTTCCCTAAGTAGCGCCAGAACTTAGAAGGATCGTTTTGAATGAACTCCGCAAGGCTGTTGTTGAAAAAAATATTCCTAGCTTGCCTAACTTTCCATAACAAATCGTCTTTAAGGTGTCTGAACTGCTCGGATTCTATTTTACGTTTCTTCCTCCATCGTTTTAATTTTCTTTTACTCTGAATTATTTCTCTGGTGATCCATGGATTTAATCTACGCTGATGGAGCGCTTTTGGTGGCACAAAGTTTTTGATACAGTGGTGAATAACATTACGAATGCGCTTCCGTGCTGCCTCTATATTACTTATAGGACCGCATAGATAAGTATCCAAATGGTCTATTATGGCCACATCATCCACCCGAGCGAAATCCTTGATAACTTTTATCACAGAAGCATTCTTTTGCCTATCAGTGTCTTTAATCCATGAGTAGAAAATTAATTTGTGATCTGAAATACCCTCCTGAACTAGCAGAGTGCCTCCGCCGAAAATGTCACTGATAAATAAAAGATCTAGGACTGCATTTCCTCTTGTGTTTACTTTCCTGACTTGCTCGAGGTTCAGGGAAAGCATAATGTCCAATATGGTGTCTCTAGGGGTGGAGCAACCATAATGAAGCTCTTGCCAATTAATGAAGGGCAAATTAAAATCACCGCTTATTATGATACTTTTTCCCTGAAATTGTAGCGCGTGATCGTACAATTGGGTCAAATACAAGTCATCAGTATCGGGAGGGCGATAAACAGCGACAAGACGAACGTAATATAAAAAAATTTGACTCTCGAAAACAGGCTTTCGTGGTTATCAATCTGGTCAAGTACTTGTACGTTGACCCCTTTTCGAGCAATGACAGCTGCGCCGCCACCACGTGCGCCTCTATCCTGTCTGTACAGCTGATAGGCCGGCGAAACGACTTCATCATCTCGAATAAACTCATTCAGCCAAGTTTCTGTTATGACGCAGACATGTGGATCATACAGCAGCAACAAATCTTCAAGTTTATCTAATTTATTCACAACACTTCAAGAATTCAGAGAAAGCAAGAGTAGCTGGCAAGGCTGTAGTCGCTAGCTAGGTGCAACCACTGGAAGGTTTCGGCAAACACTTCTGGGTTTTGGTACTACTTTGCGTGAATGGGAGCCATCGTCCCATGTGTAAGGGCATTTGTCAACCCAAAACCTATCGTGTAATAGAGACACCTTCTTTTCGGCTTCCTTATCAGTCTTGGCACTGGCCCAAAGTAGCTTACGCCTTCTGAGTGTGTCTGCGCAGTAGTCATTTTGAATAGAAATTTGCGTTCCTTTCAGTTTTTTTTACGTTGTTCCAGACCGCTTGCTTTTCCCTGTAATCTTGGAAAGGTGTACTGGATGGCTGATGTATGTTTTTTTCTGGTTATAGATAATAGAACGGACTTTTTTAGATTGATATCCATCTGCCAGTCCTTGCACCACTGGGAGACTGCTGCTATGGCATTATTTAAAGTTCTATGGTCATCAAGGCAGTTAATTTCGTGGAAAAGAACGCAGTCATCTGGAAAAAGTGAAGTGCAATATTCTGTGAAGCATATGCTGGTAAGTCATTAATAAAGATTAAGAATAACACTGGGGTTAAGACACTTCCTTGGGGTACTCCTGATGTAACGTTAGTTGTCGCGGACCTCTCGTTAATTTCAACAAATTTTGTGCGATTACTAAGATAGTTTTTAATCCAATCAAGGATAGGGCCACTTCCCCATGTCAGTTCTAGTTCTGCAAGAAGTTTCTTTTCTTTTTCGTTGCGGAGTCGCCGAATCGCTCTTTGATTTCCGAAACAAATCTTCCCCATGTTCTGAACGTTTCCTCGTGATTGTCGAACCACACCAATGCAGTATCCATTAGAAAGAACACGACGTTCAAAAGCTGAGAAGCACTGTTCCACTTGTTAAAAGGCACTCACCCGGTGATAATGGATGAGCCATTCCTCGACGTCTTGTCCGATCTTCCGGCAAAGGGACGCGCATCTCAGTTGTAGAACGGAATAACAGTTGGCGGCGCAGCCGTTGGAATGGGCCATTGTTCGTCTGCATCATGGGACATATTCAACTCCGGTGGATTCGTTGGGAGTCCAGCAAGGCAACAGCTCCGTCGAAGAACTTGTGGTTCAGCCTCTGTCTTCCGGTGTCGATTACTCCGCACCTTCCACCACAACTGTTATGAAAAGTTGCGAAGAAATGGTATTATTTACAGAAGATGGATGATGATCGTAGCGTGGTAGTAGTGCAGTCTGGCCTCTCAAACTCCTCGTTCTCTTCGTCTTCTCTTCTTTCTTCCACCTGCCTCTCGTATCCGTTATGCAAATTATGCATAAGCAAAGTATGCAATTATGCGCATAATTTGACGAAATTATGCAAAGCGAACCACGCTTTCACATGCACTCCGCCCCTGCGGCTGATAGTATTGCCCGCACTGGGATGACAGCAGGGAGTGAATGCTTCGTCTGCCTCTTGCTCCATTGGGTCAACGAAACTCGGCATTACCTAACCGCCAATACTAAACATGCGGTAAGACTGGTGCCACACCGTCTCGGCACGCCCATTTTTTGCACATGCAGCAGGTTACCTCTAAAGCAGGCTGTGTGACTGCATATGCATTCAACCGCGTTTACAGCCATGCGCAGCCACGGCTGAGACGCACGCCGAAAATCGAAATGCGTGCCAACCTACTCTGCACTCCCCCTTGCTCGGCTTGTTTCTTCCTTTCTATGTTGTGCTGTACCAGTTTTAGAAAGTGGTGAGTACGAACTGCTGTGGCTTGTTGTTGGCAAGATGGAGAAGCCTCGTTTAAAAATGCATGACTGTCACCCAAGGATGACCTAATTTACAAGGACGATAAGAAAGCTTGGATGACTGGCAATTTTTCAAGAATATGTGTGGCACCTTGACTGCAAGTTTGCGGCCACGACGCATAATGTTTTGCTTGTTGTTGATAATTGCCCAGCGCATGGCAACATTCAGAATCTGCAGGCAATTAAGCTGGTATTTCTGCCTGCTAGCACGACGGCACTATCGCAACGGATGGACATTTCACACGAGGAAGATGTATCGCTACAATATGTTGAAGTGAATGCTCCTTTGCTACGATAACAGCAAGGAACATGCCACTGACTTCCTCGGTGCCATATGCCTCATTGTTCATGCGTGGAGGCAAGTGGAGGCCACGGTTATTCGACTGTGTTTTGAGCACGCCGGATTTGTGAAGGAAGTTGCCACCACCACCTCCGCTGACTGTTCTGTCACCTGCATTTTTGATGAGGAAGGGAAGACCTTTTATGCTCGATATAGTGCAGTCCAGTCGGCTTCTCTGATTACTCTCATATCGAGAGCACAGTTCCTACATGCTACATTGACCTTGGCAGAGTGATCACTGCAAGAACAACCGACTGGGCCGTGAACGTTGAAGACAGCGATGACGAGCCCACTTGCGCGCCCCCTTTGGCTGAAGGGGGTAATGCTCATAGTGTTGTATGCAGCTTCGTTGAATATAATGGCGGCAAAGCTGAGAGGTTGCACTTAGTTGACCGGCTTGAAAACATGACTTTTAGTGCAGCAAATTACCGAAAGCATCAGTCTTGCATTGAGGAATACTTTTGCAAGCAGATAGACATACAACAATAAAAGTGTGCCACCCATGTATCACGTTTTCTGGCTGATTTCTTAGCTTTTGCATCGTTTCGGATGCAGTAAAACCTTGTTATAATGAAGTTGAAGGGGGGGTTGTAATTATTTCATTATAACCATTAGTTCGTTATAGCCACTATCCGTCTCTATCTACAATTAGTAAGCAGAGAGGATGTACTCGCCACCAAATCTCACAGCAGCCTGCCACGTGAAAAAGAAAACGGTCATCGCACGGAAAAAACAAGCGAAAAAAAGGCAGCAAGAAATTTCTACTTTATTCACGCCAAACGTCTCATCACTGATCTTTCAACAACACACCAGCTGGCGGCTCCCTTTGCAGAAAAAAAGTCCATGATAGATTTTTGCCACGCCTTCTTCAGGCGAATAATGGCTTTCCAGCTGCAACCGCTATTTCGAGTCTGTCCCCGTTGTCATTGTGGGCGCCAAAAAAGCGGCGCAGCAGGCCTGGCGCATCCAGTGCTTGTGCGAGCGTTGGTACGTTGGGTTCACCAATATTAGGCTCGGGGCTGTCGTCGACAGATTCGTCACTGTGATTAGGCACCCTGTCACCACGTGCACCATTTCCGCCTCCGTTAGCTCTTCCGTCGTCACCACGTCAGCATCGGCACTGATGTACGTGCAGAAGCTGTCGCAGTTGCGCACAACGCTGGCGTCAAGGGGAGCGTCCCACGACGCTAGGGCTTGGTCACCCACGGCACCCTCATTGGCGACAGATCTTCGCTGTAACCGCCGCTGCTGACGCCAAATGAGGCATGCCGGAAGCTATTGGTGATTGTGCTTGTCGGTACAGCCATCCAAGCAGCCTGTAGCATCTCGATTGCCATGTACACGTCGATCGTGGACTCGCGCTTCATGCTCACATTGAGCAGAATCCAGTCGATCACACGCTTGCGGTAGCCCAACTTAAAGTTCATGATAACTCCTTGGTCGAGCAGTTGCACAACTGAAGTGCAGTTTGGCGGCAAGAAGCATAGCTTGATGTTTTTGAGCACAGTGGCAGTGTGGTGGGCCGCACAGTTGTCCCGTATAAGGCATATCTTGTGGTTCAGCTTGCCCAGCTGCCTGTCCCACTCCCGCAGCCATCTTGGGAAAATTTCTCTTGTCTTCCAGGCCTTACAGTTAGACACATAACTCACTTGGATGGATAGAATAAACTTTATTTTCCAACGGACAAGGTGATCTACCCACCCCCCCGACACGCAGGTCAGGGGGCAAGTGCCGCCGCCTTAGATGCAGGCTAGGAGGTCTTGGGTCCCAGCAGCCTCTTCAGGCAATTGAACGAGCCGGAGCTGGAGCTCAGAGTCCGAGCTGCGCTGCAAGGTCTCCCAGATGTCTCTACTACCTATTTTGTGCATTCCCCCAGGAGAGTACGGACATTCCCATATTATGTGGTCGAGGGTCCCTCTCGCCCCACAAAGATTACACCTATCACTCCTGGCCTCGGGGAACATGTGGTTCGCCATAACTGGGTGCGGATACGTATAAGTTTGTAGTCATCTCCACGCGACTGCTTGTCTGTTGTTTAATTTCGGGTCTGGCGGGGATACCAGTCTACGAGCCAATCTGTAATGCTGCGGGATCTCCCCATATTTTAGCATGCGCTCTCTGCACCCTCGGTCATCAAGGGGCCCCGTAGTGGCTCCGCGGTAGAGATCTCGAGCCAGCTCATGGGCCACCTCGTTGCCGGAGACAGCTTCGTGCACCAGAGTCCAAATTGTTTGAATTTTTCTACTTAACTTTCTCTCGCCTAGGATTCCGGCCGCTAAGTGCAAGATCCTTCCCTTGCTAAAATTTTGTATGGCAGTTTTGCTGTCACTGATCACAAATTTCATGTCCGTTCCAGCGTAAGCTAATGCGATCGCAATTTCCTCGGCAACTTCTATGCTGCGCCCGCGCAGAGTGACAGTGGTCACGGGAATACCCCGGCTGCTGACGGCCGTTGCCACCGTGAAACTGCCGCTACCTCCCGCCGCGTCTACATAGGCCACCTCATGTTCCGAAATTTTACCGAATCTAATTTTTAATGCTTCGGCTCGTTTATGCCTCCTGTCTTTGCTATGTTCTGGGTGCATGTTTTTTGGAAGGGGGGGGGGGATAATCAGATTTTTTCTCACTTCCCTATCTGCTTCGACCTTTTGGGTGGGGCCTCTGTCCGGATTTATTCCAGCTTTGTCCAATATGGCTCTTCCTGTCCTCGTGGTGCTAAGTCTCTCAATTTGAGAGGTTCACACTGCTTCCACCACTTCTGCCCATGTGTTGTGCACTCCTAGAGCCATCAGTCTCTGTGGATGTGCACATGGGCAGTCCCAGCGCTCTTTTTGTGCATTTTCTCATTAAATCTTTTCTCTTTCCACCTTTCGTTTGCCTTTGAAGCATCGTGGTGACGCACTTTGGCCAACCACGAGAGCCCGAACCTTTTCCGACCCATCAATGTTGGCACAAAGCAACACGGTTATGTGGACCTTGCTCTGCTTACTGCCCTGTCATCGTTCGATCACCTTTGAGGGCCAAGGTTTTTTGTGGCAGCATCCGGTAGAACAGGGCTGTCTCATCCACGTTGAACAAATCCTTGGCACTGTATTTTTCTAGCAGCTGGCCAACGTTTGACTCCACCCACGCCACTGCAGCTTTGCGGGTGACAGACTGTGCTCCCCTGCTGACAGCCCTGCCGACGATATTGTGGCGCTCCTTGAAATACTGTGGCCAGCCGACACTTGCCACAATATTGTCGTGCCCCGTGATGAACGCGAAGTCCCTCGCTTTGCGCTGCAACAGTGCCCCACTTACAGGAGTGGCACTTCCTCATGCGTCCAGAAACCTCTTGAAGACTGCCTTCGCTGCAGCTTCGAAAGCAGAGGCTCACAGCTTATTTTTGTGACCTTTTACGCCACGTGCGATAGCACCGGTGACAGCTTCTTTGCTGCTCAAAATTGTCGACAGCGTGCGTAACGCCATGCCGAATCTCTCGCCACTTTTTCTTCTTCACGCTGGACTTGACGGCTTTCAGCATAGCCACCTTCTGCTTGATAGATATCATTTTGCACTTCTGTTTGCCATTGTCCATCTCCTTTCTGGTGGTGGGAACTCACAGAACCCATAGAAACACTGATATCGTTGATGTGCATAGAGGCATCGACAAGCAACAAAACCGCAGTCGGTGCCGCCTCATGCACTCAGTGGAAAAGCGGGCAGGTCTACCAGTTCCACGGGAAAGGGGAGGCTGGGAAACGCACACAGGAGACATGAATGTCGCACGCTATACACCGTTTTCTCATGGGCACCACCATGGATGGATGGATGGATGGATGTTATGAGCGTCCCCTTTGGAACGGGGCGGTGGCTTGCGCCACCAAGCTCTTGCTACTATGCTGCCTAATATCCTACCTAGGTTAACCAATGAGAAAAAAAAACACACTATGAACTACCACGTACAAATTTTCTGATACCCTATTGCGAACTGTGCTTCTGTACGTCTCCGTCCTTTGTCGTTTCCCTACTTTTCTTCCACCAATCCTCCAATCGCCTCTTACTGATGTCTATTGCGGACCTGTTTGCTTTACCACTGCTCCCGCTGAACCCGAGGGCTTCAAGGAGGCCAGTGGTGCCTAAATCGACCGCTGGATAGATGTCTTCACATTCTAATAAAATATGCTCCGTCGTTTCCCTAGCTTTACCGCAGCAAGCACATGCTTCTTCTTCCTTCTTATATCTCGCTTTATACGTGCGTGTTCTAAGGCATCCCGATCTGGCTTCGAAAAGTAATGAGCTTCCCTTTGAGTTATCATAAATGGTTTCTTTCCTAATTTCGTTTTTTCCCCTTAAGTAGTTACTCATGGCAGGTTTCTTTTCCATTGCCGCCACCCATGAGATTAATTCAGCCTCTCTGACTTTCCGCTTGACCTTCTTTGTTGCTGTGTTGTCCACCCCACAGGCCGCATACTTGCTGGTAAGCTTCCTAGTTCTTTTCCTCCACTGTGAATCAATGTTTTGCCTGTACAGATACCTGAACACTCTCCCAGCCCATTTACTTTCCTCCATATTCCTCAGCCGTTCTTCATACTCAATTTTACTGCGAGCTTCCCTCACTTCAAAACTAGTCCAGCCCATATCCCCTTGCACAGCTTCATTTGTAGTCTTCCCGTGAGCGCCCAATGCGAGGCGACCCACTGACCTTTGGTTCCCGTCGAGTCCTGATTGTACCCCTGATTTAAAGCAAACAACCGCATTTGCAAAAGTAAGTCCTGGAACCATTACCCCTTTCCACATACCTCGGAGGACCTCGTACCTATTGTATCCCCATAGCGCTCTGTGCTTCATTATGGCTGCATTTCTCTTCCCCTTGACTGTTATGGTTTTTTCCTGTGTTTCCATATATCTGTCGCCTTCGTTTATCCATATACCAAGGTATTTATATTCTGTTGCCCGAGGTATTTCTTGGCCCTGTATCTCCACTGTCTGTTCACTGTTTTCATTGAATACAATAACACCTGATTTTCTAACACTAAATTTCAAACCTAAATTGTTGCCTTCCTGTCCACAGATATTAGCCAGACGTTGCAAATCACTTTGCTTGTTTGCGAGCAACACAATGTCGTCCGCATAAAATAAACCTGGGAGTTGCTGCTCTATTACTGTACCTGCCTGTTTGTATGAGAGAGATTAAACCCGATATTACTTCCTTCTAGCTCCCTCTCCATCCTCATCATGTACATCATAAACAGCAGCGAGGATAAAGGGCACCCCTGCCTCAGTCCCTTGTTGATATGAACTTTCTCCGCGCTCCTCATCCCTTCCCATTCAACGCAAACAGTATTTTCAAGGTAAATCTCTCTCAAAAGCTGTATACAATCGTTACCTAAGCCTTCCCCTTCCAGAATATCCCACAAAATGCTGCGGTCTACGTTGTCGTATGCTCCTGTAATGTCCAAAAAGGCCACATACAACGGTCTGCTTTCTGCTTTTGATATTTCAATACACTGAGTAAGAACAAACAAGTTATCATCCAAACGCCTACCAATTCTAAAGCCATTCTGAAGCTCTCCCAAAATGTCATTATTTTCTGCCCATGCTTGAAGCTTTAATTTGATTGCCTGCATTGCTAGCCTGTATATTAC
The DNA here is from genome assembly GCF_038994185.2 of Dermacentor albipictus. Taxonomy (NCBI): domain Eukaryota; kingdom Metazoa; phylum Arthropoda; class Arachnida; order Ixodida; family Ixodidae; genus Dermacentor; species Dermacentor albipictus. The sequence continues at coordinate 14,253,460 of NC_091825.1, read as the reverse complement.
CGATGTAATGGTCAACGGTCTATACGAGTGAATTCTGTTTTTCTCCCCCTTACCTTTATAAATTAAATTCATTCTACTTTGTCGCCAACTGTCTGGTATTCGTCTATCTTTTAAAGTTTTTTCAACTGCTTTCACGAGAGCTTTCTTACTTTTTGGTCCCAGTTCATTTATCAGCCTAACGGGAACCTCGTCTAGCCCTGTGGCTGTGCGCTTAGGAATTTTCTCTTCCGCTTTCTTCCAGTTTAAATTTGTAAGCACTAGCTCCTTTCCCCCTTGGGTCTCTTTCATGCTCTTTTTTTCTTCAAATACAACCTCGTCCTTGCCTTGGAAAGATTCGGCTGTTACTTTTTGGATGTAATTTATTGCTGCTTCTCCTTCCAGTCTGTTTTCATCTTCGTCTAGGATATGTTGTTGTATTGTTGTTGATTTCCTGCCTAATAATTTTATGTGATTCCAAAATATTCTAGGTGCGGCCTTCTTTTTCTCACGTATTTCTGACAACCAACTTTCACTTTCACCTTTTAATTTTGCTTGCACCAGTATTTGAACCATAGACTTTTTCTCCCGGTATATTTCCCATTTACCGGTTACTTCATCCTGTGGCAACTGCGCCTTCTTTGCCTGCCTGTGCTCTCGAGATGCTTTCTGTCTTTCGGCGATCGCTTCTCGTATCTCCTTGTTCCACCAGCTTTTCGGTTTCTTTTTTCCTTTACAATGAACGTGTTGTTTCTCTTTCCGTATTTCTGTCGTTACTACACTTAGAAGCTCACCATATTCCCACCCCTTACTTGGCGACTTGCCAATTTCTTCCTCCACTCTAGTGACTATATTTGCTATTTGTTCAGCGTTCAAATTTGGGCTGGCCATTTTGCTTTCGTTGCTCTCTTTCCCAACTACATATCCCATTTTCAAAATGATGCGTTTATGGTCACTCCCTATGCTGCTAAAACCTTCCTCATCGATGACCATTTCTCTCGACTTATCATGAATTCCTTCTGTCATCAGACAGTAATCAATGGTCGATTGCCGGTTTCCCACTTCCCACGTGATCTGTCCTTCACACTTAGGCCCTGTATTCACGATCACGAGGTTATGTTGCTCGCAAAGGTCTAGCATTGACTTCCCGTTATTGTCGGTATAGCCATCTAAATCCTGTATGTGGGCATTCATGTCACCTAATAGGACTATCTCAGCACCATTCCCGAAACCCCTAATATCAGCGCTTATGCATTCCACTAACTCTTTATTCTTCTCTGTGCAATTTATTCCGGTCCACAAATACGTAACTCCAAGCCAAGTTTCTTTCCCACTCATTGTACCTGATAACCAAAGATGCTCTTGACATTATGAATTTACTCTTTTCCATTTGGCTCCCTGATGGATGAGCATTCCGACTCCCCCTCCCTTTTTTTCCGACTTAGTTCTGTTGCACCCTTCCCATACATAATTCTCAATAACTGGCGGCTCTTCTGAGTCTCTAAGGTGCGTTTCTGTAACCGCATACACCCCTATTTGTTCTCTATGTAACTGCTCCTCAATCTCTGCCCACTTTTCCTTTCTTCTGCCGCCCTGCATGTTTATGTAGCCTATTGCATGGCGAGCTCTTGTTCTTGCTTTCCTCCTTTTTCTCCTATCGACGGCGATGCTCTTCTGCTGTTCCCCTAGGGGACCTTCTTTATTACTACCTACTCTGACCTCCTGAGCGCCCGCGGGCCCCCTAAAAAAGCAACAGCGCGACCCCCAAGTCGCCAGCCCACTTCTCGTGCTAGCCTGTAATTGAAGTGGATCCCATCTCGTTTAAAACCACCACAACTTCTCACTTCCCTGTTTACTTCGACAACCTCGAAGCCTTTCTCTCGGCTCATTTTCCATATTGCCTCATTGGCAGCCATTACGGCTCTTTGTACGTGACTGTCACGCACAGGCACCTCCGGCACCGTGCACACCACGATCTGCACCTGAGGGGATAGCTCGCGCAAGTCGTCCACCCCCTTCGCCAAGCGCTGGGCTAGTCCTGGCCCTTTCCTGTTCAGGACGTCATTTAGCCCACCTGCTACTACGACAAGGTTGCGCACGTGGGCATTTTCCGTGAGCTTTTCTTTTGCTCGCTCCATGACAGAACCCAGTGTCTGCCCTGGAAATGTCCCTACCGCCACTCTTTTGTCGCCTTTCACCCTCTCCACAATTGCTTTTGAGCACCCAGCCATGTTTGAGTCGCCAGCGATAATCACCCTTTCACTCTCTCCTACCTGTCCCTGCTTCCCGGCTTCCTGTGGCTGCAGCGTCGCCTCACTCGGGGCGTGTTGCGCTGCTTCGCTATACGCCGATTTACCGGCGGCGAGCTGGCGACCGCTTGCTTTGGCTCCCTGCCTCCCACTTCGCCCTCGCTTTGGCGTCCTGACCCGACATTATCCGCTGCCCGAGTCTCAAGAGCGTCGAGCCGCCTTTGCAGTTCGGCGCTCCTTTCTTTCGCCTCCCCAAGCTCGGCCACAGTCCTCACCAATTGCGCGGCCTGGGCCGCCTCCACCTTGACGAAATTTTCAACCTTCGCCTGCAGTGCTACCCGCTTCTCCTGCTCCTCCCTCAGGCTTGCCTTAAGCTCTTCAAACTTAGCCGCCCAATTCCTTTCCAGTTTTTGGACGGCTTCCTTGACGCCCTCGCACGACCTGCACGCGAAGCTAGACCCCACTGCTTCTGCTAAATCCTGGAATTCAGTCTCGTCGAGGAAGCACCAGCGCAGGCACTCGTCGCACTGCACTTGCTCCCCGTCCCCCGCGGCCTTCACGTTTTTCGATTTCATCGCTAGGCCTACGTCCCTAGGCCCAACGAGCACGTTCGCCGAATCACTCACGCAAACCCGACCTCGACCTCTATCCCAAACAAAAACAAAGAATTATCACTCCCTACTCCATGTAAAAATCCGAAGAGCTAGCTGAAAGAACTACCCCCTAGGCCTAACGGGGGAGCCGCCAGACCTAGACAAAGCCGGTACGTTTCCTACTCCTACCAAAAATTCAAAATTTGCGCCCCTACTCCATGCAAAAGAAAACACTTCAAAACACTAGCTAATAAAGATAAAAGAGCACTTAGCTACGAACGAAGTCGCTGAAGCCTCGTCCACAGGAGCGTCCGCGAGCCACGACCAACCACCACGGCAGACCATTGCTATGCAGTGGCGCCATCTATGGACAGTCAGCATGCAAGCGCTCCGTCTTGCATGGCAGGTATACGCTCGGCATTTGTTCTCACGCTCGTGCGGTCTATTTAGTATGACTAGGCATCTCCTATGTGGAAAACGGTTCTGTGAAATGTACTGAAGTGGTTTAAGTCGGTATGGCCAGACTTTCTGCTGGCATTGAGGTTAACGGAGCTCGCAGCACAATGTGTGCGTGCATGTTTTAGCCTGCAATCAGCCTCGGAGACAACTGTGTATTTCTGAAAGTTCCATTCAGTAATGTGACCTTTCTGCTATATTATCTTCTAGTTCTAAGCTGCGTTCAGGAGCAATGAAACATACGCGATGATCATAGCAGCGTGGGTACCGTTCTGCTATGATAGGAGCTGTGCTGTTATACTTTGACAAGCGTTCAAACTGTTAGCTGCAGATTACATTGCGTGACTACTTGGTTCGGTGGATGAGGTTTCCACCAATGAATAAAATACTTTTGGTTAGTAATAATAGCATACTTTACAGTGGGAATGAAGCTTGTTCAGCATAGGGACCGTTTACGAACTGCGCGAGCATCCTAATCAGTGGTAGAGGTTGGATTACAGATATCTTTGTTCTATATAGCGCATGTGGCAAGAATACGGCATCAACATTTATACATCTGTAAATGTTGTGTAGTGTGACTATGCAAGGTCGTATTGCGGTGTTAGCCTGTTAATGCTTTTGGAGAAAGAGGATGATAATCAATTTTTTTGTGTGTGTGTGTGTTCGTTCTGTTCTCTACGACGCACTCACATGTATTATGGAAATTTAGTCCTCAAAAATAGCCATCGAATTCTTTATATATGATCCATCTTGGATATTATGGCTTTGCAGGACAAAAAGGCACTGCCGAAGCACGTAGCTTATTTATGTGTCATGCTGGTTCACCAACCGCAGTGATCGTTGTGTTGAGCAGCACCATCGGCCTCATGCAGGAGGCTAGCGTAGACATATAGTGATTTCAAGCCCGCTATACTTGAAATGAGTGAGAACAATACTAGTGTATTACAAATACCGTATTTACTCGCGTAGTGATCGCACTTTCTTGTAGAAAAAATTGATGCAAATTCAGGGATGTGATCATTACGCGGGTTAAATTTCAGCTAAAAAAATTTTTTTTCATCCCACAATTTTTGCGAGATGACAACAGGTCAACAAACAGGCGGCTGTAACAATGTAACAAACTGTAACAGTGCAGGCCACCAAAACAAAAATGGCAGCCGGCGGAGCAAGCCGAACGCACCTAACGAGATTTTTTTTTCTTCTCTTGAGTACATTACGTGCATTGAAACAGTTTCTCCCGTATCAGTAATGAATAATATCATTAATATCACCATGTCCACTTTGAGGGGGCAAAAACGGAGATGGGCACGCTTAGCTGCCAGTGACATAGAAACACATGGCGGGCATGCTGCGGAAACGTCGGCATTTGTATTCACTACTATCCTAATACGGCACGTTTGGGCAAAGGGTGGGCGAATATCTCAACTGTGTTACAAGTGTCAGCATAGGAATAAGGAATATGGACTGACATTGCGCAAGTTTCACAAAGTACAATATAAAACATCTCGAAATCGTTCTGCAGTACGCGAGAGCAATACTTTCAAGCAGCACCACGCCAGATCGTACAAGCCACAAAGGAGGAAAGGCTACCCTTTCCCTCCTCGCCCGATGAAAAGGTCTATAAGACATTGACCTGACAGGTACCAAAATGATCAGTAAATGCTTGTTGTGGAAAATATATATATACTGCCGATGATTACATTACTTCCTAATACGAAACTTGAGTGCAGCTCTTCAGCTGTTTTGGCTTTTCCATTTACTGAGGCAAATAATTCGAGAGAGACATATATGTACGGTCACAACTTTTTATTCTTCACTTCTTCAAGAAACACTCCACTCCCAGTTCGTTATTGTCATGAAGGTAGCTTTGTGGTCGGAGAAATAGATGGGTATCTGCTAGACTTCCTGCACCAATACCTGGTTCGGCGTAGCACACCTTTGGATTCTGGCAGCGACAGCACTGGGCCTCTGCTCGGGCAGCTCGTTTAACAGCAGCAGAACCCGCCGTGGTTGCTCAGTGGCTATGGTGTTGGGCTGCTGAGCACGAGGTCGCGGGATCGAATCCCGGCCACGGCGGCCGCATTTCGATGGGGGCGAAATGCGAAAACACCCGTGTGCTTAGATTTAGGTGCACGTTAAAGAACCCCAGGTGGTCAAAATTTCCGGAGTCCTCCACTACGGCGTGCCTCTTAATCAGAAAGTGGTTTTGGCACGTAAAACCCCAAATAATATTAACAGCAGCGGCAGACGAAGGACTTCCACCGGTTGCCTCGCTCATGGCTCAGAAAGAACTGGTTGAGAATAAACTACTTACCTTATTTATTCGAATCTAGGCCGATAGTTTATTTCAAATAATCGTATTCGAAACTCTAGGGTCGGCTTAGATTCTGAGGATTTTAAAAAACGCACCAGTTTTTCATTGAAACTGCTAAATATGGGGGCATAGCTAGCGCCATCTAGAAAATTCAGTATCGCAGCCGCTACTAGCCGTGCGAGTAGCCAACCGTACACAAGCGAGGTTGCCATTTTTACCTGTGTCGTGTCGGCCGTATCAGAGTGTGGCGTGGTGTTATCGCGATGGCACCAAGCAGGAGATGCCACCACAGAGCCGCAGCGAAAAGTTGTGATAGCCGCAGAGGCATGGTCTAACCTTCAAGCCGGGCGGGACTTCGGCGTCAACAAGAAAAACGTCCGTCGTTGAAGAGGACAATGACAGCAGCTTTTTGCGTGCGCCACAACAGGGATGGCATTTAGCGGTCCACAGAAAGGCCGTCACCATGAAGTGGAGACGGCTTCGGCCGTCTTTGTTCGGACGCAGAGAGCAGCTGCCTAACAGAAGTGCTCCAAGCAAAACTAGGGAACTTTCGAGGGAGCGAGGCCTAACGCCAAAGGATTTCAAAGCCAACCGGGGCTGGCTTCAGAAATTCTTGAAGTGCTTCGGCTTCAGCCTCCGACATCGCACTTGAATCACCAGAAGCTGCCAAGCGATTTCGAAGAAAAGCTGATAGCTTTTCAGCGCTACGTGCTGCGAAAAAGAGAAGTGGCAGGCTACAACCTTGGGCAAATCGGCAATGCCAACCAGATGGCTGTGTATTTTGATATTCCAGTGGCGTACACCATGAATGAAAAGGGTGCCAAGGAGGTGAAGATGCGCTCTGTGGGCTACGAAGAGCAGTGCACAACTGTGATGCTGTGCTGCACAGCTGATGGGCGTAAACTCCCTCCTTATGATATTTAAAAGGAAGCCACTGCCTGCTCGAGAAACTTTTCCAAGAAATGTCATTGTGCAGGCAAATGAGAACGGGTGGATGACGAGTGCGATGGTGGAACGGTGGGTTAAGATTGTGTGGCGATGGCGTCCAGGAGCAAAGGACTTGCTCCTTGTCATCAACTCTTACCGTTGGCACTTGACCGACAACGTGGAGGCTGCGCTCGCCCAAGCGAACACGGACCTCGCTGTCATACCGGGTGGCATGACGGGCCAGTTACAGCCACTTGATGTCTGCATCAACAAACCTTTCAAGGATCGTCTGCGGAAATATTACACTGACTGGTTGAGTGACGAAGACCACATGCTAACGGCAACGGGCCGCATCAAACATGCATCGATATATATCGCAGCTGGCAGGCTGTGTAGCTGCAGCGTGGGACGACATCCCAGGTACTTTGATCGTGCGTGCCTTTAAATAGTGCAGCATCTCTAATGCACTTGACGGTACTAAAGATAGTGCTGTTTGAAGGTGACAGTGACAAGGAACACAGCGACGACCCTAGCAGCGACGACGACGTTGAATGAGCTCTGCACATCCAGATTCAACAAATGCTGTTTGCATTTTGTGAACGCTGTCCTCACTTTTTTTGTTCGGTCTACATTCGAGGTAATATATATATATTTTTTTCTGACTTTAGGGGGTCGGCTTAGAATCAAGGTCGACCTAGGTTCGAGTAAATCCAGTATATACGCAGACGGATTTTATTGTTACGGGGATGTTGGGAGTATGTAAAAAGTGTATTTACAATATATTGTTACGTGAAGCTGAAGCCAAATACTATTTACAATTTATTTACAGGGAAGCTCACGGAGGCCAGAATGGCGACGCTATATCAAACGGGCACACACATCATCTTCGTCTTCCTCAGTGTAGCCACACTGTCACGGCTGTTCCGTAGCATCACCCCCAGCTGTAGAAGCACCATTCCGGTGCTTAATCTACACATCCGCGGGGAAAGGTGTGTGGTATGGTTTTAGTCTTGCCACATGAACGATGTCACTTGCAGCTGACGATGACGCTGAGAGATCAGCAGGGATGATTTCATACGTGACATTGGTCACTTGTCGTACCACACGGTAAGGGCCAGTGTAGCGCGACAGCAGCTTTTCGGAAAGGCCCACACGTCGAACAGGTGACCAGAGAATCACCAGAGAACCCGGAGAAAAGTGCATGTCACGATGGTGGCAATCATAGAGGCGTCTCTGATGCTCCTGTGAGGCCTCGAGACGGGTGCGGGCGAGCTGGCGCGCGTGGTCGGCGTCTGCGATCGCGGCGCGGGCGTATTCAGTGGCGGAACGTGTGGCCGAGGGCAACAAAGTGTCCAAGGGCAACACGGGTTCTCGGCCATATAGGAGATAGAATGGTGAATAGCCGGCGGTGTCGTGATGCGATGAATTATACGCGAACGTCATATATGGTAAGTGAAGATTCCAGTCGTGGTGGTCGGTCACAACGTACTTCGAAAGCATGTTGGTGATGGTCCGGTTGAGGCGCTCCGTGAGGCCGTTGGTCTGTGGGTGGTAGGACGTGCTGAACTTGTGCTTTGTCAAGCAGGAGCGGAGGATGCCTTCGACAGCTGCCGACAGAAAGCTGCGGCCACGGTCAGTGAGTAATTGGCCCGAAGCACCGTGCACTAAAATGATGTCATAGAACAGAAAGTCAGCAACGTCAGTAGCGCAACTTGTCGGGAGGGCTTTGGTGATTGCATACCGCGTAGCATAATCGGTAGCGACGGCAACCCATTTATTTCTGGAGCCCGAGAGAGGAAATGGTCTAAGAAGGTCTAGACCAACACGGAAAAAGGGTTCGGGTGGGATGTCGATCAGCTGGAGACATCCAGCTGGAGGTGAGGAGGGCTTCTTCCGGCGCTGACAGGGCTCACAAGCGGCAACGTAGCGCCGCACGGAGCAGGCGAGACCCGGCCAAAAGAATCGACGGTGTACACGGTCGTATGTGCGCGAGACGCCCATGTGTTCAGCCAAGGGAGCGTCGTGAAGTTGCTGGAGGACAGTCGAGCGCAGGTGCGATGGAATGACGAGCAGAAGGTCAAGGTCATGTGAATCGAAATTGCGGCGGTATAATGCCCCCTCTTTAAGGAGAAACATCCGGAGAGAGGCGTCGCCAGGAGTTGACTCCAGACGGTCGATGAGGGCTCGTAATGAAGGATCGCGCCGTTGCTCGTTGCCGATTTGAAGCAACTGGGACACAGAGAAAACGCAAGCCATGGTATCCGCATCAGCCGGTTCGTCGACGGGGTAGCGGGACAAACAATCGGAATCCTGGTGCAAGCGTCCCGTCTTGTATACCACGGAGAAGGTGTATTCTTGCAGGCATAACGCCCAGCGAGCGATTCGTCCCGTGGGGTCCTTGAGCGAGGATAGCCAGCAGAGAGCATGGTGATCAGTGATGGCACAGAAGGGGCGTCCGTACAAGTATGGACGAAATTTCGCAACAGCCCACACAAGAGTGAGGCACACGCGCTCTGTGATTGAATAATTGCGCTCGGCGGGTGAAAGAAGTCGGCTGGCATAGGTTATAACGCGATCATGTCCACGCTGGCGCTGTGCTAACACTGCTCCTATGCCGTGACCACTGGCATCAGTTCGAACTTCCGTTGAGGCAGACGGGTCAAAGTGGGCCAACTGAAGGCGTGGTAAGGAGAGTAGTCAGCTGCGAAAACGATGCGGCATCGTCAGGACCCCAAGAAAAAGGGGCGTCTTTCTTCAAGAGGTCGGTAAGGGGACGTGCGATGGTCGCGAAATCTTTCACAAAGCGTCAGAAATAAGAGCACAGCCCTACGAAATACGAACGTCCTTGGTAGACTTCGGACCAGGAAAATTCGTAACGGTGTGAATTTGGTCCAGATCTGGTCGCACGCCTCTGGTGTCTACGAGTTGTCCAAGGACGGCGATTTGGTGGCGAGCGAAATGACATTTTGACGAGTTCAACAGGAGACCGGAGCGGCGTAACACGTCAAGAATCGCTGAAAGACGGTCTAGATGCGTGTCAAATGTGGGCGAATAAACGATGACGTCGTCCAGATAGCACAAACAGGTGGACCACTTGAACCCCTGAAGCAAAGAGTCCATCATCCGTTCGAAGGTGGCGGGCGCGTTACAGAGACCGAAAGGCATCACTTTGAACTGATAAAGGCCGTCAGGGGTAGCAAATGCAGTCTTCTCTCGGTCCATGTCATCGACGGATATCTGCCAGTAGCCGGACTGTAAGTCGATAGAAGAAAAATAGGTGGCACCGTACAGGCAGTCTAGAGCGTCATCAATATGTGGCAAAGGGTACACGTCCTTTTTTGTGATTTTGTTCAGGTGGCGATAATCTACACAAAAGCGCCACGTTCCATCCTTCTTTTTGACAAGTACGACGGGAGATGCCCAGGGACTACAGGAAGGCTCGATAATGTTCTTCGCAAGCACCTTTGTGACTTCATGTTGGGTAACAGCTCGTTCCAACGCATAAACACGATATGGACATCGTTGAATAAGGTTCGCATCGCGAGTATTTATTCGATGGGTCACAACGGATGTTTGACCTAAGGGTCTATTATCAAAGTCAAAAATGTCGCGATAGCCTTCAAGAACGCGCAAAGAGCTTCAGCTTGAGCAGGTGTAAGGTCAGAGGAAACCATCTTCTTAATGTTGACGTCAGTACCGTGTGATGACGTCCTGGTATTAGCTGAGCTGTAACGATCTTCCACTGTGAATGGCTCGACCTCATCGTCCTGAAAAGCGCTAATTATAGCCAAGGAGATGCCCTGAGGCAGAACTCGCGCGGTTAGCGCGAAATTGACAAGTGGAAGGCAGGTGTGGTTGCCAGTAATTTTCAGCAGTGTGCGGCACGGTAACACCATTTGTAAGCATAACGGCCGGAATTGGTGCGGCCACGTAATTGCCGTCAGGTACAGCTGGTGAGGACAACAAGTCGACGTGTGTCACAGAGTGAGGCGGTAGGCGAATAAATCCATGCAGCTCAGATGGCTTGGAGGCGGGTCCACAGGGTCGGCAAGAAGAGGCAAGTCAAGGCGAAGTGAGCCGGCCGAACAGTCAATGAGGGCAGAATGATTGGCAAGAAAATCCAGACCGAGAATGAGTTCGTGAGGGCAATGCTCGATGACGGTGAAGAGAACGACGGCGTGTCTCTCAGCAATGGTGAGTCGGGCAGAACACATGGCAACAATAGCGACAGTCCCTCTGTCGGCGACTTGTACAACTTGGTTCGGGGCAGGCGTCAGAACTTTCTTGAGCCGACGGCGAAGAGCAGCACTCATAATGGACACATGCGCCCCGGTGTCAATCAACGCGCACACAGGAACATTGTCCCAAAAGATTCTTGTTCGTGGGTAAGATAAAGCAACAATTTTGTGCCAAGGTCGTCAATGCAGTCACCTCCACAAGCTGCACTGTCTAGTTTTCCGGTCGGGGGTGCTGCCAGTAGGTCGGAGAAGGAGCACGGCATGACGGGGGTGAGCGAGATTGGTGGCGGGAGAAGGCGAGCAGGAGTAGCAGGGTCGTGTCAAAGGTGTCACAGGGTCAGATGATGGAGCGGGCATAGAAGGGGCGAAGGAAAAGGATGCGCTTGAGGGTGAGGGGGGTAATCAGGATATCAGTGCGTCGGAGAAGTCCAGCGGCTGCGGCAATGGCGAGCAACATGTCCAATGCGTCGGCAGTTAAAACAGATCGGCTTTTCGTCCACGGTTCGCCATTCGGAGGGGTTGTGCTGTTCATAAGAGGAGTAAGAAGAGCGTGGTGGGGACGTGCGTAGAGACAAATGTTCCAAGCGTACGGAACGAATGGATTGCAGGCCGTCGTTGGACAACTCTTGACGGACGATGGCCTGGATCAAGGAGATTGTCACCGGAGAAGGATCAGGTAACAGGAATGAAGGGGCTGCCGGTTGTGCCGCTTTGACCTCACGACAAATGATGCGGGTCAATTTGTCACATCGCGACGGCTGGTGGAAGAGGTCGTCACAGGATGACGTCGCAGCTGTGTTGGGAAGTTGCGTGATGTGCTGGCGGCGGCTTTTAGCATGCTCGAGACGGCGGCACTCCTTGAGGATGGTATCGATGCTGGTGACGTTCGTAAACACCAGTAAAATGAAGGTGTCGTCAGCAATGCCTTTGAGGACGTGATTAACCTTATCGTCCTCAGTTGTGTTCGGGTCAGCCTTGGCACAAAGGGCCAAGACGTCGAGAATGTACGACACGTAGGACACGGTCGACCTGTGTACACGTGTGGCAAGGGCTTTCTTGGCATTGACTTGTCGACCAAACAGATTGCCAAAAAGGTCGCATAGCTTGTCTTTGAATAGATCCCAGCTTGAGATCTCCTCTTCGTGAGTCTGGAACCACGCCAATGGAGCTCCGTCGAGGTGGAAAAGTACGTTGGCAAGCATAATAGTGGGATCCCACCTGTGACTGGTGCTGACACGTTCGTATAAGCGGAGCCAGTCGTCAACATCAGGACTGCCGACTTCGTTGAAAACACCAGGATCCCGAGGTGGGGAAACGGCGACGTAGGTCGGGGCTGCAGGCGGAGACGCTTGCGTAGATGAAGTGCCGTCAGCAGGAGCCTAAGTTACATTGTCGCCGTTGCGACCGCTGCGAAGCTTCATGACGGGTACGGGGAACGTCCACCTCCGCCAAATTAATGTTATGTGAAGCTGAAGCCGAATACTATTTACAGTTTATTTACAGAGAAGCTCACGGAAGCCAAAATGGCAACGCTATATCAAACGGGCACACACGTCGTCTTCGTCTTCCTCAGTGTAGCTACACTGTGGCGGTTGTTCCGTAGCAATATATACAAAATGAGTCAGAGTAGTGAAGATGGCTGACCACCAACAACATACAGCAGCTAGCATCCAGCAATCTTCTTCTTCCCATCTTCTTTCATCCTTCCATAACAGGACCTCCGGGTGGTGAAGTGCCGCCTCGGCGCATGGTAGGCGAAGAATTGCAAGCAAAGTATGGCTCCAGCCGCGAAACGTGCACGATGTCAACAGGCATCAGACTTGAGGATGCATCAAACTGTAGTGGTGAAATCTCGTAATTTACGTCGTTAACTTGATATAGGACTTAAGGCCCTGTGTAGCAAGAGAGAAGCTTCTGGGTGAGGCCAACCCGACGACATGGTGACCAAAAGAGCACCCAAGCATCACGTGCGAACTTAACATTGCGATGGCACCAGTCATGGTGCTCCTTTTGTATATGCTGCGAGGCTAATAAACGAGATCGGGTGACTTGACGTGCCATGTGAGCATGATCAACGACGTGACGTCGGGAGTGTACCCAGTTGCAACACGTGGCACAGAAGAGATGATGGTGTCAAAAGGCAATGTGGGGTCGTGAACATACAAGAGATAAAAGGGCGAATATCCTGCGGTGTCATGTCGGGACGAGTTGTATGTGAACGTCTTGTAAGCCAGCGTGGCGTCCAAGCCGAAGTGATCGTTGGAGACGTACATCGACAGCATCTCTGTGATTGTTCAGTTGAGAGGTTCCGTAAGACCGTTCATTTGAGGGTGGTAGGCGGTGGACAGCTTGTGCTCAGTGGCACAAGAGCGGAGGAGGTCGTCGACAACTCGAGACAAGAACAAGCGGCTGCCGTCTGTAAGTACCTGTTGACGTGCACCGTGGTGGAGAATGACGTCGTGGAGGAGAAAATAGGCAACGTCTGTTGTGCAACTAGTCGGCAGCACTTTTGTTATCGCATAGCGTGTCGCGTAATCGGCAGCGACGGTGATCCACTTATTCCCTCTAGTCGTCGTCGGAAAAGGACCAAGCAGGTCAAGGCCTACGCGAAAGAACGGTTCAGAGGGAACTTCAATTGAATGGCATCGGCCGACAGGTAGCAGGGGAGGTTTCTTCCGGCACTGACACAATTCTCAAGTTGCGACATAACAATGCACAGAGCTGTAGAGACCCGCCCAGAAGAACCGGTGTCGTACGCGGTCGTATGTACGCAAAACTCCAAGGTGTCCCGATGTCGGTGCATCATGAAGTTGTTCGAGAATGACGGACCGCAGATACGAGGAAGGACAAGGAGCAACTCTGGGCCATCAGGGTTGATATTGCGGCAGTAGAGGATGCCGTCATGCAGCACGAACCTCTGGCACGTGCTGTCGGTTCTGTCACATTGCGCTCTGGCGATAATGGACTGTAAGGATCCGTCACGTTTTTGTTCAGCGCGCATGTTGGTCATGTCAGTCAAAGCCATCACGCAGGTCACCGGATCATGCGCAACAGGATCAGGGGGATCCATGGAGTGACGAGAGAGGCAGTCAGCGTCCTTGTGGAGCCGTCCAGTTTTGTAGTTGACAACAAACGAAAATTCCTGGAGCCAGAAAGCCCAGCGACCTAGCCGCCCTGTCAGGTCCTGAAGGGAAGACAGCCAGCAGCGTGCGTGGTGGTCTGTAACGAATGAAAACGTGCGGCCGTACAAATATGGTCGGAACTGGGCTACAGCCCAAACTAAAGCCAAGCACTCCCACTCGTTGATGGAGTAGTTTCTCTCGGCAGGTGACAGCAGGCGGCTGGCGTAAGCTATCACGCACTCGGTACCATTCTGCTGTTGGGCGAGAACAGCACCGATGCCATGGCCGCTTGCATCAGTGTGGACTTCGGTCAGTTCAAACGGATCAAAGTGGGCAAATCTGGGAGGGGTGGCCAGAAATCCGATGAGAGCGGCGAACGCGTGAGCTTGCTCAGGGCCCCATGAGAATGGTGGGCTTTGCTTTAGAAGATCTGTCAAAGGCCGGGCAACGTAGGCAGTTTTTGACAAAATGGCGAAAGTAAGAACACAGGCCGAGGAAGCAGCACACATGAAAAGCATAACGTGGCACAGGGAGCGTGGGCCGAACGTGGTAGAAAAAACGGTAACGTCATCAAGGTAACAGAGACAGATGGTTCATTTGTAGCCTCACAGAAGAGAGTCCATCATATGTTCAAATGTCGCAGGAGCATTGCATAGGCCAAAGAGCATGACTTTGAACTGATATAAGCCACCTGGCATGATGAAGGCCGTCTTCTCGCAGTCCATTTCATCAACTGAAATAATCCAGCAGCCGGATTGAAGATCGATGAACGAGAAGTATTTAGCTCCATGCAAGCAGTCCAAGGTATCATCGATGCGTGGTAGAGGGTAGGCGTCCTTTCTGGTAATCTTGTTTAAATGGTGATAATCGACGCAAGAATGCCAGGAACCATTTTTTTTTCACAAAGATGACCGGCGAAGCCCAAGGACTGGATGATGGTTTGATGACCCTTTTACGTAGCATTTCATCCACTTCTGATTGGATGACTCTGCGTTCAGCATGCGATACACGATAGGGACACCGAGGAATAGGATTCGTGACTCCCGTGTTGATACGGCAGTGGACTACAGATATTTGTCCTAAAGGCCTGTCACCAAAATCAAAGATGTCGCGGTACGATTCGAGGAGAAGACATATGTCCGTGGCCTGTGCAGAGGTGAGGTCAGGTGCAATCATCTTCGCGATGTCATCCGTTAGGGAACCAGAGCTGTGAGCTGCAATTGGTGCTAAGAAACCACACTCGGCATCCACACTTGTCAAATTCGGAAGTATTGGAAATGCTGGCCGAGAACATGCTTGCCGGAAGCACTTGAGGGCACGGGCTGAAATTCAGAAGTGGAAGAACGACACCGTTATTAGTAATCGTCACCAGCTTATGTCGAAGAGCAACGTTCCGGTTCAAAAGCACGTCAATGATAGGGCGAAGGACATATTCATCGTCGCGAATCTTTGACTGTGCGGTCAAAGCGACGTAACTGACTCTCCAGGTGACAGACGCACATCGTGAAGCGAACACAAGTGCAGTGGAGTGGTGCTCGGAGCATTGGCGACTTGAGGCAGTTCCAACTGAAGAACGCCGGTTGCGCAGTCGATGAGAGTGGAATGATGGCATAAAAAGTCCAATCCAAGCATAATGTCATGAGGGTAGTTGTCGATCACAGCAAAGAGAACAGAAGTAGGACTGCCGGCTGTACTTAAACATGTAGTACACATTCCAAGAACAACCAGCACGCCACCGTCGGCCACACGAAGCACTCGGGCAACTCCTGGTCAGTGCCTCCAACCAGTGCCTCCTGGGTCTGGGGATGGTGAACACCTTTAAGGAGCTGCGAGAGGCACACTTGATGAACCAATACACGAGGCTCTCTTAAACGCTGTCAGGTCGCCGCCTCCTTGCCCGACTACACATCCATCATTCAATACATACGGAAGAGCACGTACATATCCCATCACAGTGGAGGTATGCCCTGCATGTGCGCCCTCTTCCGGTCAACATGACAAGAGAGGACCATAGGGACAGATGCCTCGCACAGGCGGAAGCCTTGGCTTGCCACTACGGACACAAACACAGTCTTCTACGTGGATGCATCCGGCCCGTACCGTGGGGGCCCGTACTGTGGCCCGTACCATGGGTCGCAGTCGTCCACCAAAACACGGCAGGAAACGGACTCACTTTCCGTGCACACACCATTACACATGTGGAGGTGGTTGCCATCGCGCTAGCCGCCGCAGATCAACACTCGCGGGCCATGATCACCGACTCGAGGGGTGCTTGCCGCAATATTGAGTAGGGGCACATACCATACCTTGCCTACAAAATTTTGCAAAACAGTAACTATCTCGGTGCCCCCTCGCACTGTACGATTATCTGGACTCCGGCTCACACGGGCCTCGAAGGAAACGAAATGGCCAATGTCGTCGCCCGCGCGCTCACTTTCCGGGCATCACCTTCGTCCCCTACTGATCCCGACCCCGAACCCAATCCTGCCTATACCTTCAAAAAGATCGTTCAGCTCTACCAATCTGGCCATGCCATCTATCCCAAAGCCTGTAGGGGCCTCACAACGGCGGAAAAGTGCATTCTCCTTTGCCTTTATACCAAACCTTTACTGTGCCCAGCAGCCTTAAAATACTTTGACCCCGCTTGCATAGGGAAATGGTTGCACTATGGGGAAAAGTCCTCAGACATTTTCCACATGGTGTGGGCATGTAAAAAAAAAACCAAATCTAACCCCCCTACCCAACCCTTCGCGGGAGGACTGGGAGGCAGCCCTGCTCGGCTGCTCTGACTTGACGGCCCAATGGGCCTTGGTCGAGCGGGCTCGGGCGGCGGCTGACGCCAATGGGCTCCCGTAAGGGGGAGCCCACCTAGTGTTGGTGCAAAATTTATGTAAATAAATGTTTTTCAGACAGACAGACAGCTGCTAGAGTGAGGACCTTCTTGAAACGTTGACGTAGGCTAGCACTCAGCACAGAAACATGGGCTCCAGTGTTGACAAGTGCTTGAACAGGTACGCTGTCTATTTTAACATCAGTTATGCTGCTTCTTGTGGACACAGACAGAGGATTTGCTGCAGTAGTCGGCAATGCAGCACCACCTCCGAGGAGTGCATTTCTTAGTTTTCCGAAAGGGTGCAGCAAAAAGTCACAGGGGACGAAAGGCGATGTGGCTGCAGTGAACGGGAAGATTGGTGACATGTTTGAGGTGAACGAGACTGGTTTCCGCGCGGTGATGGTGAGCAACTGTACCATGTGTTCCTAGCAGAGTTGCCAGCGCTATTAGACTCGGCGGTAAGCGAAATATTGCGGGCATTTTTACTAAAACGGCTCAGGTTGGTAGGCATGCGAGGTATTGAGGGCCACAAGTTACCACAGTGTCGGGCGACATGACCAATGCGGCGACAGGTGAAACATATCGGCTGGTCATCCGCAGTTCTCCACTCTGTCAAATTGCGAAAAAAACAGAGAAAAGCGTCAGGGTGGACCAAAAATAGCAGAAGGACGTTCTTTAGTTCTGGGACTGACGACAGCACAGACAGAGTGTAAACCAATGTTCTCAAGTTCCTGGCGAACGATGGCATGTATGAGGGGAACTGTAAAAGTGGTAGCATCAGGGCTACGCGAACGGAAAGCTCCAGGCACCATCGTATCCAGTACATGTCGAACGATTCGCACCATGTCCTCTGATGGCAACGCATGCTGCTGTGCGGGTTGATCTTCACACATCGACGTTGCGGCATTATCGGGAAGTCTGGCGAATGCGGCACTCTCTAATGATAGCATCAACTGTAGAGCAGCTTTTGCACATGAGCAGATTAAAGGCATCGTCAGCAATGCCTTTAAGCAAGTGCCCGACCTTCTAAGCTTCTGTCTCTGTCATGTCGGGATCGGCTTTACGACAAAGTGCCAGCACGTCCTGTATGTATGAGACATAGGACTCCGTGGGGGATCGGGCACGGGAGGCCAGTTCCTGCTTTGCGGCAATTTTGTGGCCGGCTGGTTTGCCAAACAACTCTGTCAACTTCTCTTTGCATTGGTCCCAGCTGGTTAGCTCCTCTTCATGGTTTTCGTTCCACACCTTTGCCATGCCTTTTAGGCAGAACAGCAGGTTAGCTAGCATAAGCGTAGGGTGCCATCTGTAGATTCCACTCACGTGTCCCTACATTGCCACCCACTCTTCAATGTTGGCGCCATCGGTCCCGCAGAAAGTTTCAGGATCCTTGGGTTGCACAACCACAACCGAAGGTGACAGCAATGTAGCTGGTGACGGTGATGTAGGAGGCGGCATGTTGATCCCGCAGTGCCGCCATGCTCACCATCATTCATGGTGCGGACAGTGATGCGACGTCCACTGTGGAGCTCCGTTTCCAGCCGTGGTACCCCGCACCTCCCACCAATATGTTACGGGGATGTTGTACCGTATTTACTCGCATAATAATCGCACTTTTTTGTCAGAAAAATTGACGCAAGATCAGAGGTGCGATCATTACGCTGGTTAAATTTCCCGCGAAAAAAAAAACATTTTTTTCGGCCCGCATTTGCTGCGGGTCATCAAAACAAGTATGGTGGCCGGCGGAGCAAGCTGAACACACCGAATTTGATTTTTTTTTTCTTCTCATGAGTACATTACGTGCATTGAAACAGTTTCTTCCATATCAGTAATTAATAATATCGTTAATATCGGCTGGTTTGCTGCAATAACGTAGCCATGTCCACTTTGAGGGGACAGAAACAAATGGGCGGACTTAGCTGCCAGTGACATAGAAACACAGGGCCGGCATGCTGCAGAAACTGCGGCATCTGTCTTCACTACTATCCTAATACGGCACGTTTCTGCTAAGGGTGGGTGAATATCTTAGCTGTGTTACAAGCGTCGGTGTAGTAATAGGGTACACTTCTAACGTATCAGTGTAAACGTGGCTGCTGTCGTTGCCTCTCGCGATTTGTTGCATGCCCACGAGTGCAGATGAGAAGAATCGAAAGGCGCCTTTTTTGTTGTTGTTGACCACAACCATTATAAAGCCTACACACAATAAATGCAAGGTTGGTTGCAGCTTTTTTTTAGTCATGGAAGTGCGGAAAGTGATTGAAGTAATGAAATGAGGCATTTACTTAAGAATGTTTGGTGCGTGCAGACCACTTGGTTTGTCTTGAAGAGTCGTTCGCGTAGCATTCAACAGATGATAAGCGTGATCAATATTAGCTAGACTTGGCACACGACATATCGCTGCGGCAAGTTCGGGGTGCGATCAATACACAGGAAATTTAAAAAATCAAATTTTCACGACAAAATTCAGGGATGCAATCATTGCGCGAGTGCGATCATTATGCGAGTAAATATGGTATACAGTTGACTCCCGTTAATACGAAGTTCACGGGGACCGCAAAAAACGTCGAATTAAACGAACTTCCAATTAAGCACAAAACACAAAAAACAGCACTTTATTTGTGGCGAAATCGAGTATTTTCTCTAAGAAAAATAGTCGGTCATCTTGCTTTGCTTCTTCTTGCCGAATTGCGCTGCTGAAAGAAAGTTCTGCAGGCTGTAGATGTGGCGGAACGCTTCCTCCGCGGCAAAGAAGCGCTCCGCGAGAGCAAGGCCCGCAGCTACATCGGTTGCGGCTCGCCTTCAACGTCATCGTCGCTTTCCTCGGTCGCTTCCTGGGGCCGAATAATCTCTATAATTTCGCTATCCGTCAGCGCACCGCACGTTTCGACCGCCTTGTCTACGGCGACGTAATCTTCAAAATTGACGTCCCCGAAAGCATCACCAAAATCAGTGTCGTCAAGCTCGCTTGTTGACGCTTCCTCCGCTGAAATTTCAGAGGCATCCTCCGAAGAAGCTCCCACAAAACCGCAAGCCCTGAAGCAGTTTGCGATTGTTTCTTGCTTTACACGATCCCATGCTCGCGCCAACATGTGGATGGCACTAAGCAGGCTCACCTCGTACTTTCTGGAGCTATTCATACACAAAATCATGCGCTCGAGGAGGTGCCGCCTGTACAGGACTTTAACATTATTGATGATGCCTTGATGCATTAGCTGCAAAACAGCCGTTGTGTTTGCAGGCAAAAAATGCGAGGCGTATTGCACTCAAGGCTGGCACATTCATGTGAGCACTGCAGTGATCGACAAGGAACAACACCTTGCGGTTCGAAGCAGCGAACTTGCAGTCCAATTTGCTTATCCAGCTCTTGAAGATTTCAGCCGTCATCCACGCTTTTTGTTCGCCTCATAGTCCACAGGCAGCGTCTTCATGCCTTTAAAGCATCGGCTTCGTGGCTTTCCCGATCACAAGTAACCGACATCGTTCCGTGCCAGTCATGTTTGCCGCGATCAGCACCGACACGCTCTCCTTGCTGCGTTTGCCCCCAGCACAGTTGTCGTCCTTGAATGGTAGAAGCCGATAGAAGAGTGCAGTCTCATCTGCATTGAAGATGTCTTCCGGTCTGTATTCGGCGAGATATTCACGCAGCTTTCCGTCCTTCCACTTGCCGCATGCTTCCTGGTTAACGGACGCCTTTTCACCACAAACGCTCTTGAAAACCAGGTCATGGCAATCTTTAAAGCGTGTCGGCCATCCATCTGACGAAACGAAGTCATCGATCCCCAACATTGCTGCAAGCGTTCGGGCTTTCATCACAACGATGTCTCCGCTGAGAGGAAGTTTGTTGCTCCTGGCCTCCCTAATCCAAACCAGCAGAGCCTTCTCCAACACTGGGTAAGCGCCGGTGCGCATTGGCTTCCGAGAAGTCTTGAACTTGTCGTTCTCAAATGCATCCATTATTGTGCACTTGCTCTTGATGTAGTTTGAGAGCGTGTTCGGCTTGATCCCGTACTTCCGCGCTATGTCTTGTTTAGCGGCACCTCCCTTCTCAACTTCCTTCAAAACCTCGACTTTTGTGCCAGGTCGAGCGTGCGATAAGAGCCACGGTTTGCCACGGCTATAAACTGTGCGACTAGGTACAGTCAAATCCGAATCACCCGTGGTACAACCTAGCCTACGAGCTTCCCGCAGAAAGGCGCTAGACCAACACACGCCTCGACATACGCTGCGCGCGCTGCAAGACTAATCTTGCACAATCAGACTAATCTTGCACAATCTCGCCACTCCAGTATGCAGCGCTGCGTGCACCTATGGCACCCGCGTGGCCTCTGCGATCAGCTCCGGCCACGCGCGGCAGCCGCGCATGGCCTCCGGTGGGAGCCGCTTCGCCTCCCGCCGGAGTTGATAGTGGAGGCCACGGCAGCCGTAGCAATGAATAATTGTGCCGCTCCAAGAAGGATGGCGTTGCAGGCGGCTGCGGTGGCGATGACACCAACTCGGAGCATGGAACTGTTGCAACACTTGAAAAATTGCACATTCTAACAAAGAATGACGGTCACCTCGAGGATCCCGGCTGAAAATTAACTTCCAATTAAACAATATTACTGGATGAGGACTTCGAATTATCGAGCGATTTCTTCTATAGGATTACATGCAAAACTGAAGGGACCAGCACTTCACTTCTAATTAACCGAAAATTCCAATTAAGCGGCTTCGAATTATCGGGAGTCGACTGTATAAAGCCAGTATTTACAATATATATACAGGATGGGTCAGAGTAGTTAAGATGGCGGACCACCAACAACACGCAGCAGCTAGCGTCTTGCGATCTTCTTCCTCTATCTTCTTTAATCCTTCTGTAACAGTATTGTCAATGTAGAGCAGAACCTTGGAGTGCCCTTTGAGAATCTGTGACATCAACTGCTGGCAGGCTGCAGAGGCAGACGCCTACCCAAAGCATACCCGCTTAAAACGGAACAGTCCGTCGTGACTCACGAATGTGGTCAAGTCTCGGCTCTTGATGCAGCAGAACCTGGTGGTGGGCGGATGCAAGATCCAGCTTGGAAGCACCGACAAGGCTGTTCAGGAGCTCTTCACTATGGGGAAGCGGGAAGCTGTCGGCGATGACTGCTTTGTTAGGTTCCCAAAGGTCAGCACTGAGTTAAATGCCACCATCCTCCTTCCTTAGCATGACAATGGGGGACACCCATTCCGAGGCATTAATGTTCTCGATGACGCCCAGTTCTTCCAATCGACGAAGCTCTTCTGAAACTTGATGTCGGAGTGCGAGCAGGAGGCGCTGAAGTTTCAATGCTGCAGGAGGCACTGCGAGTTGGATCTCGATGCGATGCACAAAACCCTTGGCTAGACCAAGGCTTGGGGTGAAGAGGGAGCTGAACTCACTAGACACGGTCTTTGGATGAGGGTTGGGTGGTGAAACTTGGCGTAGGCCTGAGAGCTTGGCCACGTCGAGTGTCGCTGGCCTGGTCGATGTCTCAAAGAAATGCTGACAATCCTTCAATGTGCAGGTCTAAAGCCTTGACCTCGCATCAATTCCAGGTATGGATGTGCCTTCCGGCACCACGTAAAACAGGAGGTACGCTGTGTGTACCTTGAATGTGACTTCCATGAAGAAGCAACCACGTATGGGAATGGAATGCATAGTCTAATCAAGAAGCTTCACTCGCATAGTGGAAACAAGTGACTCATCAGCAAAATACTGCTGGAAAAGGTTCTCTTTTAGGATAGAAACAGACGATCCAGAGTCGACAAGAAACTTCAAGAACTTGCCAGTGACGAAAACGTCAGTGAAAATGCCAGCTCGAGCAGGACTGACCACGGTAAGAATGCTTAAACTTTCAGAATCATCGGACGAGTCCTGGCAGTCGACTTCATGGATGGCAATGGTGGAATGACACTGTCGCTTGTTACAGACTTAACGGAAGTGCCCAAGGCGAACGCAGTGAAAACAGTGCTGACCTTGTGTTGTACAGGAGGATGATGAGGTGCGGTGCTGGCGGAAACCGCAACGAAGACAGTGTGGTGACACCTTGTTCGAGTCACGAGAGCGCTCAGGGTAAGCAGACCGACAGGGAGATGAGTGCAGCTGCCTTGTATACCCCGAACACCGAACGCCTTCCGTAGTTACCTGCTGAACGCACCCGCGAGCAAGCTCGCGAACTTGCTGAGCGGCCTGCTCCAGTTGCTGTGCAAGAAGCAAACTGCACGAAAGGGAGAGCAATGAACCTTCTAGAAACAACCGTTCACGAAGGTGTTGTGGCGTCATGCCTTCTAAGAACTGGTGCATTCCCACAAAATCTAAATTTATAACCTATAGCAACTATTGTTCATCTGTTCCTGACCAATGTCCTTTGCCTGACATACTAGACTTCGTGGTTGTGCCACCATCTTCTCTGAAATCTATCTTATGCAGGCTTACCATAAGATCCTAGTGGCTGAAGAAGATATCCGCAGGACAGCCATCATGATGACCTCTTTTATCCTCTATGAGTCTCAATGTGTGCCATTTGGTTGTTATGCTGCAAAGTCATTTTATTTCATCAACACACTGGCACACAGTTTGCGTACATCCACAACATCTTGGTGGCAAGTTAGTCTCTTAACGAATGTGTGCAGCACCTCTGTTTTCTGCTCGAATGGCAACAGATGGCATCATTGTCAATGCTGCAAGAAATGAGGTTAATGTACCCATTCCTGGGTCTTCACCCTTTATCTACTGGCATGTGCCCTCTTCCGTCTAAGGTCACAAATTTTTACCAACCTCTCCACAATGGTGAAGTTATAATAAGTTCTTGGCAATGCGAATTTGTACTAGTGCTTCATTCTCAGCTGTACGACTCTGAACTACCAGCAAGTTGTGAAGCACAACACCTCCAATTTCCCTTGGAATTCCACTGTATTTGCTGTTTTTAAGTGTTCATTGGTCGATGCAGGTCTTCTAGCCCACGCGCAGCCTCCTATGGTGCTGATGAACACTTCTAGCCAGCCGGTGGGTGCAGTCCTGCTGCAGTTCTTTTATGACTCCTGCCAGTCCCTCACTTTCTTCTTGAAGCACCTTACTTGAACCTGGACTCACTGCAGCACAATCAGCAGGGTGCTGCTCACCATCTGTCTTGTCATCCAACAATTCCACCACTTTGTCAAGTTTCACGACATTTGCCAATGACATCCCTAACATTTCGCCCGACGCGATCTTGGCCAACACGATCTCGGCTGAGGGCACAGGCAGGCAATCTCGCCTGTGCCCTCAGCGACATGGATGCTTTTACAGTGTCACAACCAACCTTCTTTGTTGATTTGCCAACTTTCATCAGATCAATCGCATTGATGATCACCTGCTTTGCATCTGTGGTTGTATGGAAAACGGCCTGGTGGTGCCACTTCATAATAAATAAATAATAAATAAATAAATAAATTGATAGTACACGTTTAAGGTTAGATTCTCTCGGCGTTTTATGTGGATTCATAGAAAGAGACAACAGCCGAGCAGGGCGAGCGTGAGCACCACCAACAACAACCGCTTTCCTCCTCTTTGTCTTCTGCTGGTGCCCATATTTCTCACTTAATAAATGGTGCTACAAGAGTTTTCGACTCCGAGAACTGCAAAAGGGAGGAGGAAGTTTTTGCGAGAGGTGAAGGCTTCGGAGGGTGCTGAGCCGCAAGAAAGTGGTACAAGAACAGAAGACAAAGAAAGTATGTTAGTATTTGTGGCGACGCCAACTTGAGGAGAAGGTGGCTTGTCAGATGAGGTGCCACACATCGGCTACAACACAAGTTCGGCACACGCACAGTCTACAGCGGCATGGTTAGTAGCAAGAAAGTCCCAACCCAAAATATCGTCGTGTGAACAAGGTGAAAAAACAGATTCGGCTATGTACAATATGTCCTGGATGACAAGGTGAGCTGTGCGTGCCACTGAAGGTCGAATGTGGTACGCGGTCGCTGTGCGTAGGGAGATGTCAGAAAGCGGAATCTTGATCTTTTTTAGCTTGCGGCACAGTTCTCCACCGAGAACAGCTAGAGTGGCTCCAGTATCTACGAGTGCTTACACGGACAGACCTTAAATATTCACGGTTATTTCGTTCACAGGAAGAAATCGAGGCCTTGAAGTTGTCGACACGAGTGCAGTTCTTGCCTCTGGAACTGCGACGGCTAGTTTTCCGCTTGAACGGGCAAGGGGCAACGAACCATAGGGGAAAGTGAACGGCGACGTGGTGAAGGCGACCGACTTGTGCCGTAGCCATGTCGATTCATTGAGCAGGCGTCCCTCGTTGTGTGAAAGGAGATCGAGTATGGTGGCTCAGGATGTAAGTAGCCTTGATGTTCTGCGCCCACACTAAGATGGAATTCACGAAAACGACAGAAACGTGCGACATGGCCAGGTAGGCCACAGACGTAGCAGATAGGCCTGTTGTCCGGGGTGCGCCAAGGATTAGTGGATGGTGGTGCGGGACAGCGAAAAGGTCGTGGATTCAGCCGGACAGGTGCATGCGCAGCGTAGAAGCCATTTGCAGGCCGACCAGGATCCGTGCCGAGCGGCATTGCTGGCGTCTGCCTGCGCGCAACTTCAGCATGGTTCAGAGGAATGGAAACAGGTGGATGCTGGTAGGAAGTTCGTAGCGCCTCAGAAATTTGCTCCTCTATGGCTTGTTGTAGTGTGGGAGCAAGCACCTGCGTGGAGTCCGGGACGTGGGGAACAAGAGACAATTGTCGTGCCACTTCTTCTTGGACAAACTGCTTGATTTGGTCCATTAACATTGTGGTGTCAATAGAAGCGGCGCCGACACCTAATGCTGACATGGTGGCTATGTCAGAGCTCGGGAGGCGTGTAGAAATGCGCTGTTTCTGCAACTCGTCGTAGCTCTGGCAGTACTGAATGACGTTTATGACAGTTTGGGGATTTTTGGTAATGAGCATTTGGAAGGAGTTGTCCTCGATCCCCTTCATGATGTGCCTGATTTTATCAGCTTTGGGCATAGCAGGGTTGATGCGATGGCAGAGGTCGACAATATCTTCAGTGTAGGACATAAAGTTCTCGACGGATTGCTGGGCGTGACTGCGTAAGCGCTGTTCTGCGCTCAGCTTGCGAACAGCAGGTTGGCTGAAGACTTCCGCGAAGCTCGTTTTAACGGACAACCAGTTGGCAATATCAGCTTCGTGGATGTGGATCCACAGCTGTGCGACACCCGCCAGGTAAAAGGTGACGTTGCTGAGTTTGTCGCCGTCATCCCATTTATTGTGGGCGCTCATCTGCTCATACGAAGTGAGCCAGTCCTCGACGTCGTGCTCGTCGCTGCCGTTGAAAATGACAGGGTCTAACTGTCTTAATACTCCGGAGCGGGCGACCACCGGTGGTGAGGTAGCACCTTGCGGTGGCACGTCGCCAGGCATGGCCGAGATGGAGGGTAGAGTCTAGGTACGGAGTTCCAGGATGAAAAAGAGAACCAGCACGCTCCACCACTTGATAGTACACGTTTAAGATTAGTTGCTCTCGGCGTTTTATATGAATGCACAGACAGAGACAACGGCCAAATGGGGCGAGCGCGAGCACCACCAACAACCATCTTTCTCCTTTTCATCTTCTGCGGGTACCCGTATTTCTCACTACAAAATAAATAAATAAATAAAGTTACCATTTGAAGCATGTCTTGTGTGGCAAGCCAGTAGACTATCGATAGACTTAAAAGAAAATGGAGATTATTGCAGTGTTTACTAATTAATATTTAAATTTGTGCAAAGGTTAAAATTATAGTATATGGATATCTTGGAATACATCAATAGGGCAACTCAAGTGGAAGGATGTTAAACACAATGCTCGATTCTGTAGTTGATGCAGTGGAGGAAAGTATTTTGTGTTTGTGGCAATCCAGGATTCTCTACAGTAGTTGAGGTGCCAGTGCTATAAAGTAAAGTACAATGTCTTTGGCAAGCTGTCCGGGAAGTAGGAATAGGCTCTGGTTAATGTGTAACACCTGAACACATACACACATCTAATAACTTGGACTAATTCTACACTAGCAAGCTTTCCATGTTCCCCATCAGCTTCTGGTGTTTCCTTCATTTAAACTTTGTGTAACTGTGGACAAAGGGCAACAGTTGCGATTTAGTCTGTGCCTGCACAGCATGCCAGTGCACCAAGCTGTCTCTCCCTGCACATGCAACCCGTGGTTCATCTTGCAACCATGAGCCCTCGCAGCAGAGCTTCTGGTACATGCCTAGATCAATTCACCAGGTGGCTGCAAGCCACCCCTCTGCCTCACACCGGTACCAGCTGCGGCATCCGTCCTGCCCCGCAACGATCATCATGGGTGGCAGTTCAAGTCTCCTCTCTTTGGAGAACTCTTTCACATGCTTAGGGCAACTCAATAACACACTGCGGTGTAGCATGCCAGTAAGCTCATGGAACCTGAATCTGCACTCGTCATGTATGGAACACCATCACAGTTGGTGGTGTGACTCCCAGTAACTCTCCTAGGTATATACTGTGCGCTGAAATTGGATTTCGGCTGCTGCAATGTAGAGTTGGCCTATGGCACCCTCTCCATTTCCACCAAAACTTTTCACAATGACACCGTCTCCTGTCGCCACGTCAAGCTATTTGAGATGTCATCTGCAACTTAGAGCTGCCCCCTGCCAGTCCCGGTCTGTCTCAGAGTGGACACCACCACTCACCTTGCTCAGGCAACATACTTTTTTGGGTGCTATGGACCTGGCTATTCCACCCTATATTCTCATTACCTCGGGGCATTCCCCGTCCTTGGCCACCACAACATTGTTTCCGTCATAGATGTCAGCGGCAAGACTGACATTGTCACTCTCAAATGGCTGAAATCTGCCTTTCTCTGCCACCAGCGAGTGCCAAAACCATCAACGCTTTTTCCTCCATCACAACACAGTAGGGTGGTCCTTATTTGTCTGCAGCCTTGGCACACTCTGGAGGCAGCAGTGTGATTGTCGTGTTGCTAAATGTCTAATACTTCCTTTATGCATGTGTGCACGTATGTATGCATTCGTATGTGTGCATTCGTGTGTGTGCACGCACATTTAAAGAAGTAACAATATGCTCATAATTCAAAAAGTGTTTTATTCTCATGTAAACACTCAGTCTGGTAATGAAAAGGAGTCCGACAAATGGGTGTCACAGTACCTTGAGCACCTTGACATGATTACTGCATTTCATGATTGGATTGCACAATGCCCAGAGAGCATGCTTTCTCGTGTTGTTTTCAGTCAGATTAGCTGCTGTGGATCGCATGTCTTGTCCACCACAGGATGTTCCTTAGCGGGCCCCATTGTGCAGCAGATTCGGTGAACAGCAATGAAAAAGGAGGCATGATGATGAGCACAGCTGAAGGTTGTCTTCTTGGGGGCATTCAAGTATGTGGGCAATATAGAAAAATGGGGGGCGAGCCACACTTGCATCATGCCTTGCATCTGTCCCTCTTTCTTCCAACTTTACTTTTGGACACCGAAGGGGATGCAAAGAAAGGACACACACACATACAATACACCGGGCTAGTTGGTCCCATGAGGAGTACATTATGACTGCCAGACAAGACGAGAACAAAAAAAATGGGAAAGGGAGGTTGTTGCCGCCTTGTCTTGTGCTACCGTACTCGTAAAGAAACCTGACCACTTTGCACAAGAAGTGTTTTTGTTTTTCTTGGTTTTGTTTTATATGTGTTGAAAACCAGCAAGCGGAGCCAAAGTAGAGAACGCCGTCTTTATTCGACGCTTGTAAAAATAACTAAAGAAATGCAGGCGTGCGCTCGGCTTCACACTCCCTTCTAACTTCGGCTTCTTGTCATCTATTTCGGAGCATAATATTTAACAGTTCCCGGCCGAACAATTTGCATGTGCTTGCTTGTTTCTTTTCAAGACGGAGCTTGTCCAGCAGATTCTAGGTAGTACAGCATCTGTACCCATCTCCGCAACGTGTTGCCACTAGAAGTGCGCACTTAGCATGAGCGAAATTTGCCGTCGCTGCCCGGAAATAATTCTGTCATTTGTCCCATCTTCCTCAGTTGTCTCGGCGAGTTTAATTCTTTTATCAGTACTGTCTCCAAGGTTCTCTGATTCTGAGTGTCTATTTTCATTAATGTGAGCTGAACGAAGTTCTTGCAGGTACTCTCGTCGCCACCGGTTCCAGAAATCCTTTAACCCATGTTCTCTGTGTTTCCATCTTCGTTGAAGTAATTCACGTGATGACGGTGTGTCTTTTGATGCTGTGCTCGTGGTGGAAACACTGCTGGAAGGTGTCTTCCTGATGGGAGTAGGTGCCGCAGCGGGAACCGTCGCAGCCGCCATTGCCGACGTGCTGCTGGTGCATGCTTCGAGTGTTATGTGATTGGCCTGCCCTGGCCCCTGCCCAGACAGCAGTCCTAGCCCTCCAGGGGTTAAAGTTGGTGGCTGCTGGGGTGAAGGTAATTCCTTTTCATGACCTGGTGAGCTGTTGCGGACGGCCATGCCTTCAAACTGTCGTGGAAGTGGAATTCCCTCCACCGGGACAACAGGGGCCAGCGTGTGGTTGTTACGTTTTAGCCTTTCCACCGCACTGCTGTGCCTCCCTGACAGTGAGAACTCAGATGGAGCCTTTGCTGCTGATGACGGGTGCCAGGCAGGCCCGCTCCAGTGTCGCGGGGCGGAAGACGATGACGTTGAAGACGACGATGATGATGACGATGACAAGGAGCTGTGCCCCGACGACTTCCCTCCACCCACCGGGTGGAGCACAGACGTGCTAGCATTGTGGTCACGCCGACCAAAGGTGTTAATGCTCCCATGCCACTGCTCCAAGTGATTTCACAGAACCTGTGGTTTTGTGACTTGGTTACATATTTCGCACACAACTAAGTAGAAATAATCCCACGCTAGACAAAATTAGAAAAGTTCCGTATCCTCTCTTCTTAATTTCATGCCATTGCTTTCTCTTTTCGCTGTCTCTGCCTCTGTATCGGCTTCTTCGTTTTCTGGACTCCTGAAGCAGGTAGTTTCAGTCCAAGCATTCCATGATTGTCCTTCAGTAGCCGACACACTATTAGTAGCCACCATTCTATAAAGATATTTCAATAGTTTGGCAGTAGAAGGGTATTTGTCTTCTGCCAGTTGGAAGTGGGGTCACAGAGTTGTAGCAAGGAGAAAGGAACTTCTACAGGCGGCAAAATGAATCCTTGTCATGCGCAATTCTTCAATATTGGAAGACCCTTCGTCAAACCAGAAGTAACGAAACGCGTCTCAGTTTTGTTCAGCCAGCGATACTTGAAGAAACACTTTTTCGATGTCGGTGGAAATTCCAATCTTGAAGCTGCGAAACTTCAGGAGTAAGTCAAGGATGTTAAGGTTCAAATTCGCCCCTGTCCACAAGACGTCGTTAAGGGGGGGACACCCCACTTAAATTTTCATTTTTTATTTGTGACCACAATTTGATAAAACTTCCATCACTTATGTATTTTGACATGCTGATTTCAAATATTCAATTGGTTTTCTCATGCAACAAGTACTTTTCAAAATATAAGCAGTTCATGTTTTTTTGTATGGACTAATTTGGAGGCAAGTTCTCTCTACAATGCTGGCTGTTAATCAAGGATACTGGCACTTCAAAATGATGTTGAATGATCAGAGGTTGCAGTGCTACAAGAATGAATGTTCTAAACTGATTTATGCCGAAGTTACAGCATGTCAAACTTTTGTAAGCAGAAGGCATTAGTGAAACCCTGGAGACATTATTACTTTTTCAAAATTTCTGTAATGATATTTGTTCACATTTTAGGCCTACTGCACTCCCAATATGTTTACCTTTCTGACGAAAAAAGAATTATCGCAATAAGATGAGTAGAACCAGAGATATCGTCCCTCCAAAACTACACTACCATCAAAAACGTCGTTTTGAGAAAACAAGAAAAAACATTTCAGGACATGTTCATGGTGATTACACCAAATGCTTGAATGCTAAATTGATCAAGGATGATACAGGGGTCCAACCAGGCAAGAATGAAGCTTTCACTTCTTTAAGGGGGGACACTGTAATTCAAATAATGTTCATGATGTTTTCCATCAATATTCATGAAACCTTCCATTCTCGTTAAGACTTTTGTGCTGATTTCAAATACGTAATTATTTTTCCAATAGGCCATTTAGTTCTGACGATAAATGAAATTCATTGTTCATAATTTGCCGACACATAGGGGAAAAAATGCGCTACGAAATTCGTATTGGCACATGCCTGGGTACTAGAAAACATAAGGAACATAATGGTAGGAATACTATTTTTATATATAATGCGAAAACACCCGTGTCCTTAGATTTAGGTGCACGTTAAAGAATCCCAGGTGGTCGAAATTTCCGGAGCCCTCCACTACGGCGTGCCTCATAATCAGAAAGTGGTTTTGGCACGTAAAACCACATAATTTC
Source organism: Dermacentor albipictus (assembly GCF_038994185.2). Lineage (NCBI taxonomy): Eukaryota > Metazoa > Arthropoda > Arachnida > Ixodida > Ixodidae > Dermacentor > Dermacentor albipictus. The sequence continues at coordinate 14,222,328 of NC_091825.1, read as the reverse complement.
ATTTAATTTAACTATTTTGGTATATCAAATATTCGTGATTTTATAGCAATTCAATCTTTACTGTTCGAATTGTGGCTACCCTACTGTCTGATCTAAAGCAGAATTGAAAAATTTTAAAGCATAAATTCCAAAATCTGACCCTACATTGTGTACAAGTGAAAAGTCGGTGTTTTGAGAAAACGAGAGAAAAGGAATACATTCACTTTTAATCAAAAGTACAGAAATAATTTTGCATTATTTTGCAGTGAAAGTGGCTAAAAGCCACCAGGAATGTAGTCGCTCTGACCACGGCCACCCAAAATGCGGCAAAAACATCGTTTAGCGCCGTTCGCCGATTCCCGGTGGCTTGCATCGCGCGCACGGCAAGGTTGTTCACGCGGGTCGAGCTCCATGCCGACGCGATATCGCCGCAACACGCGCACGTGGTAACGATCTTTATGGCGAGGCCAGATTACCATTCGCTTTTGCCTACTGCGACGCTGCCGCCGCACACCTTGCACTTGACGACATCAGTCCGTTCATGGAGTCCTACTGAGGAAAGCGAAGCCTGCCTCAGCGTCGACTGGCGCGGCTGCAACGCCGTCGGCGCGAGTGAGCAAATCCAACACCCGCTTTGTTGCTGGCGTTGATGCAAGAACTCAGTTTTATCGAGCGTTCATCTCCCTCTGCAACTAATCCGCACGCTGCAACATTGCAGTGTCACGCCGAACGCAGCCGCTGTCCGTAACGATTTCACTCATTTGTGAGCTGGCTAGGCCTACTTCGGCATCGTCCACGGTTTCGGTATCATTTGCGGTTGGCGGCGAGCTACTCTCGATGCTTTCAGAAGGAATGGAGCGCTTTTTAAAGTTATACGCTGATCGCTTATTCTTTTTGCCGAACTTGTGCCTCGTGGCGAACTTTCCCGGTGGATCGGACATCGTTGGGCATGTGCCAACAAACCTACGAGACGCGCCTGCAGAGAGGAGCAGACAATGGGAACCTCGCGCAGCCAACCACAGCACGCGTTTTTGGTCACGTGCACTAGTCAACGAATCGGATCGCGCGTTCGGGCTTTTTTCCTCCCCGGATTTCAACGTCACTGGCGTACCGACGGAGTCACTTTTGGCGGGAAATTAAAGAAGGAAGGCTCCTCTTTCCAACGAGACCAAGACGGCTGCGATCGCGCGCGTAGAAAAAGAGCTACGCGCCACGATAAAAAGGGCTGTTCTTGCGCGGAATTCAGCTCACAGTGATGTTATAAATACTCTTCCCCGAGTTTCGAAACTTGGTGAATTAAAGGAATATTAGCTGTACATATAGAAAACTTTGTTTTCAAAAAAGCGATTTTTTCTCGATTTTTTCGCCGCCGAGAGCCGTGTCCCCCCTTAAGTAAAGGTGAGTCCGAAGCACGAGAACAGGCGTCGAATACCTACCGTACTTTAGACGTAGTTCTGTCGCGCCGCATTGCTGCTTTGGTGTGGCGTATAGTACGTGATATGTTTACTCATGCTGTCCGTTGTTAACTTCTCAGAGAAGTCTTTCTTATAGTAGCTCCTAATGGCACAGTCGTTTTCCTTTTGAAACTCTGGTTCTCGATGTAGCGTTCTCTGCAAGGACTCCAGCCTCTTTAACGCGACATCCCGGTTATTTTTAAGCTGAGAACAATTGCTGCACCACGGCAGTTCAACTTGACAGCGACCATTGTTTCTAATAGTTGATTGCACGAAGTGCTTCAGGACGTATTCGTCATCTTTCGAAACTCTCTCTTCGTTAGTCAGTCCCGGATGTTCTTCTTACCAGAAAGACCTCAGTTGCTGGGAAACATTGGCTTCCGTTAGCCATATGTTGAAGTTCCTTACGGTTTCCGGCTTGTATCGCTTAGGTGGACTTTTCGTATCTCCATGAAGTGTCCATCCCATGATAGTTTCGATGGCGGTCAAGGAGTCGTCCAGTCGATGAATTCTACCGCTGACGAGCTGCCAGTAATAGTCTGCACCTATAAGGATGCTTATTCCAGGCTCAGTCAAGACTAGAACTGCGTTGACGTCAGCCAAACGTAAGTTCTTGCTTTTCAACTTTGCAAGTACATTTGTCTTTGTCAATGCTGACAAGTCATTGCATACTTCGGGAACTTCTATAGCCTCTACTTCAAGGGAGTTTGAGTCGTACTGGCTATGCAGCGTGACTCGTACTCTCCGATAATATTTCCGCGGTGCTGAAACGTTTCTAAATCCCGAGATGGTGAGCTGCTCTTCGGTTAACACAGTGGCTTTCAGCTTCCTAGACAATTCTTCCGTGATGAAGCTGTGTTGACTGTCACCATCAATCAACATACCTACAAAGCATTTGCTTCCAGTGCCCAGAGCCCAAACTTGGGCGGTCTTCAGGAGAACTGTGCACTTTATCGAGTCTGTTGATGAGCTGGAAACAGTTGTCTGCGTTTCTGTATTCTTCTGTTTCCATTTTGGGGTCACACATCGTGGTGATATGTCGCCCTTTGCATTTCGCACAGCTTAGTCTCTTCAAGCTTCGGCATTCCTTAGCTTTGTGAAATTGTCTAGCGCAGCGGAAACAGCATCCTAATTTCCGTAGTTTCTGCTTTTTCTCGTCTAATGTTAGTTCCGTTGGTCAGACATCCACCGAGTGATATTTGTCTCCGCATAATGTACAACTCTCTGGAGTCATTTTCACGGTTAGCATAGATGCAGAACCTTGGAAATGCTCATTAAATTGTCGTTTTGCTGTTGAGGCTTGTTCTCTCTTGTCAGAAGTCATAATTATAGTCTGTTCCCGGCTTCTTACTTCAAGATTCAAGAAGTCTAGAAGAACAGACATTTCATTTAGCCTGTCACTAGTAACGCCTGTATTTGTCGAAGACAAGATGCGCTGAGTATAACGGAGTGCCATTTCTTGCAGAAGATTTTGTATTATACCAGTTTTCAGAAGCACTCCATATTCTTCTTCTGTGCAGGGATCTCATGCGCGTCTGCACTTCTTCATACAACCTTTGAAGCCCTTCGAAATCTTCGCAAGAATGAACTTTACGTAGGTTTAGAAGACGACGCATGTGGTCGTTAACAATCAGTGACCTCTGACCGAATCTTTCTTTGAGAAGTTCTATAGCTGTGCTATAGCTTTCATTAGTTGTCAACAGGCCGCTGATGACACCTGCAGCTTTACCCATCAAGTAGCTCTGAAGATATTTCAATTTGTCTACGTCTGTGATATATCGGTTCTGGTGAACAGTAGACTGAAATTGATCCCAAAATTCTGGCCATTTAATGGGAGGTCCATCGAGCTTAGGTAGCTTAACGTGTGCGCGTGCTTGATGAAAGTCATCTTGAGATGCGTGCGCAGTTGTTGTTTGCTGAGCGGATAAAGTGCATTCAGCACGGGATTTCGCGAGGACGATAGATTCTTGATACCGTCCGACGCTTTCAAGCTCATCCTCCAGGTTATCATCGGTAACATGCTCTTCTACTTGGTTATCAAGGTCCGTAAGCATAGTTTCCTTTATCTTCAATAGGTTAAGATGGTCGGTCAGCTCACCAGATGGCGTTGGTTCCGTCTGCATAAGAGTTGTCATGTCGTTGATGATCCTGGTGACTGCCGCTCGAAGGGTAGCACGCTTTTGTCGTAATCTTTCCATGTCGTCACGTCGAGAATCGGAGGCATGACGACGTGGATCGTTCTTCGATTCTGTCGCAGCGTCGTTGCGTTGATTGCGTTGGTCGGTCGTCCTCTTCAGGGAGCTCGCTTCATCGTCAGGGGTCTTCAACTGTAGATCTGAAATCCTGGTCACGGCACCATACTGTTGAAAACCAGGAAGTGGAGCCGAAGTAGAGAACGTCTTGTTTATTCGAAGCTTGCAAAAACAACTAAAGGAATGCAGGCGCGCGCTGGTGTTCACGCTCGCTCCTAACTTCCTCGTCTTTTCTTTTTCGGAGCATAATATTTGACAATATGCCAGTTACCACTGGTGCTAAACAAATTATTAAATGCTCACAATAATATTCACACAAATATTTCAGCTCTGTGAAAATTCTTTTTTTTATATAAGGTAGCCACTCCTGTGTCACTTTCAGCAGTCCAAAATGTTATTCATCTGCATTTATGAACAATATTCTTTTTTACTGTACGCCAACTATACTACTATAGTTGCACTATTTGCTTTCTAGGCTTCAATCGCATATTTGTTTTGTTCGTTTTTTCTCTGCCTACTGTACGAGCGAATATGCAGTATTTATTTATCTCTTATTATGCACTTAACAAGTTCAAATGCATTTCCTCTGTCATTCACTGTGAAAGAGCTAACTGTCTCCTGCCACTGCTTCTGTAAAAAAATGGGGGAACCTTGTGAAGTGATTTTGCCTTCTTTTTTTTTTCACCACGTCCATCATATTGTACAATAAAACATTGGTAATACATATTCGCTTAATAAGTAATTCCGGTTTGAATATAGTCACAAGGAATCCCCCGCCCTGTTGCCATTGAACCTAATGTATTGGCTGGCCGCTTAAGCCATAGCTGCTTTATGCATGCCAAACGATCGTGCATCGTACGTAATTAATTTTCCGGCACGCACAAACATAGAATCAGCTAAATGTCATGTGCACCAACCATAGATAGCGAAATTGCGGTGCACAGGCCTTTCCCGGACTGCAGTCACTACCGATAGTGATGTCTGAACATGGTAGCCATGACGCGTTTCCTACTCCCATAGCTTCTAGTGCTTCCATGCTGTCGTCATAGATATATATATATAAATGATTTATTTATTTCGAAAATTACATACAAATACGAGCCTGCCCAAGCCAACAATGGGCTTGTGGGGCAGCGCTCGGCAGAATGGAGCAAGCCAGGGAGCGGCAAGTAAATCAGTTATGTACAAAACTCAAAAATAAAACAAAAGAAAGAAAGATAGAAAGAAAGAAAGAAGGAAAGGAAGAAAAGAAACCAAATTACACATACAAATCAAAAATATAAGATTTAACTTCTTTCCGTGTGCTGGAAGATAAAACTTTATCTGGCAGGTCATTTAATACATCAGGTACATAGAAGGCACGGACACGTTTGCCATATCTTGTCCTTACTCTTGGTAAGGTAAAGCGGTCACGTGTACGTAATGCTCTGGCGGGGACATACGGGAGGCAGAACTCATTGTTCCATATATACAAAAGGATTACCGTTTCTTTGAATAACAGCCTGAACGAGGGCATGTGCGAGCATGAAAAAAGACTGGAATTGTTAGTAATGTGCACACCATACATCACCGCCCGAATTATGGATTTTAGTAAAGAATCAACTTTATTGCGCCAAAACACTGAACAGAAATAAAAAGAACAGATTCCATATCTTAGCACACTGTACGCTAATGCATGTGCTATTGTTTTCCTTACGTAAATTGGGCATAGTGCTTTAATAGAATGCAGTAGGCAGGCTATTTTGCGCAGCCTTTCACAAACGTTAGCCAAGTGAGTGTTCCAGGACATGTTAGAATCGAAATGAACACCGAGATAATTGACACTTGAGAGGTATGGAATAGGAGAGCAAGAGCAATTGTTACACAGAGGAGCATGAAGAAACAGTGGAGTGATGACAGGAATAGATTTCAGTGGATCGTGAAAACATACTAATTTAGTTTTATTCTGGTTAATAGAAATTAAGTTTTTACGGTACCAACTGATAACATTTGTAGTGTCAGTTTGTAATTCAGCCACGGCTTGATGGTAATTAGTGTGACGAGATACTAAGAGCGTGTCATCTGCGTATTGAAACACCCGACAGCGAAAAATTGCTTGACTGAGATCATTAACGTACAAGTTGAATAAAAGGGGAGCTAAAATCGACCCTTGGGGAACTCCAGCGCTCAACTGTCTAGGTTTGCTTTTAATATTTCCGAGAACCACTACTTGAATTCGACCGTGCAAATAATTCTTAAGGAAAGTTAGAAAAGGCCCTCGGAAGCCATAGCTATGAAGTTTACAAAGTAAAATTTCATGGTTGACGGAGTCAAAAGCTTTTGATACGTCTAGAAATAATGCACAAGCGAATGCACTAATTTCAAGAGTACTATTAAGGAAATCGGTTAATTCATCTAATGCTAATCTAGTACCACGCCCACAAGTAAATCCGTACTGATTAGGCGACATTATGTTGTGCGCGTCAATGAAGCTCTGCATTACGTGAAAAATATACTTTTCAAGTATAAGAGCAATGCACGAAAGTATCGAAATTGGCCTGTAGTTTGTGACAACATTGACCTGTCCGCTTTTAAAGAGAGGAACTACAAGCGCTTCCTTGAGGCCAGGCGGTATTTCTTTCGTGGTTATAATGTTATTTATAATTGCTAAAAGAACATTCTTCAGGGCCTCAAAATTTCTGCGAAGGACGTCCACAGATACACCATCTAATCCAACCGACTTGTGCTGTTTTAAGTTAAATAAGATGTAGCGAATATCATCCTCGGTACACTCAGGTAGGAAAGCAGAGTCAACTACCGATTGTGGCATACAATAACTAGCCGTATTACCGGACAAGCTTGCTGCAGTAGACGAGAAAAAGGAATTAAATTGGTCTGCTAACGTTGTAGATGGTGGGCCGAAATTCTTCGCAATAGTTTGGTATGGGCCTTTCCGGGGACGACCCCTTAATTCGTTAACCACGGACCAAGTCTTGGACGGATTTTTTCTAAATTCAGAAAATTTACCTTGGAAGTGCTGTCGCCTGGCACCTCTAAGCACAGCAGTGACTTTATTGCGAGCCATCTTATAGGCTTCACGAAGATACTGATTATTAGGTGAGCGCCGACAACGCGCCCAGGCTAGTTCTTTTTCAGCTAACGCGGTTAGAGCATTTCCATTTATCCACGGGCATTTCGGCTTTCGTTGCTTTAAGACGACTACGTTTTTGCAAGAGTGCACTGCCTGCGTATAAACGTCAATAAAAGATTTATACAGGTGACTGGCAGGAACTTCTGCTAGGAAAGATTTCCAGTCGTAGCCTTGCAACAACGAGTCCAGCTTCCTTTTATCAATAACCTCTATCTGTGATACTGGGTTGTTAGCCGCAGCATGCTGAGACGATAGAAAGCTACACCCAACATAGAAGTGATCGGATAGCTTTTGCTCAATAATAAACGGTAGTACCTGGTCGTTCTCAGTGCGAACGTTGACGTGATCTATGCATGAAGAAACAAGCGATGTACCCAAAATTTCGACACGTGTGGGAAGGTTGATAATAGAATCTATTCCAACGTCAGCAAGCGTGTTCAAGTAATCAGCTACAATGTGTCGTTCTTTCTTCAGCACATCAATGTTAACATCACCTATCATGCACACGTGACCAGATGGAAAAGCAAGTAGATGCAATTCGTCCACAAACTTTCTAACACTTTGATTTGGCGGCCTATAAATAGCGAGCAATGTGATGGCAAAAGATCGTGTGTGAATACGAAGGGCTAGCGATTCAGCACTTGTGAAAATTATGTTCAGAGGACTTGAAATCCAACAATTTTTGATGAAAATGGCAATTCCACCGCCACGGCCGTCCTTGCGCGTCAAAAAATGATTGTGATAACCTTGGAGTTGAAAGAGACCAGTATGTTCCTGCCCAATATTAATTTCAGTTAAGACAAAAAGATGACAGCGTGGATGGTGGCCCTTCCATATTTGATGCAGCTAGTGCATTGACTGTCATGAGGGCATTTGCAGAAAAGTGGGGCCTGATGGAGAAACTGGCTCACGGCATTGCAGAGTTTGTGCGTGCCATCGTCGCTGCGAGGCTGCCATGGCGGCAAGTGGAAATGCCAGATTTTTTGCTGCCTGCTCACTAATAAAACATGTCTGTGTGTGTGTTTGGGTGACAGTTAAGACATAGTTCTCTTGCCAGTAAATCTACAGTTGTTCATCTGCCATCGTCGATTACATTGCTTAGTGCATACCTGATACATGTTCCCCACCAACTACATATTAACAAGCTTTTACTGTATTGTTATTTTGCAAACGTTTGCTTGTCCTTTGTGCTTGTGTTGCTCACTTGACTCCCCCATTTAAACAAGTTCCAGTATCGCTCGTTGTGTTCATGTGTGCTTTCTGTCATGATGATAAGAAGCCAACAAATAAAGACACCAAGGACAACACTGGGGAAATTACTTGTACTAACTAACTGACATAAAAAAATTATAAATTAAGGGAACTGAAAGTGGATGAACAAACAACCTGCCGCAGGTGTGGAATGATCCCACGTCTTCGCATTACGCATGCGATGTTCTATCAATTGAGTTACCGTGGCACTATCCTTCCAACCACTTTCTGGTGTATTTATGTGGTACTGCTAGAACTAACCGTGGGATTGTTAGCCAGCGCCACCACTCACAAACCTTGGCGGCGGATGTGGCACATTCTTTCTGCCACAGGCGTCACGAGTACATGATCTTTTTGGGCGAAGGCAACTGGTCCATAAACCCATACAGGCTAGCTGAAGGCATGAATGTTGCCAGATTTGCGACCCTCATTATGTAATGAATGAGAAGAAAGGGGGTTAACCGAGGGGCCCGATTTTTATTAATCATATCATAAGAAGCCAACAAACAAAGACAACAAGGACAACACAGGGGAAATTACTTGTGCTGACTAATTGAAATAAAGAAATTATAAATTAATGGAATTGATAGTGCATTAAACAGCCACGGTGGCCGCATTTTGATGGGGGTGAAATGCGAAAACACCCCTGTACTTAGATTTAGGTGCACGTTAAAGAACCCCAGGCGGTAGAAATTTCCGGAGTCCTCCACTATGGCGTGCCTCATAATCAGAAAGTGGTTTTGGCACATAAAACCCCATAATTTATTATAGTAGATGAAAAAAACAACCTGCCGCAGGCAGGGAATGATGCCACGTTTTTGCATTACGCGTGCGATGCTTTACAAGTAATTTCCCCTGTGTTGTTCTTGGTGTTTGTTTGTTGGCCTCTGATGATATGGTTAATAAAAAACAGGCCTCTCTTTTAACCCCTTTCTTCTCATTCATTACATAATGAGGGTCTCGAATCCAGCAACATTGATGCCTTCAGGTAGCATGTGTGGGTTTATTGACCAGTTGCCTTTGCACAAAAAGATCACGTTCTCGTGATGCCTGAGGCAGAAAGGATGTTTCACATCCACCGCCAATGTTTGTGAGTGGTGGCGTTGGCTAACACTCCCAGGGTTAGTTAAAGTAGTAGCACATGAATACCCCAGAAAGTGGATGGGAAGACGGCACCGCGGCAGCTCAATTGGTAGAGCATCGCACGCATAATGCGAAGACGTTAAATCATTCCCCATCTGCAACAGGTTGTTTTTTCATTCACTTTCAATTGCATTCATTTATAATTTCTTTATGTCACTTAGTTAGTACAAGTAATTTCCCTCGCGTTGTCCTTGGTGTCTTTGTTTGTTGGCTTCTTATGATATGATTAATAAAAATCATGCCCCTCGGTTAACCGCTTTCTTCTCGTTTTGCCATGATGGTATCTTCAATGCTGGTGAGTGACTGTACTGCTTTTTCTCTTATTTTTTGCAGGCAGTACGGTGATTCAGATGGCATCAGTATGGAGAAAGATTACGCTTACGGTAGGTTCAGCAGACAACTGTCACTTGTGTAAAAGAAATGTTACCTAAAGAAGCAACTTGACTGCATTTTCTGTGAAAAACAAAGCGGAACCACCTCATAGGCATGGGCATGGCCATTTTCATGATTTTTAATGTGTCACAATGAAGTTGCATTTCGCATAGAAATGACTTCATGATATTCTATATATACTATAAGCAAACATGCTGATATTTGCAAAATATTGCTGGTTTTAGACTTACTCTATATTTTATATCAGAGCTCAACTTTTTTTCTTGTTGGCACTACAGATGACTTATTTTATAAAAAGTAAGGATAAAGCATAATTATAGTTATTATAAAGGAGGTTTATTCGGGTTCGAAGCAACCGCCGGTTCTACGATGCACCGAGCACAGTCCCCGAGCACGAGCTTTTGCTGCGCGCTTGATGCTGCCGATGCTGCTGACTGCGCGCACGTTCCTCATCTTCCTTACAATGGCCCCGCGGAAATAAAGGAGCCATCCTGGCGACTTAGTTTTCTGGAAGGATGGTAGAATTGTGATACGGCTTGAGACGCTGAACGTGAACGACTTCGCGGTTACGACGTCGCATGTCGGACGGCGGCGTTAGCGGCTCAACCAGGTAATTAACGGTTGATGTTCTCTCGAGAACGCGGTATGGACCGTCGTACTTCGGAAGGAGCTTTGAAGCGAGCCCAGGCGTGCGGTGTGGTGCTAACAACCAGACGAGAGCGCCTGGGAGGAAAGTGGGAGTCGGGTTCTGGGCATCGTGAACGGCTTTTTGGCGGTGCTGGTCGTCCGAGGTGAATCGGCGGGCAAGCTGGCTACATTCCTCTCCTTGTCTGGCGGCTTCCGAGATCGGCAGGCATTCGGATGGGTCCGGCCGGTAGGGCAGAATGGTGTCGATGGTGTGCGAAGGATGACGGCCGTAAAGAAGGTAAAAGGGTGAGAATCCGGTAGTGGCCTGAGTCGCGGTGTTGTAGGCGTAGGTGACAAACGGAAGAACGAGGTCCCAATTAGAGTGATCAGGTGAGACATACATGGCGAGCATGTCACCAAGAGTTCGATTAAAGCGTTCCGTGGTACCGTTAGTCTGTGGATGATAAGCAGTGCATTTACGATGAACAGTAGCGCATTCAGCAAGCAGTTGTTCAATGACTTCAGATAAGAAGGCGCGGCCTCTATCGCTTAAAAGTTCACGTGGACCTCCATGACGAAGGAGAAATCGGCGAAGTAGGAAATTGGCGACCTCCTGCGCTGTAGCATTTGGTAGAGCAGCAGTCTCCGAATAACGGGTTAAGTGGTCTACCGCAACGATTATCCACCTGTTGCCGGCAGGAGTCAACGGAAGTGGCCCGTAGAGATCTATGCCCACGCGATCAAAGGGTCGAGATGGGCATTGTAAAGGCTGGAGTTCACCGGCGGAGTTGTGCGGTGGCGCTTTCCGGCGTTGGCACTCATGACAAGAGCGGACGAACTTTCGAACGAAATTATACATTCCGCGCCAGTAATAGCGGTGTCGAAGTCTTTCGTAGGTCTTGAAGACTCCCGCATGGCCACACTGAGGGTCGACGTGGAACGAGGAGCAGAGCTCTGATCGCAAGATTCGCGGAATGACGAGTAACCAGGTGCGTCCATCTGGGGCATAGTTGCGGCGATATAGTAGCTGATCGCGAATCGCAAAATGAGGCACTTGGCGCCGAAGCGTGCGTGACGCTGGAACTTTCGACGTATCCGACAGAAGGTCGAGCAGAGATGCAGTCCAGGGATCATTACGCTGTGCAGCAGCGAGAGTGTCAACATCCAGAGAGGATAATGTGCACTCGCAGGGGGAGTCGTGACTGGCCTTCGGAGGAAGCGGTGATCGGGATAGCGCGTCAGCGTCGGAGTGCTTTCGCCCGGAATGGTACACCACGCGTATGTCGTATTCTTGGATTCGCAATGCCCAGCGGGCAAGGCGGCCCGATGGATCTTTGACCGTCGACAGCCAACATAGTGCGTGGTGGCCGGTCACTACGTCACAATGGCGTTTTTCACTGGTCGATCTGGAGCGGCCGCCGAAATCCTCGAGCGAGCTTTCGGGTTTCGCGAATCCGAATCGGCCAGCGGAGCGCAAAAATGCTCCGTGAGGGATCACACAGGAAGTCTGCGTGCACGTCGCACAAACCGGTTCCGGAAACTATGCCCGACTTCTGCTCTGTACGTTTCCACGGCAACCAAACTCACCGTCCCCCGTGCGTAATTTGACCACGGCAATCGCAGAGTCCGTCATTTCCATGTCGCGCCCGCAAGGATTATGCATGGACAACGTGAATAGAAGGCTTCGTACAGCACCTGCGTCACCTAGTAACCGCTGTCGTCCGAGCTCTCATCGCTAAACGCGAGCTTTGCAGCAGCAACGAACGCAGCCATTTTGCGAAGCAACACAATGTTGTGCGTACCAACCGGTACCGATTTCGCTTGAAAACGGAAGTGACGCGAGCTATTTCCGCCCGAATCCGCGCTTCGGCGGCCGAGCGAGTTGATCCGAAACGACCAGTGGAACGCGCGAACCCGCTCCAGATCGACCAGTGAAATTCGGATTCGTTGCCACGGAACAAGAAATCCTGCTCCGAATCGACCAGTGAAAAACGCCAGTCAAAAGATCGGCCGTATAAATATGGGCGAAACTTGCCAAGCGCCCACACAATGGCCAAACACTCCTTTTCGGTAACGCTATAATTGGTCTCCGCCTTGGTTAACGTGCGACTCGCGTATGCGACGACGTATTCTGGGTGGCCAGGTTGACGCTGTGCCAACATAGCGCCAAGGCCTACACCGCTTGCATCGGTATGGATTTCGGTTGGCGCTTGAGGGTCAAAATGGCGAAGAATGGGTGGCGTCGTGAGAAGACGGCGCAAGGTTCTGAAGGCGTCGTCACACTCTGGAGACCATGATGAGATATCTCGGGCGCCACCAAGGAGCTGCGTGAGAGGCAATATAATTGACGCAAAGTTTCGAACGAATCGCCGGAAGTAAGAGCAGAGGCCGATAAAACTGCGTAGCTCTTTCATAGTAGCAGGTTTTGGGAACGCAGTAACAGCACGTAGCTTCTCAGGATCCGGGCGAATGCCCTCCTTTGATACGACATGGCCTAAAATTGTTAGCTGACGAACAGCAAATCGACACTTCTTCAAGTTAAGTTGCAAACCGGCGTTGGTCAAGCAAGTGAGTACGTGCTGGAGGCGGAGCAGGTGGGTTGGGAAATCAGGGGCGAACACTACAATGTCGTCAAGATAGCAAATACATATTTTCCATTTGAGGCCACGCAGAACATTATCCATCATTCTTTCGAACGTAGCAGGCGCGTTGCAAAGTCCGAAAGGCATGACGGTGAATTCATATAAGCCGTCTGGTGTAACAAAGGCAGTTTTCGGGCGATCGGCCTCTGCCATCGGAACCTGCCAGTAGCCTGACCGCAAATCCAGCGAAGAAAACAACTCGGCTCCCTGCAAACAGTCCAGAGCATCATCGATGCGTGGTAATGGGTAGACGTCCTTCAGCGTGATCTTGTTCAACCGTCGAAAGTCAACACAGAAGCGGATGGAACCGTCTTTCTTTGTGACGAGGACCACGGGAGAGGCCCATGGGCTTTGGGAAGGTTGAACGACGCCTCGACGGAGCATGTCATCGACCTGGTCTGCAATGACGCGACGTTCCGTAGCGGACACGCGATATGGTCTTTGTCGCAGGGGTGAGTGAGTGCCAGTGTCGATGTAATGCTCAGCCGTCGATGCACGGCCAACAGATGTTTGCGCAACGTCGAAAGAACGGCGGAAGTGCTGAAGGATTGCGAGAAGCTGAGATCGCTGCGAATGCGTCAGATCTTCGGCGACGAAGGGGCTGAACACACCAGTCGATGTTGAGTCGGCGACGGAGAGGGCACTCAGTTCATGGGCGGCAGTAGAAGGCACTTCGTCGAGGACGGAGACAATTCGTGTGGAATCGACCGACTCGACGTAACCAAGGCAGTCGCGGCGGAGCAGTGATAGCGGCGATGAAAGATGATTGTAAATGGGCATCGTGCTCACACCGGCGGCAAGGTCAAGAGCTGCAAAGGGCAAAGGAAGCGCTTTTCGGGTAACAAAGTGATGAGAGGGCATGAAGAAGACCGTCCCATCGGATATGGTACTACAGAAGACTGGTACGAATGCTGAAGAGCGCGGGGGGATACAGGTGTCTTCTCTCACGACAATTTTAGCGGCAGGATTAGCATCGACTGAGGCCAGGTCACCAAGGTGGAAAAGTTCAATCTCAGCCCGAGCGCAATTGATGATGGCATTGTGGCGTGAGAGAAAATCCCATCCTAGAATAACGGCGTGGGAGCACGATGAAAGAACTATGAATTCAATCGTGTACAAAACGTCCTGTATGATCACACGGGCAGTACAAGCAGCGGTAGGGCGAATGGGTTGAGCACTCGCAGTTCGGAGCGACAATCCAGACAAAGACGTCGTCACTTTGCGAAGCGAACGGCAAAACCTGGCATCCATAACTGAAATAGCGGCACCGGTATCAACTAAGGCGACTGTAGCGACATCTTCGATAAACACATCAATGACATTGGCAGGTAAAGGAGGAGGACTTCGGCATGTCGACACTTGCGCAGTTCTTGCCTCAGGAACATGCGTTGTCTAGTTTCCCTCTTCGTTAGAGACGGGTCGTCGACGCATAGGGGAAAGCGATCGACGACGTGGGGAGGGGGACCGTAGGCGTTCGAAGCGAGGACGGCGATCAGTCGGGGAGCGAGCTGGGGATGGGCCGAAGGGTTCGTAAGGCGCATTTGCATCAGGCGGCACATAGGGCGCTCGGCGGCGGCAGAACCTTGCGACATGACCGGGATACCTACATGCGAAGCATATAGGGCGATTGTCCGGCGTACGCCACGGGTTAGCGATGGCAGTGGTGGTCCGGGGGACGGGAGGGGGAGGGCGGTGCACAGGCTGCGGGAAGCGACGCACGGGCACACTGCGAGGGACCATTGCAGCAACCGTAGCATAAGTGACTGGTGTAGTCACGACATCCTGCTGGTGAATAGCCGGCAGCGCTTCCGCGACCTCTTCATGGATCACGTTACGGATATGAGACGGCAAAGTGCTGGCAGACTCCGGAGTGACGGACACCAGAGATAGCTGTCGTGCGACTTCTTCGCGGACAAAATCCTTGATTTGCGTTATCAAGGAGGCTTGTTCTGGGCCGGTGGTAAGGCTGCAGAGTGATGCCGCATTTGGCGTGGAATGTCGCCTTGTCAGAGCTCGCTGCTTACGCAATTCATCATAGCTCTGGCACAAGCTGATGACGTCGCCAACAGTGCGCGGGTCCTTGGCCAGAAGCATTTGGAACGCGTCATCGTCGATTCCCTTCATGACGTGCTTGATCTTTTCCGCTTCCTTCATGGCAGCGTTCACGCGCCTGCACGAAACGAGAACGTCTTCTATATAGCTGGTGAATGTCTCAACCGTGTCCTGTGCGCGTGTACGCAAACGCTGCTCGGCTCGGAGTTTCCTGACGGCGGGTCGGTCAAATACTTCTGTAATGGACGTCTTGAGCGCCGACCACGTTCGGATATCCCTTTCATGATTTCTGAACCAGAGACTGGCCACGCCCGCGAGGTAGAATGAGACGTAGGCCAGCTTGTCTGAGTCATTCTATTTGTTGTGAACGCTCACCCGTTCGTAGGACGACAGCCATTCTGCAACGTCGTTGTCGTCGGTTCCGCTGAAGATGGGAGGCTCCCGCTGGCGAACGGTGCCAGCGCAAGGGACGGGTGGCGATGGAAGAGTCTGCTGGTCGGCGTCTGGCATGGCAGAGGGTAGCGTCCGAGAACGGAGTTCCAGGATGGTAGAGTGGAACGTTACCCAGCCCGGCTCCACCATTTGTAAAGGAGGTTTATTCGGGTTCGCAGCAACCGCCGGTTCTACGATGCACCGAGCACAGTCCCCGAGCACGAGCTTCTGCTGCGCGCTTGATGCTGCCGATGCTGCTGACTGCGCGCACGTTCGTCATCTTCCTTACATTATAAACAATTTGGGGGGCGGGGGCAGTATCTTGTGTGGTCTCGACTGCAGCACTAATTTGGCTTCGTAACACTAGTCATAAAGGGTAAGTACTGCCAATGACCTAATACCCTGACCAGTTAGGGAAACAGCACTCTGATCACTGTTGAGGACTAGTTTACTGCATGTGGTTGTCAATGTGCCATCTTCTAAGTTTACGGAAGTACAGTCTATGGATTTCTTGAAATATTTTATATATAGTTGTTAGACAAAGTATTTCACTTGTCTTGCACTATTTTCAAACAAACCAAGCTCCTTATTGTGCTTAAGAAGGCTAACTTGTCTTTCACCAAAATTCATCACTTCGTGCTGCTTAATACTCTGCAGAAGGTGGCATAACCAGTACACTATCACATTTACTTGCATAATGATCGCACTCACGTAATGATCGCACTCCTGAATTTGGTCGTCAAAATTCAATTTTTTTTCTTTCTCATCTAATGATTGCACCCTGAACTTGTCACAGCGATATGTCGTGTGCCAAGTCTAGCTAATGATGATTGCGCTTACCATCTGTCGAATGCTACGCAAACGACTCTTGAAGACATACCAAGCGGTCTGCACGCACCCAACATTCTTAAGCAGATGCCCCATTTCATTCAGTTCCATCACTTTGAGCTCTTCTATGAAAAAAAAGCTACAACCAAACTTGCCTTGGCTTTATTGTTTGTAGGCTTCATAATAGTTTTGGTCAACAACAACAACAACATAAAGGGCGCCTTTCGATTCTTCTCGTCTGCACTCGTGGGCATGCAACAAATCGCGGGTGGCAACGATAGTGGCCATGTTTACACTGATGCGTTACAAGTGTACCCTATTCATATGCCCACGCTTGTAACGCAGCTGAGATATTCACCCGCCCTTAGCGGGAACATGCCGTATTAGGATAGCAGTGAAGACAAATGCTGCAGTTTCCGCAGCATGCCCGCCATGTATTTCTATGTCACTGGCAGCTAAGCGTGCCCATCTCTGTTTCTGTCCCCTCAAAGTGGACATGGCTATGTTATTGTCGCAAACTTGCCGGTATTAACAATATTATTCATTACTGATATGGAAGGCACTGTTTCAATGCGCTTAATGTACTCACGAAAAGAAAAATAATCGTGTTTGGCGCATTCGGCTTGCTCCGCCGGCCGCCATTTTTGTTTTGGTGTCCCACATTGACAGCGGCAGCTGCCTGCTTGTCATCCCACAGCAAATGTGGGATGAAAAAAGAAAATGTTTCCTTTTGTGGGAAATTTAACCCGCATAATGATCGCACCCCTGAATTTGCGCCAATTTTTTTTACAAAAGAAGTGCGATCATTATGCAAGTAAATACGGCATGTCTTGGTATGCCAGAACAATATGCCCTTATGGTAGTTCATTGCCATAAGTTCATTGCCAAAACAGACACACACACACAGAGAGTTAAACCTGGATATATCACACTTCAGTGTAGAAAATTTTCAGCATAACAAAGCACTTCACTTGTCGTAATATCTTGTCCATAGAACATCATGTATTTATAATTTCAATATAACAAAGTGTGTTTGCATGCAATTTCATTATAACAAAATTTCACTGCTGCCACAAAGGAATGCCGAGACAATAAATGGAAACTTCCGTGGATGCAGATGGTCAAATTATTGAATTATAAGCGGCTGCTTGCAAACGCGCTCCTCAAATAACGTGTCGTACGACAACAGGGATCGCCAAAGTGGAGCCACATCATGTTCTGTATAAAGTTCAAATGCGATAAGATCCTGTCGCACATTGTGTGCTTTAGGTCGAATGAAAGTGTGTGAAGGTGAGACAAGAAACAGGGTGTCTACCAACCGGGAATTCTAAGAGATTTTGAGTAGTCCGGAAAAAGTCAAGGAAAATTCAGGGAATTTGGGCCTCTATCAGGGAAAATTAGCGGCAATATTATTGGAAGGGTTGAAAGTCGCGGTAATGCTGGCTCGAGCAACAGACAGGAATCGTAATGAATCGTCTTTGACGCCCTGTCGTCGGCTGGAGGAGTTGCCAGTGTGCAGTCAACGACCGACTTTCCGGATTCCCAATAAAATGGACGGCTTCGCGGCACCGTCACGTACCCCATAGAGTCAACGTATCAGAACGTGTGAAATTTCGGACGCAAGAACTCTTCGCCGTCCGATTTGCCGGACGTTTTGCCGTGATGGCAGGTCCGAAACGGCAATAATCAAAGGCACCACCGCTGCCGTTTTGATTACTTCGCCACCTCGAACCGGCACTCTCGCACGCAGATCCGCTGGCAGCCGTTGCCACCACTGCGGCAACGCTAGGCTTAGCTGCTTCGATGTTCGCTATGAAGCTTCTTGCCGTTGGGTTCCGAGTTTTTTATTGAAAGAATTAGCTGCTGTCAGCAATGGCCCGGTCTCCGCTTTTGTGGTCCTCGCGATTGGCTTAGAAACTTAGAAAACACAGTGCGTTGCATAATGCCGATTCCCGAAAGTCAGCTTCGCCTCTGTACAGAAATGTTACATGGTGAAGCATACGCAAACGTATTGCAGTGAAGCATAACAAGCGTGGGAAGGGGCTATTGCCACGGAAAACAGTATGTATTTCTTAATTATACACGCATGCACCTGGTATCTCCTGTCACAGTACGAGCGCCGATATGCCTAATATGGTTACCGACAGGCCTTGAGAACGTTTTCGAACGTGCCTGTGGCCGTTTCAGCCCCTAAGGGCAGTAAATGACACGCATTTATTTTTTTCCAGCTGGCCGATTTTTCGAACGTTTTCGCGACCCCTAGGGAGTTCTAAAAATCGGCCGTGGACTGTGCAACTGACCAAGATGCTTCAAATGGCCCTTGGGGCGAACGAGTGGCAGAAAGAGGACAAGAACAGAAATGATGTACGCATTGAGGAATAAACAGGAAAGGAAGCTTGCTGCCGCCGTTTTGAAGGAGGTTGAGCTCAAAAAATAAAGTTTTGGCTGATGCCGAGATGCAGGTGTTCCGCATCCAAACGAAAATAAACTCTTTAAAGGAGTGAAACACAACACTCGGGCGTCGTGCGCGGGCTGAGAGTATGTCAGGACAGTTGAGGTTGACTTACGAGCGGTTGAGAGAGAATCTCAATTGTGACAGAGTTCGGGCCTCATACCACTGAGCTTGCTATCAGTTGATAGAAATAGCTCATATTCGAATATATTTGCTTGTATGTGCATCTCCTTTTTATTCGTGTTTGTGAATGTCCGACTTCATTTGCAATTTTTTTTGAAGCCACTTCATTTGCTGTGCATTTTACTAACCCCTGCCTTCTATTCTCTTTTTCGATAACATAAACACTACTCCTTAGTATTCAAATTGGATTAAGTCGCTTTTTAATTTTTTTCATGTGCTTACTCGAGAGTGACAGCATCAGGTGATATGGTTTCAGCCCGTCTTGACATAAACCATAGTTCTGCATCACTCAGGGAAATGTGCAAAGGCACTCAGGGAAAACCTGGAAAACTCAGGGAATTTGGAAATGTCAACTTGGTAAACACCCTGAGAAAGATGGTGGCTTCACAAGTGGCGCCTTTCCGCCCGAGCACAGGGAAAGACGGGGAGGGGAGCGAGCTCGCGGTAACACGATCAAGCGCGCGCGAGGGGCCGGGATAAGTTGGCATGCGTCTCGGCCATGGCTGCACATGGCTGTAAGCACAGCTTAGCACATACGCAACCGTGCACCATGCTTTATAGGTAAAGTGCCGCATGTGAAAAGAGTGAGCGTGCCAAGCCGGCGTGACATCATGTAAGCTGTCTTCCTGTGCGTCTAGTATTGGAGGTTGCTTAATCTCAAGTTTCAGTGACTCGTTGGAGCGAGAGGCAGACGAATCATTCGCTTTCCGTTGCTGGCACTTTTCATGATGTCGTCATCCCAGTGCGGGCGATGCTATCAAGCACGGGGGCAGAGTGCACACGAAAGCGTGGCTGGGCTTCACTCCGTACCACTGAAGTGAAGATGCCGTTGATGTGGCATAAAACCGTATCATTCATCGCCAGTCTGTCAAATGCATCAAAATGAATAGCTTTCTCATTCTAATTTGCCTTTTTCGATTGCCCCAAAATTCAGAAAATGTCAGAAAAATTGAATAGCAACTGTACTTATTTTCATTAATGGTGGAATTTCAATATAACGAAGCAAATTACCAATTTTGCCGACTTTTTTGTATAAAAGTTTAACTGTGTATATATATATATATATATTGTGAGCATTATTCATACGCTCCATATTCTTTTCTGTGCATACTCATCATCACTGTTTTGGCACATGGTGGTGGGGCTCTCACTCGGGAGAATAAAGAAGAGACTGGCTGCCTAAACCTTGTCTCACAAGTAGTGGAGTGTGCAGTCCGGTTCCTTCATCCTCTCGCTCCT
Source organism: Dermacentor albipictus (assembly GCF_038994185.2). NCBI lineage: Eukaryota > Metazoa > Arthropoda > Arachnida > Ixodida > Ixodidae > Dermacentor > Dermacentor albipictus. Next base: position 14,202,271 of record NC_091825.1, on the reverse strand, counting down.
GGTCTTTCTCCAGCTTCACCTACGCTACATCCCTGGAGCTCCGCTCGGGTCGCCGCCTCTACCAACTGCACTCGACCATGTCCCAAGACCAGCAGGCCAATACTACGACATCCACCTTGCCTGTTCCTGCGGGAACCCCTTCTTGGATGGTCACCACCCCTCAGAAGGATCCACCGGTGTTTGCTGGACTTCCAGGTGATGACTTTGAAGACTGGTTGGAGCTATTTGAGCATGTGAGTGACTTTAACCACTGGAACGAATCTGCAAAACTTGCTCACGTCGCCTTCTACCTAACCGGCATCGTGGAAACTTGGTTTTACAATCATGAGCTTAATTTTGTCAACTGGAGCACCTTTAAACACCACCTATGTTTGGTTTTTGTGAACTCATCTGTACACTCTGATATCGCCAAGAAGAAGCTTGCTGAGCGTGTTCAGCACTCAGGCGAGTTGTACACTTCGTACATAGAGGACGTCCTCGCCCTCTGCCGCCGCGTGAACACTTCGATGGCTGAGAGTGACCGTGTATGCCACCTGCTTAAGTGTATTGGGACTGTGGCATTCATTGCTCTTGTAGTGTTGAACCCCACTACCATCATCATCAGTACATGTCAGCGTCTTGATGAGCTTCATTTGCTCTGCTTACGCCCTGACATATCTGATTTCAAGGCGTCCAACGACAGTGAGCTACGTGCCTTGATTTGCTTCGTCAACCCCTCCTGAGGTCCATATGATGCCTCCTGGTGGCAGCCTATGCCATATCGTGAGGGAAGAGATAGCTGCCATGACCTGCCCGCAACTCCCGAGCCCGCACCCTATCACTACGCCAACTTATGCTCAGGTTGCCTCTATAGTGGCCCCCTCCCAGCAGCCACCACAACAGGCACCTGCACTGCACAGGTTCCTGAATTCTATCACTACAAGATCACCACCTCTTCCATCTTACAACGCCTGGAGCCCGTCTCGACCGGTTTGCTACTCTTGCGGCATCTGTGGCTACATTGCCGACACTGTCCGCAAGATGAAAGGCATGGCTATGACGAGTTTGAAAGGGATGAGTTTTCTGTCCCTGTACCACAACGTCGGCGTTCTTACTACGATTATTATCCACGACGTTCCCCATCTCCACAGGAATCCAATGCTGCCGGCTCATTGTGTTTCCCGCGTCGTCACTCTCCATCACCGATGCGGCGCTCATCTCCCCCCTGTTCCACCGATTACTTTGTCCTCTGATCACTGTCCAGAAAACTAAATGGTGCAACTTCAGGAGGGAAAGCTGCATCCTTTAAACAACTTGAAACTCCTCCAGAGCGCCCGTCAAATGTACTTTTGGTGTGTGTTGATGGTGTCCGAACCCAAGCTTTGGTTGACACAGGTGCATCGCTTTCCGTTATTAGTACTGGCTTGTGTGCTCGATTGCAAAAAGTGAAGACACCGTAATATCCCTCCCTTTCGTTGCGCTAATGCAGTTCTTGTTCAGCCCTCAAGTGTTTGCACTGGGCATGTTTTCATTGATGGCATCCTTCACCACTTTCAGTTTGTCGTGCTACCTTCGTGCACCTACCCGATGATTTTGGGATGGGACTTCCAGTCCTCTGCCTCAGCTTTCATCTCTTGCCATCAGTGAACTGTTCATATGACGGGCACTGAATGTTTGTCCGCTGTCAGTGCTCACAGCCCACATTTCGTCACATCTACCAACTGTTTCTTTCCTGCGGTAAATGAGCATATTCTCACTGACTTCCGACACTATTGTTAATGGTGATGTGTTCCTTGTGCTGAGCGGTTGCTGTATTTCTGGTGGGCTTAGCCTTACTCCTAGCCTGGTGCGGTTTTAGGACGGTAGAGCGTTCGTCGCTGTTTGTAATCCTACTTCTTTGCCAGTTGTGCTGTCCCAGGGCACCACTATGACTTGCTTTGTTGACACCGAACCTCTTTCGCTGCTAGCGCTTCACATCGAATCTCTGCCTTTGTCTACCACAACTGATGATCACACTGCTGCCGCTGCTGTAACGGCCGCGATAAATGCCAATCTGACGGCTGCAGAAAAAGAAGACCTTTTGGCACTCCTGCACAAACACAGTGCCTTATTTGACGTTCACTCCGAGCTTCTACAGTGCACTTCCGTCGCAGTACATCGCATCGAAACCGAAGGCGATTCGATTGTACACTGCCACCCGTATCGCGTGTCTTCTGCAGAACGAAAAATCATTGCAGATAACGTTGATGACATGCTCAAAAAACACATCATTTGGCCATCGTCCAGTTCTTGGTAGTCTCCTGTTGTGTTGGTTTGGAAGAAAGACTGCTCTGTACGATTTTGCATTGATTATCGATCGAGCCCTTAATAAAATCACGTGCAAAGACGTATATCCATTGCCAAGAATCGATGATGCCATTGACTCTCTCCAGGGTGCAGAATATTTCTCAAGTCTAGACCTCCGATCCGGGTACTGGCAAATCCCCATGCACGAAGCGGACAAGGATAAAACAGCCTTTGCAACACCAGACGGACTTTGAGTTCGTCATGCCTTTCGGTTTATATAATGCTTCTGCAACATTTGAATGCATGATCGATACAGTTTTACATGGCCTTAAGTGGAAGACCTGTCTGTTATTTAGATATCGTTATTTTTTCTACAACTTTTCATCAGCACTTTGAGCATTTGGACGATGTTTTCCCATGCATTTCCAACGCTGGACTTCAACTCAACACAAAGAAATTCCATTTTGCCAGAAAGAACATCAAAGTGTTGGGCCACCTTTTCAGTAAAGATGGCGTTCGACCAGATCCCGACAAGGTTGCTGCCGTGCTTTGCTTCCCTTGCCCCGAAAACCCAAAACAATTGAGAAGTTTCTTGGGTCTAGCAGCCTACTTCCGCCGCTTCATCAGTCATTTTGCTGCTATGGCATCGCTGCTGAACAAGTTGCTCACATCAGGCACTTGGACAGACGACTGCGAACTTTCTTTCCAAGCCCTCAAGCAAGCATTAACCACCAACCCTGCCCTCTGTGACTTCGATGAGAATGTACCAACTTGTTTGCACACCGGCACTAGTGGCCATGGGATCGGTGCTGTCCTTCTACAGCATGATACCACCACATGAGAGAAAGTTGTTGCCTATGCCAGTCGCGCATTAACGGCTGCCAAAAATAACTACTCGATCACAGAGCAGGAATGTTTCGCAGTAGTTCGGGCCATTCAAAAGTTTTAACCCTATCTTTACAGACGCCACTTCACGGTCATAACTGACCACCATGCCTTGTGCTGGTTGTCGTCAATTAAAAATTCGTCTGGACACCTTGGTCGCTGGGTGGTCTGTCTACAAGAGTACGATTTTGACGTTGTCTACAAGTCTGGGAAAAAGCATCAAGATGCCGATGCTCTCTCTCGCTGTCCCCTGCCACTACATCTTTGAGTGCGTCTCTCCATTGCTCACGACTTGATGATGAGACTAAGTCTCCACTCCCATTATTACCTCTAGCGGTTACTAGGACGTTATCTTCCAGTCGTGTCCCTCAGCTCGCCTCGTGTCAACGTTCTGATCCCTACTGCAACAGCGTTATCCAATGTCTGTGCGGAACTATTACTGCACCAAGTGCCAGATTACGTCGACAACTGTGACTATTTAAGCTCGACAACAATGTGCTGCACCACTAGATTTACAACTCCGACAGACACTGCTGGGTGCCTGTTCTTCCATGTTCATTGCGCACACAAGTCCTTGAAGCCTTTCACAACGACCCATCTGCTGGCCATTTTGGTTTCCGCAAAACATACCACCACGTTAGGAGCCGTTTCCTTTGGTCAGGCATGTCTACCTTTGTGGCCAAGTATGTCGTTTCTTGCGTCCAGTGTCAACAGCTGAAGCAACCAACTTTGCCTCCTGCTGGCCTTTCACAGCCCACCCCATTTCCCGAGACACCCTTTGCCATCGTTGGGATAGACCTAGTCGGCCGTCTGCCCATAACGCTGGTAGGTCATCGATGGATCGTGGCAGCTGTTGATGAGCTCACACGTTATGCAAAGACCGCTCCTCTACGCTCTAGTTTGGCCTCAGGCGTTGCCACCTGCTTTATGGATGCCATTGTGCTGTGTCATGGTGCACCTCGTGTACTGTTAAGTGACCGCAGCAAGAATTTCATGTCAACAATGATCGAAGAAGTACTCGGAGCTTGTGGCCCAGCTCATAAGACGACATCCGCATATCACTCCCAAACAAATGGGGGAGGTGGGGATCAGAGCTAACCTTCTTGTTCTTTGACCTAGAGCAACGAAATTTGGCAGCCACACTCAAAAGTATCTGAAATAAAGAAATATGCAGTTTCATTACGATACCTTAACTAGTTCTCAAGTTACAAAATGTTACATGTATTCTGCTTGTGGAAAACCTGGCACTGTAACGAAACATGCCAGGGAGCTGCCAGTAGTGTTAATCTTTGGCCAAAAGAGCACTACAGGGTATAACAGTTCCAAAAATTTTTTAACTCACTGCTTTATTATTTTTATACAGAACATCATGTTCACATTTATTAATTGTACCAGAACTTGTCATTCACAAATTAGCATGCAGAAAAAAAACTTAAGCCCTCAGCAAGATATTGAAGGCTGTCATACCCTCAAGCACACTTCAGGGAAGACATAAAAACAAACAAGATCAAAATTGGATCAGGCATTCTAATGCTACCCTTTCCACAGACAATGTAGAATGCCCAAAATACATTTTTGAGAAAACCTCTCTCAAAGTTCTTGGAGCACCCGCCGTGGTTGCTCAGTGGCTATGGTGTTAGGCTGCTGAGCACGAGGTCGCGGGATCGAATCCCGGCCACGGCGGCCGCATTTCGATGGGGGCTAAATGCGAAAACACCCGTGTACTTAGATTTAGGTGCACGTTAAAGAACCCCAGGTGGTCGAAATTTCCGGAGTCCCCCACTACGGCGTGCCTCATAATCAGAAAGTGGTTTTGGCACGTAAAACCCCATAATTTAAAGTTCCTGGAGCAGTTCACATCTCACAAAATGCACCAGGATTGTAGTTTTTGCTGTCTTTGCTTACAGGTGACTTTTTGGGTCTCTGCCCTTTGACTTGCACAGATCGAGGTGTCGATGTGCGAAGTACCAAGCCGCTCAGTCAAAGGTACCGATGCGCGAAATGCCTAGTCGCGGGCTCGAGGAGTCGATACTTGATGTGCTTAGTTGCGCAGTCCGAGGTGCCGACACACAAAATTAGTAGCCGCGGGCTTGAGGAGTCGACATTCGATGTGCTTAGTTGTGCAGTCTGAGGTGCCGATGCGCGAAATAACTACGTAGTCGCGGGCTCGAGGAGTCGACACTTGATGTGCTTAGTCGCACAGTTCGAGGTGCCGACGTGCGGAATGCCTAGACGCGGGCTTGAGGAGTCGACGCTCAATGTACGTAGTCACGCAGTCGGGGGCGCCGATGTACAAAATGCTTTGGCGAGAGTATGAGATGTCGGCGCGCGATGTGCTTGATTGCCGAGTTGGAGACTCCTATGCGCGAAATGCTTAGCGGCGGGTCGGAAGATTGTGCGCGCGATGTGCTTAGTCACAAATTCCGAAACACCAAGCGCCGAAAGGCTTAGCCGTGTGTCCGGATTCCGCGCGCGAATCTTGGTCGCAATGTCCGCGTTGCTGATGTTCGGTATGCTTAGCAGCGGGTCTGAGACATCCACAAACATAAGGATCGACCACGCTACTGCCACGTCTGCGCAGAGCTTGTTTTGAAACATCGAGATTACGGCGAGGGGAGACTTCCAGTCCAGACTCGCGAGGTGCGAGGAGCCGAGGAGACGACGCAAGCACCAAACCAATGGCGAACTGCGCTGGAGTCACGTGGCGGGCGCAGCCAATCCCAGACTCCGGCACAACCTTCAATCATTCGCTTTTTACATAGAGTTTCATATTGGTATAACTAGAGGAAAATCTGGCACTGCGATTGTTCAACCATCATGGGAATGATGGGAAGTACAGGCTATGGATTGGAATTCTGTTGACTGGCGAACTAGTCTACGAGTATTTTTTTGGCAGTTTTGGTTTCACTTCAAGAGCAATTGCTATAACCTGCAGTGGGACAGTGTAATGCAAAGCTTTCTGCCTGTGTTATGTTGCTCAAAGTGATGATAGCGTGCTGGGCCAGCGGCTGGGACGATGTTCGTGTCGCTTTGTAGTGTCAAAGCGCTGACGAGAAAGTGACGGCATCGTAAGCGTTGACAGAACATGTTTTGACCGTTTGGATCTTGGTTTAATTGTTCAAAGCGTTAGGTTGGCACTGTAGCGTTACGTGCTTTGTAAAACTTCAGAATAGGAAAAAGAAGGTACTACTAATACAAGACATAGACAGTTGTACTTCTAGTGGCTTGACAATCAAATTTTATTGAGGGCTTCATTATGCATTGCTCATTTATGTGCTCATTTAAATGCGTGTTTTGAGCACTTTTAGAACACAAACTTGCTTGTGGTAGGAAAGGTTGCTGCTTCCTGGCTGTAGTCTAGTGTCGCAAAATGGGTAGGTGCAAACCCACGCCATAATGCTTCGGAAGCAGTACGTCAATATAAAATATAACAAAGCATACTCGTAGGAGGCCACAAACGTCCTAGCTAGCACTTTAGCAGATGTGCTTAAAAGTACTAGACGTTCAGCAATCGTGAGAGCTGACGCAGCCTTTTGAAAGAGTGAAGAGTTCAGAAGTGCCTGTCGTCTGCGAGAAAAATCTCGCGTTTGCAGCGAGCAGGTGTCGTAGCAGACAGCTGTTGTAGCATTCCTCTCAGGGGCTCAACACTTTCTCACAATACAACATTTTTATTTCCATAAATACTTGAGTATTTTTATATAAGTGTATGCACGATTGTTATTGCTGTTGTAAAAATAAATAAATAATTAGTCTCGCACAAGAATGCATACCCTGGTGTGCCCTGTTGATAGAGCATAGTAAACCGTGCTTCAATCTCAACGTCATACAAAGTTTATGTAACAAAGTTTATTAGATTTTACAGAATAATCTTTGAGTATAGCTTCGTTACTGCGCTGCAAGCAAGTGCCACTAGTCTAAAGATCGAAGTCAATCTGAAGCGTGTACTTCCCATCATTCCCATGTAGGTTGAGGCAACGTTCGTGAGAGCCCCCGTAGACACTAGCACCACATTTCCCTCTAGGGTATTTATTTAGAAGCTCTATGGATTTTTGTATGCTTGTTTCTGTATGGAGGAGGTAGATAAAGCGGCATATTTGAAGACGAACAAATGCGCTATCCAACGAGACCAAAATGGCAGTGCTCGGTTGCACCATTCCGGAGATATTGTGGCTTGAAAAATGCAGTTTTTTCTTTATTTCTGCGAAATTTTTCCCCACCCTGGCTGATCAAACAAATTCTTTAGAGCACTTCTACGTGGTTTATAGTGATGATATTTCGGAATCAGATAGAAAAAGAGGAATAGAAATTGAAAATGTGAAATCCAAAAATTCGATTTTTTGGGCCATTTTTCGCGACGTGAAAGCCGCGTCCCCCCTTTTAACAGAGCGATTTCATCGCACATTAACAGATATGATATCAATGCATATCGGGCCAAACCACGACAACTTGGACAAACTCTTACATTTTGTGATGTTTGCTCACAACACCGCTATCCAACGAACTATGGGGTACTTACCTTTCTACCTAGTTTACGGCCATTCGCCGACATTCACCATCGAGGCCACTGTCTTCAATGCCTCAACTAACACCCCCGCCAGTATACCCGAACAGTTCATCTCGAGACTTGAGGAGTGCCGTCAACGTGCTCGCTTCAACACTGAAGTCAGTCAGCTAGATCGCAAACAACGTTATGACATCTCTCGTCGCAACGTCTCCTTTCATCCTGGAGGGGAAATGCTCCTTTGGACACCCATTCGCACACCCAGTTCGTGTAAGAAGTTTGAATCCCGCTTCCTTGGACCTTACATCATTAATCAACAAACATCCCCCGTGAACTATCGCATTACTCCCGTAGACGTTTCTTCAGACCATCGTTATCGTGGTTCTGAGATTGTTCACATTTCGCGTCTCGAACGATTCGTTTGGTGTTTCCCTCCTGGCTAAGTTGCGGCCTGGCTGGCCGCTTGCGCATGCAGAGAAATTAGTGTGATCATTATTCATACGCTTCATGTTCTTATCTGTACATACTCATCATCACCATTTTGGGGCCTGGTGGTGGGGCTCTCACTTGGGAGAATAAAGAAGAGTCTGGTTGTTTAAACCTTGTCTCACAATATATATATATATATATATATATATATGTTATGTTGGAGAAGTCACATATAAAGATGTATTTACAATATTTACAAGAGAGACAACAATGCATAAACAAGATGGCTGCCGAGACCGATTCCACCTCTACATGTCAAATTGTCGTCTTCTGACTGCTGCCACTCCTGATTGTGCCATAATATAACCCCGACCTGTAAAGGCACCGTCTCAGTACTAACTATATGGGAAGTAAAGTCGCGGCAATGTAAGGCTTCAGCCGGTATACATGCACAACGCCTGTGGGGACATGAGTCCATCGGAGCGATCTCATAGTTCACATCGCCAAGCTGACGCAATATCATGTAGGGCCCTGTGTAGCATGGCAGCAGCTTTTCACACAAGTTGACACATGTCCATAGGAGGACAACGGAGCTAGGAGAAAGTCGAATGTCCTGACGTCGGCTGTCGTACCAGATCTTCTGTGCAGCCTGAAACTCAGTGAGCCGGGCGCCAGCAATCTGGCGCGCCATGCGAGCCTGGGCGAAGACGTCTTGAGCATATTCAGTGGGAGTGTTTCTCGAGGAAGGAAGCAGTGTGTCAAAGGGCAAAGAAGGGTGGTGGCCGAACAGAAGGTAAAAGGGTGAATAGCCGGAAATGTCATGACGGGACAAATTATAGGCGAAGGTCATGCAGGGTAACATGGTGTCCCAATCACTGTGGTCGTCAAAAATGTACATAGACACCATTTCTGTCAACATGCGATTGAGCCGCTCCATCAGTCCGTTTGTCTGCAGGTGGTAGGCGGTGGCAAGCTTGTGCTCGGCAGAGCAGGAGTGAAGTAGGCCTTCAACTACTTGCGGCAAGAAGGTGCGGCTGCGATCAGTAAGGAGCTGCTAGGGTAATGTGTAATGTAATGCCAGGAGTAGTGTTACGAAACCAACGCATTTCGAGAGAGACATTCTGCTTGGAGCAGATGACGAAGAAGGCTGCAGGCTGTCTACCATCTTGGTTGCTGCTCTGTACTTCGTTGTAAATACACTCTAAATAGTCACGCCTCATGTTGTTTTATGTAACAATGTTTTTTCGTTGCGTATTTTACTAACCCCTCGCTTCTGCTTTCATTTTGAATAAGATAAACACTACTCGTGACCATTCAAACTGGATTAAGTAGTTTTCATTTTTTTATTTTTTAACATACTTACTAGGGAGTGACAGCATCAGGTGACATGGTGTCAGCCCGTCTTGACATAAAACTAAAGTTCTGTATCTATAAACATAAAGACAACATATCCATGACATAAACATAAAGTTCTGTATCATTCAGGAAATTTTGCAAGGGCGCTCAAGGAAAACCTGGAAATATCGGAGAATTAGGAAATTTCAACTTGATAGACACCCTGTTAAGGCAACTTTTTGACAAGCTGGTGACAGTCTGTTCACTGTACGTACCACCCAAACATCGTTTGCAACTTAGGAAACTTGAAACACTTGTTAATTAGCTCCTTGAGCTATTCATTTTTACAGGTGATGTGCATGTCTGTAATATGCTGTGGGGGGACTTGCGCTGCGATGCAAGAGGGTGTACTGTAGAAGACTTCCTTTTATGTTCTGGCGCAGTTCTGCTGAATAAAAAGAACCCTACTTCTATAGTGCCACACATAAGTCATATTCTTCAGTAGACATAACTATAGCCTCTCCAACCCTAATGCCATACCTTGACTGAATGGTCCTAAGAAACGCTTACGCAAGTGATGACTTCCGTATTGCTTTAAATTTGACAAAACAACCCTGTTGCCCTCCACAGTTTCCCCAGTGGAAAACCAACGCACTGAACTGGGAACTGTTTCAAAAGATTACGTATGTACCAGTGGGATGACTTGGTTTCTTTTAATATAGATAATTCTGTGGCGTATTTGACAGGTTTTATTATTGGCGCTGCAGAAAAATGCATAAAACAAACTAATGGACTTACCAATAAGCATTGTATACCTTGGTCGAATGACGAATGTAAAGAGGCGCAGAAGGGCCAGCTTCGCGACTCTCCATTTGCGAAGAATGTCATTAACTTCAAGCAGGCAAGATTACCGAGCAGAAGAACACGTCGACATGCTAAGCAAGACAGTTAGGAAAGGTGCGTATGTAGTATATATACTACATATGCACCACGAATTGCATCGAATTTGGTCTATTTTATGTTGCATTTTTGAGGACTGGTTGATACTTCGCTGATAAATGTTGATGTCTATATTGAACAAAGCTAGATGTGGTTCACATAGCTTGAATGAACTCGAGGCCGGCTCTACAATTGGCATTTGCAAAGCAGAAAAGCTCAGCAAGGGAGCAGTTGGTCACTAAAAATCGAACAAAGTCCAGCACGGTACATTGGCAAAATGTCCGGCGCGAATGACCTAAGGACATGCGCAGGAGGATAAGAAGTGGATGTTAAAAATTAGTCCAATAATTATATCCACTGGATGTCCCCAGAAAGACTGCTCTTGGACTTGTAGCTTGGGATCTTATCCGGACGTCCAATGGAGTTTCAGTGCCCATTGGGATCAATTCTGACAAGGATGAGAGTAAGGTGTGGAACAGGGGGAAAAAAAGGCAGGGAAACACAACTGTTTCACTTAGTAAACACTCAAGGCTATAGCATGAAAGATCAGGCAGATTTCCCGAGTGAGCATTTTCAAAGTGTTGCTAGTACACCACACTATGCGCCAACTTTCTGAAAGTTCAAGGAGCGAGAGTGCCTTGGACGAAAGTGCACTACAGATGAGCCTTACAACAGTCCGTTTAGCCCCGCTGAACTCAAGGCATCTCTCAGAATTTGCAGCAACTCAGCACCATATGGTGACCACATCATATATGAAGTGATCAAGATCCTGCACTCAGAAACATTAAACACACTTTTGTCTCTTTACATTACCATGTGGGTATCTGGACATATTTCATCTCCTCATGGAAGGAAGCAATTGTTACCCCAATTAAACGAGGTAAGGCCCCCGCGTTAGGCAGCAGTTATAGGCCATTAGAACTAACAAGCTGTATGTGCAAGTTGTATGAAAAAATAGTAAACTGCCATCTAATCGATTTCTAGGAAAGCAACCGTATAATTGACCCCCTTCAATGTGGTTTTAGGGAAGGTAGGTCAACAGTAGACCACCTTGTTTGCATTGAGGCAAACATCATAGATGCTTACACAGTAGAACATCATTGATACGTTCGCGTTACGTACGTTTTCCTGACGCCAACGTTCGCAATAGAGAACACAAAAATGACCCATTTGCGCTCATTGTTACCTATTCATACGTTCCCAGAAAACACAAATTTTCGGCACCAATGTTCAGTATGTCACCAAACTGCGATGAAACGCCGGTGCACAGTCAGTTTCTCATTTCGGTACCAGCAAATCCTCTCCGGGGTCGTTGCACGAGGCATTCACAGCTATCACCGCCAATCCTATTGTAATAGGCATCTTCGCATACCCGTTTTAGAGCATGTGGTGTGATCGGAAGCGTAGCGCATGCTTTTAATAGACAATAACCAAAGCGCGCTGCCCTTCCCTGCTGCAGACTGCAACCGTATACGCTTTCCGGCCAGCAGATCCCATGTGAACAAGAAAAGGAGTGAGGCGTGCACAATCGAGAACAGTATATATCCACCCGTCTCGCGTGAAAGCTACGGCGCACAGTTTCTTATTCCGGCACCACCAAATTTCCGCCGCATTCACAGCTGTCGCCACCAAACCTTTTGCGATAAGCATCTTCACTTATCTGTCTTACAGTGCATGGTGTGTAGTGCCTTTGGTAACGTACTGCGCACTTTTAGTAGGCAATAGTCCTAACGCACCGTCATTCCCTGCTGCGGGTGGTGCGTTGTGGGCATTACTTTTAACTTAGGTAGCATTCAACCTTTGTCAAACAGCTGTGCGCATACCAAGTGGAATGGACAGTCAAGCTAATCCTTTCATTGTGCACTGACTGCTGGCAGTGTTTTGAGATGCCTGGTAGCTGTCTAAACACGCTGTCTGTGCTGTGTAGCCGTTGCCTCACATGCTGCATCATGTTGCCCCTGACTGTCGTTAGAGCACGGTACGAATAGCTCAAGCACAATGCTAGACCTTGATATTGCTGCTGATGCTTCACCCTTTTGGGTAAAACTGCCAATTTTTTCTCCTCCAGCAATGAATTCGAGGTTTTCTTTCCAACCATGGGAAACATGAACTGCCTTGACTGCAGTAAAAGTTCTCCGCAAATGTTCCAGTGTTTTTCAATAGATGGAATCACATGGATTTTCAGAGCCAATATCATTCTGACTATTTCATCAAACCACTGATGCTAGATCAGTGCTGCAGCCATTCTTCTTTATGTTGAGTGCCTTGTTCAACATTGTGCTCTTCCTGGTTTGCCATGTGCAGGTTATATTATTTAGCAAAGAAACATGATGCTGCATGTTGTCTAAAATATTGCCGTAGACATATTGCAACCTGGTGTTTTTTTTTCAGAGCTTGACTGGAGATCTGAACTTGTGGACTGTACATCCTTGACAAAGGTGTCCTGTGTTAATCCCATGTGAGTGTTGAGTAACTTTGCTTGATTGAGCATGCAGCATTATGCAAGACGGGATGCAGGCAAGGCAAACTGTCTCGGCCAACTTTCCCTACTTCCGTGTCCCTTCTTTGAGTTCACTTAAAGGAAGCCCAGCGTAGACTTGATGTCTTTGCAAAACAAAGCGTGTGGAAGCTGGCCAAAACACACGAGCTGCATGCCCAGCGACAGCAAATTTCGGCAGGGCTCACAACCAGAAAAGCTTGCCCTAAAATGTGCATAACGCAGTGTCCTGTTTTGCTAGTGAGCATGGTGTTGTGATTTCATTTATAGTGGCTGCATTCATATGGCAACAACACTTCGAGCACTCGTTAATCTGCTGTGGTGCCTCTGCCTTGGACGAGGACGTTAAACTCCACTAATTGGGGTATTAGCGGCGAGAATTAGGAGTGGCGCCCTCTCACGTGTGACGTCACGGCCAGGACGCCGCTCGCTCCGTCTCGCTCGGCGGCCGCGCGCGCTCGTTTCCTTCGTGTATGCTTGGGGTATGGGTGGCTCGAGCCGCACTTATTGAAGGGTATGTCGGCTTCTTTCTGCTGCCATGCCTGAACCACAGTTCCTTCTCCTAAAGCATGTGAGTCAATAAAAGTTCGGGCTTGGCTATCGCAAGCTATGTAGCGTTGAACGGGGCAACTGGTTTTACAATGCATATATGCGCCGTCTCTGTCCATAAATTTTGCTTAAGAAGAATGTCTGGAAATTCAATACGCGAAGTTGTGTACGATGCTTGGCTAAACACTTACCATTCCGTTAGTATTTAGCTATGAGAGACATTGCATTTTACATGAAAGAAACTTCTTGGTAATTGGCGTCAGGATGTTATCCGTGTTAGAAAGACATTGCCCAGCGAAGCTGTCATCGTGATTCCTATTACTCTGGTGAGTTGTTCTAGCCAAATATGGCCATTTATTAATGCGTAAAAGAAAGAGTTAGGCGCCCATTTTTTATGAAAAAGTTTGCTGCTAGTTTCACCCCTCTCTGAAACAGGCCTCCAAAAACGAAACGCTCATGGCTGCTAACACGACGGCGTGTCACGTAGAGTATTTACATAGTTAATTCACAAATACCATAGTAGCAATCACCTGAGAGAAAAGTTTCGTTGTTAAGATCGAGAGCCAATCAATTGCAAGCGATGAAATGTTTCATAGTGGCGCTCAGTAGCCTTTATCGACAATATGGCACACCCATCACGCAACGGTAGCACGAAACGGTAGCAAGCGACTGTCAGTATGGCGAGGCACGCTTTGTTCGTGAAACCCATCAGTTCACTACAATTTCGAATTGAGACCATAAAGCATTTTTTTACAGCTCCAATTGGAATGGCTAAAATATTCTCGAGCTACTACAGCGCAGCTTAGATTGCCCAGAAAAGGAAAATTCAAGCACTTTCTGTCTCACCATGTCTCGATCCAGCGTTGTTTAATTATGCAAACGGAAAACTATTCGCTTGGTCGGTACATCAAAGAGGACCTCACCCAACTGCAGGCAAAATAAAGTTTGCTCCAATCCAATCGCAAACATTCATAAAGAAAACACCACAAGACTTAAATATATATTCACTTGATTTTTGACCCTTCACAGGGGAGTTATATCTTCAATATGTCAATGATTGACGCTTCGACTTCTTTCTGGCTGCAGCCATACGGCCCAAAAGGCAAATTTCTCTAAAAAATTTGGGCCGAGCAGCCTGTGTCAGTTCGCCAAACAAATTCGTCATGTATATTCCTCAAGGAACAAGCACCAGTAAATTTCTCAAGTGAGTTGAACGTGTAGCACAGAAAAGGGAATATATATTGGTACATTCCATTTTGTATTCTGTAAATAGACGTAAGCCTTCATCAGCTTTACTTCAAATTACCGCCGCTTGAAATAAACACGTGAAGAAGCGCCTAATTTTAAGAAGCAGTCAAAGAAGCAAGTTGTGTTTGTAGAACCTAACTGCAGTATTAGTTAAGTCCTCGTGTTACTGCCGAGCGTTCCTCTGAAGAAAGGCAAAAATTCGATATTGCACCATGAACTACTCGTCGTGAACAAACCAGTTTTAGCGGATTATAACTGTTGTAGAAGTCATATATAGCCAGCGTCTGTGACATACTCGTTGCACCGCGGCAGGTATGGTATCATAACTGGATTCTTATTTTCTATATGTTTGCGGTTGTCGATTGAAAAGCCCGCAATGAGCTGGTCTGCGCTCCTTCGGCTGGCTCGTACTGTAGCGTTGCCTTCGAGAGCTGCATTGTCGTTTAAGAAATAAGCTCTTTGAATAAACTTTCGCGAATGAAGACGTCGTAAAAATATATTTGAGACGACCGCCATAAGTACACAAGCAGAGAGAACGAGGGCGAGCAAACGAAGACACCGCAGAATGCGCCCGGACACCGCCCGAACTGTAGCAGACGACAGGCGCCAGTCCTTGCCCTGACGTCACGCGAGCGGCGCTCGCAGCGCCCCTGTAGTTCGTTCTCGGGGCTAATAGCAGTGCTCATGCCAAGCTAACAGGGATGCACTGGGGGGTTGTGCATGCTACAATCTTTTAACCTTTTAACTAAACAAGGCGAGATACTCAAAATACAGGTAGACTGGAGTGTTGTCATCTGTCTAGTATTAGGGCCTTGCTTCAAGAATGTGGGATGTAAGATGAACTTACCATCTGAGCACTTGCCTGCCTCACACAATGCATGGGTAGGAACTCAGATCTCTTCTTTCCTTTTCATGTGGCACTCCAGGAGGTTCCCTGTTCCTAGTATGGACTTTGTGCTGTCTGAAGTCTACCTCGGCCAGCTACAGCTCTCGGACAGTGCGTTCCAGTTTCATTTTTTTTTAAACCCATCTGACTGTTTGCATCACATGCTTGTAAACATGTCAGCAAGATATTGCTCCTCTGTGCATAGCAGAGAAGCTGCAGCCCCATTCGGGGTGTCGGTGATATCGGCATTGCAGCAGAGTACTTTTTCTGGTTTCTTCCAGTTTAAATAGAAAGAACTGAATCCTAAATACAGCAGTGATGTTTTTCATCAACTTGTGTAAGTGTTTACACGTTTGTGTTGTAACGTGGTTTAATTACAAAGCCAGAAGGATAAAAAGGCAGGTCTATTGGTGAAGCGTTGGGCACCAGGAGTGCGAGCTCTATCCTTGAGCGAGGCGTTGATAACGTGCCTGTCTTCTTCACTACAACTTCCTCCCGGAGAAGCAAGCACCATCCTGGCAGCTCAAGGGGTGGAGAGGACGACTGGATCATAGTAGGGTTTGAGTCGCTGTGCATGCACCGTCTCGCTTCCATGGCGCTTGAAGTTAGTGGAGGTCATGAGCACATGCGGTACGGTCGGCGGTGAATGGGAACAGCATCACCGGTGTTTATCCAATGCTTAACAAGGGACATCTGACCAAGTGGTCGATTGTCAGTGTCAGACATGTTGCGGTAGGAAAGCAAAAGGCGATACAGGGCTGCTGCTTGGTCAGGTGCGAGGTCCGGAGCGACCGTGGGACGTAATGGGCTGTCGAGGTTCAAAGCATCCTGTGGGTAATCAGGAGGATCTGTAGACGCGTTGGTTGCAAAGGCAGTGACGTGGTCGTCTGTCACTGACCGGAGCGTGGCCACCGCTATGCCTTCAGGTAACACTTGCTTCGTCAAGCCAAAATTGATAACGGGGAGGCACCTTCTATTAGTGGCAAGGGTTACGACGGAGTGTGGCACATAGATGTCGCGCGCCAGAAGGACATCACGAATAGGTGCGATGACATAGTCGCCGTCAGGCACAGTTGCCATTGAGGCCAATTCGGCAAAGGTTAGGGCTTTAAGCGAACAAACGCTGTAGTGCAGAGGGTGTTCGGTTGTCGGGGTGAACGCCTGCAAGAAGAGGAAGCTCTAGGCACAGCGTACCAGTGGCACAGTCGATGAGGGCAGAATGCGTCATCAGAAAGTCGAGCCCAAAGATTAGGTCATGAGGGCAACTGGTCAGCACAGTGAACAGGACTGGCACTTGGCGGTCAGCAATTCCTATGTGAGCAATGCACATACCCCTGACGGCAACAGTGGCACCGTTGACAACGCGTACGGCTCGAGTGATGGCAGGTATAAGAACTTTTTTGAGGCGACGGCATAGGTTAGTGCTCATAATAGACACTTGGGCTCCAGTATCAATTAATGCTGTCAACGGAAAACCATCTATGTCTACTTCAATTAGGTTCGTATTGGTGAGGAGCGTCAACGGAGGATTTGTACAGGACGAACATGATGCAGCACTACCTCCAAGAGCTGCATGACCTAATTTTTCGTCTGTCGGTTTGGCGAGGAAAATCAGCGAGGCTGGGATGACGGGGAGCGACGGCGTTGAGGCGACAGTGATCGCACGGAGGAGCGGCTGTCAGGGGCATCAGAAGTAGGGCACAGACGGCGAGGTGAATAACAGCGAGTGTCGGCGTATGGGTGAGGAGCAGGGAATGAGTGCCAGTACGGCAGTATCCAGGTGGCGCGGCAGTGGCAGGATACATGACCAACGCGGTGGCAGCGGAAGCAGAATGGTTTGTCGTCTGGGGTTCGCCATTTCGGCAGGATTGTGTGGTCTGAGAGCGAAATACTGGTCATTACAGGTTGTGTACATGGGAATGGGTGCCAAATCAGGTCGGGAGACAGAGCAGGTGGTAGGGAGGCTAAGGTTCGCAATTTCTTGCCACACAACTGCTTGTATAACGGAAATAGTTGGGGCCGCTTGGTCAAAGGTACCTTAAGGGGGTCATGGATGAAGGGGGGTCAGATTCGCCGCTTCAATCTCATGGCGAACGATACGGGTGGCGTTCTCTTGAAATGGTCGTGTGGCGGTAAGGGCGGAGCAAGAGGACGTGGCAGGGGTGTTTGGGAGCCGGGAAAAGTGTGGAACGACGCGGCGGCTTTTGGCTACCTCGAAGTGGCGGCATTCTTTGACGATGGCATCGACGGTAGAAACATTGTTATAGACTAGCAAATTGAAGGTGTCTTCCGCAATGCCTTTTAGGATATGGCCCATCTTGTCAACTTCGGTCATGTGCTCGTCGACTTTCTGGCAAAGCACGAGCACTTCCTGTATGTGGAAGACATACGATTCAGTCGACGACTGGACCTGGGTGGCAAGCTCTTTTCGCGCAGCCTGTTGGCAACCTGACAAGTTGCCAAATAGGTCGCGAAGCCTCTCTTTGAAAATCTCCCAGCTGGAGAGCTCGTCCTCATGGGTGCGAAACCAGACACGCAGTGTCCCGTCCAGATAAAAGATCACATTGGCAAGCATGATGGTAGGGTCCCAGTGGTGGCTTTGGCTAACACACTCATACATGCTGAGCCAGTCATCGACGTCAATGTCATTTTGGGCGGAGATTGTCCCAGGATCACGGAGACTAGGAACCGTAACGTACGTTGTGGTAGGCGCTGCAGGTGTAGGTGGCGACGGGGTGCTTCCTTAGGAAGCCATGGCTGAGAAGACGACGGTGCGGCCGCTTCAGAGCTCCATGGTGAGGATGGGGAACGTTCCACCTCCACCACAATGTTACGCGAAGGACGAGTCAGTAAGCCGAGCAACAATTTATAGGTTCTATTTACAACAGCGGTTGCAGCGCTCACCGGTTAGATTCACAGCGCGAGCCCTGTTTGTTCTTCCTCCTCTTTTCTCGAGTAATGGCGCCCACGCGCCTCATTCAAACAAGCAAATATCACACACGTGTAGCAATATCCAGAGTCAGGCTAAAGAGTCCAGCTGAAATGCGCTGGTGGATCGGTCGTCATCGTGACGGAACTTTTGCTGCCAACGGTCTTCAATCGTAAAAAATTGGGTGAGCTAATGGCATTCCTCAACGTATCTGGAAGACTCGGACAGCAATGTTCAGACGGATGAATCAGGTCGGTAATGGAGAATTATATGAAGTGTACAGGAAGGTTCAAGGCCATATACGAGGAAGAATTTATTATTTTTATTTTACAAGTACTGCCAGCCTTGTTACCAGGCCTTGGGCAGGAGTGGGCATTTGGAACAAAACACAAGTATAAAATAAGATAAAACAAGGTAGCAGACACTGAACGAGAATCTGCATAACAAACAGCATAAGAGAAATCTTTTCACAATCAAGATTTGATGGGTAGAGAAGAGGGATGAATGCTATGATGTATTCACAAAGTGCAGAAAGAAAGGAAGAAACTGTAGGACAGTCAACAGTTGTAGTAGGTAATGCGTTCCATTTAGAAATTGTGCTTGGGAAAAGGAAATATTAAAATGCATTGGTCCAGCAGGAAAAATCCCTAACCTTCTTGTTGTGATAAAAGCGCTTGCAGTGGTGGCTAGCCAGTAGAATATATAATGTTTTATCTATTCCTGAGACTTTTGTCAACCAAATGACCAGGCAGGATTTCGTAAAAGCTACTCAGCAATAGTCCATATTCACACTATCAAGCAGGTGATAGAGAAATGTATGGAGTATAACCAACCGTTATATATAGCTTTAATTGATTACGAGAAAGCGTTTGATTCAGTCGAAACATCAGCAGTCATGGAGGCATTACGGAATTGGTGTGTAGACGAGCCGTATGTGAAAATACTGAAACATGTATATAGCGGCTCCACAGCCCCCGTAGTCCTCCATAAAGAAAGCAACAAAATCCCAATAAAGAAAGGCGTCAGGCAGGGAGGTACGATCTCTCCGATGCTATTCACAGCATGTTTACAGGAGGTATTCAGAGACCTGGATTGGGAAGAATTGGGGATAAGAATTAATGGAGAATACCTTAGTAACTTGCAATTCGCCGATGATATTGCCTTGCTTAGTACCTCAGGGGACCAATTGCAATGCATGCTCACTGGCCTGGGCAGGCAAAGTAGAAAGGCGGGTCGAAAAATTAATATGCAGAAAACTAAAGTAATGTTTAACAGTCTCTGAAGAGAACAGCAGTTTACGATAGGTTGCAAGGCACTGGAAGTGGTAAAGGAATACATCTACTTAGGGCAGGTAGTGACCGCGTATCCGGATCATGAGACTATAATAACCAGAACAATAAGAATGGGCTGGGATGCGTTTGGATGCGTTTGGCAGGCATTCTCAGATTATGTACAGCAGGTTGCCATTATCCCTCAAGAGAAAAGTGTATAACAGCTGTGTCTTACCGGTACTTACCTATGGGGCAGAAACCTGGAGGCCTACTCAAAGGGTTCTACTTAAATTGAGGACGACGCAACGAGCTATGGAAAGAAGAATGCTGGGTGTAACGTTAAGGGATAAGAAAAGAGCAGATTGGGTGAGGGAACAAACGCGAGTTAATGACTTTTTTGTTGAAGTCAAGAAAAACAAATGGGCATGGGCAGGACATGTAATGAGGAGGGAAGATAACCGATGGTCATTAAGGGTTATGGACTGAATTCCAAGGGAAGGGAAGCGTAGCAGGGGACGGCAGAAAGTTAGGTGGGCGGATGAGATTAAGAAGTTTGCAGGGACAACATGGCCACAATTAGTACATGACCGGGGTAGTTGGAGTAGTATGGGAGAGGCTTTTGCCCTGCAGTGGGCGTAGCCAGGCTGATGATGATGGTGGTGGTGGTGGTGGTGGTGGATTGACTGTTATAGAGTAAGAAGAAAATTTTCATTCTGTCCCGGTAATGCCTTATTCCAAGGTTTTCCAGTTCTCCAGCATCTAGATGATGGGGATGTGCGCCAGCTGCACAAATTGAAAATAAACCCTCCTGCCGAGCTGATAGTGCTTTGTAATGTCGTTGAACGTGTGGAGTACACGTGAGTTGTCGTGGAGCCCTGCGTCCGTGTCTGCATCTGCGCCCGTGAGTGGTTTTTTCCCGGCACGGTGGGTGAGTTCACGCGCACAGGCGTGGGCCAGCTCGTTGGCGTTGGGAACGATGGGGGAGACCCGAGGCCACATGTGGGCCAGGAACCAAGTGATGACGTGGGGGGCGACGCGCCTGCCGCAAAGCAGGGTGGCCGCCTCCCTCTAGACCGAACCCGTGGTGAGGGCCCTGACCGCCAACTGAGAATCCGTGTAGACCTGCAGTCTGCTGCCGTCCCTGAGGGTGAGGGCCACCGTGACCTGTTCCGCAAGTGCTGGGGACGAGCCCCGCACCGACACGGCGTTAAGGTGGTTGCCCCAGTGATCTACCACGGCCGCCACTAACCGGTTGGACGAGCCATATTGGGCATCGATGACGACTGAGACCGACCGTGGATCGCCGGCAACGGATCCGAGAAGTGCGGCCGCCTGGCCTGGCGTCTGCCTACATCATGTAGTGGGCGCACGTTGCCTGGGAATGACAAGATCATGATGGCCTCCCGCATCCCAGCGTCGAGCGCACACCGCCTTTCCCTGACGGCACTGGGGTTGCAACCCAGCGCCTCGAGGGTCCTTTTCCCTGCAGGCGAGAAAGAGAGCCTGACAACCCACCAAGAATTCCTCCGTACAGCTCAGGGCCAACTGTAGTGATTCCGTAACTCTGCCTTCACTGGTGTCGGCGTAAAGAGCGTGATTAACGCCATCCACCTCGGAGAGATGCGCAGAGAGAGTCCGTGCATGGCGATGTTGAAGAGAAGTGGCGAGACGACCGCGTCCTGAGGGGTGCCGCCCGCTCGCCGCTCGAAGGAATCAGACTTTAGCTCGTCCACCTTGAGAATGGCGCGCCTGCGCAGAGGAACGAACTGACAAACCCTTGGAACTTAAACCCTGTCCATGTCTCCATGTTTGACACCTTGAAGAAGGTGGCCAGGATGAGGTGATCGCTACCCAAGTTCTCGTGCAGGTTACTCCATGAGGTTGGCTCCACGTACCCCCTTGACGAAGGTGATTCGGCGTGGAGTCGCTGGTGATCGAAGTGCCCATTCTGGTGGGGAAGGACGGGTCTGTCAAGAAGTAAGAGCGCATGATCGGCGGCCGTTTGCCAGAGGTTGCTCCTCTTCGCGGTCGACGCAGTGCAGGGCGTTGAGGTCGCCCGTGACCACCAGTGGAGAGCTCGATGCCAGCCCCGCAGCCTTCGCCCCAAAGGACATGAAGTGGTCTCTTTGGTCCCTGGAAGAACTGTATATGTTGAAAATAAAGATGTTGGATTTTAGCCAGGCATTGGGAATGATTTAAATTAGCGAACGCACGACCTTGCTGTGGTCTATGTGCATGAAGTGTATGAGAAAAGAACATCGTTTCGACATGAGGAAGCAAATGCCACTCCTGCCCAGGGCAAAGACAGAATGAGCCCTGTAACCTTGCAGCGAAACTGTCTGAGAGTTTACTGTAATAAAATGATGTGCAGTTTACGCTCGCGTGGACAAACAAACTGCTGCAGGACCACCCTTTTCGGCAAGAACCTGGCGCAGTTCCACTGCCAGATTAGGAATCCTTTATCCTGACCTGCCATGTTTAGAAAACTTTTGCGTGACCTTGCTTATAGGGTTTATAAGGGCTTGCTTATTGCGTTTGAAACCCTCCACCTCTGAGGGTGCACCATTTCTAAACGCACCCAAGGAGCTGGGAATTGGCTTCCTGAGGCTGAGCCTTATAATTTCAAGGGTGTTGACCCTGCTCTCGACGGTGTTCACCACCAGTTCTATTAAGTTCATAACTGAGCCTTGGAGGCTGTGTACTGGCTCACTGACACTTACAGGTGTCCTTCATGGAGTTCCTAATCTCGCTTTGGAATTCCTCAAGGTCCCCTTTTCCCTCATCAGGGGCTGTGAGGGCCTGCTTCTTGGCAGACCGTGCCAGCGCCGGCGCCTCCACGACGAGCTTTCTGGGAGCCAGCGCGGGTGGTGCGGACAAACTTGACTTGCGAAAGGACTCGAACTCGGCTCTGAGTTGCTGCATCGCAGTGCTGAGCTGCGCATTCTCCTGCTCTAAGTGAACGACTCTAGGATTGCTCTGCTCTGGCAGTGAACCCTAGGTTACCTTTGGAGGCTTCTGCTTCACTCGATTGGCCCAGGTGGTCTCCTGGATACTGACCTTCGAGCAAGAGCGCCTCCTGGAGCGGGAGCGTCCTCTGGACCGGCTGCATGCGGCCAGCTGGAGTGGTGGAGCGCCCCCTCAAGGACGCCTGGGGCACGCTCGGATCACGTACTTGGCAGCTGGACGTCACTTGCAGTGCAGGTGTTTTCTCTGTGCACTTTTGCAGCCTCCTTTTGCAACAAACGACGTAGGGCACTTGGAAGCGTTGTTTGCAGGCCTTGTCCACCGTGAGATTAGGCCCCCCCGCAGAGGGCGCACTTGGGTAAGCACTCGTGGTGTTCGCCGGGGGATGCGAGTCCACATCCCTGCAAATTGTTTTCTCCAGGGCCTGGCACACATCAGCGTGGTGACCCAGCCTCCCGAAGGTGTAGGAAACGTCTGTCTGGTGTCTGTAGAGCTTACAGCAAAGCATGCTGGCACCGCACATTCGTACTTCAGCACTTTGCGCCCGTCGAAAAGAATGACGATTGTGGTGGTGTCCTTGATGCATTTCATATTGAGGGCCTTGGGATTCCTTGGCTGGGCAATCATGTCGTGCAGCTGGTTGTTGTCAAATTCGATGTCGACGCCTCGCACGATCCCCTTTCACGGCACCGCCAAGTACAAGTTGACTTTGTATAGAGTGGGCCCCACGAGTAGAGCTTTCACCCCCACGCAAGCGCGGGCGTTCTTCTCCGTCTGTGTACTCACGACAAAGATGTTTTGGACCACATTGGGGCAGACAATGTTCCCCTCCATTTTGGCAGGCGCAAGCTGAGTTGCCGTGGCCAGTGCCTGGGTCACCTTGATCTGGCTGATCCTCCTGACGTTCATCCCGCCTCTGGGGCGGACGATGATCTTAATGCGCTGCCTCGGCAGGCGAGGAGCATCGATGCTGCGGCAAGGCGTTTCTTGATGCCACCGTCGGCGGGGGTGTGGGACCTGCCACAGCCGCTGCCACATTATGTGGAACTTTCCCGACTGCTGGTGCCAGGCTGGCTTCGCGACATGCGCTTCGAATTGGCCGTCCTCTATCTGGACTGCAGGCACTCCTCGGGGGTGATGTCCTCCCCCTCTACTGTCACTTGCATGGACATTCTTGGGAGTAGTGGGCTCTCGGTGGTGTGCGAGAGCTAGGCCTCGTCGATGTGCCTTCTCCGGGAAAGCAGGCCTAGTCGAATAGGCCTAGCAATCGTGTAGCGGGGTCGGGGTAAAACGTCCCGATAAATGGCGAAGTGACCACCCACTGGTAAGAACGTGGTGTCAGCGTGCCCCTCAAGATGAACTGCATCAAATAGTGTGGAAATTAGCTGAAGATGAGTTGTTTTTTCGACTGAAAACATTTACAGAAACGGGAGCCGATGTTTGCGCGTTCGCACTAGTCGACTGGAGTCTGCTAGCAAGGAATTTTTTCAGACAAGCTAAACTAATAAAAAGAATCTGCAGTAAAGACAGCGATTATATCCACCAAATGATCTTAAAACAACACTAGAAAGGAACTATCCCCAAGTTGCTCTCGATGGAGCTTACGATGCCGCGTCAAGATCGGAGGGGCAGTCGGAATTGGCGAAGAGACAGCCCACACTAGAATCTGACAGAGCGCTGGCCTTTATAACAAAATATTCTAATGCACTCCTAAACATAAACAACATCCTAAGAAAATACTACCCATTATTATCAAGTAACAAGCATATGAGAAAAGCATTCCTGGATGTACCAAGGGTTACCTGTCACCCCAACAGAAACTTTCAAGACACATTAGTGCACGCAAAGTCAGCCGACATCATTCCCCGTAATAAAAGCATGTTGTCGCCCCAGGTGCAAAACCTGCAGGCACCTTGAAAGGGACATTAAAATTAAGTGCACCATAAACAGTTATACACACGAAGTCAAAACTAGCTTTATTTGTACAAGTTCGAAGGTGATTTATAAGCTTGAATGTTCCTTCTGTAAGAAACAATATATCATTGAAACGGGACAATCAATGAATGTCATATTAAACGGACATCTCCTGGACACAGCTAAAAATCTTCCCAAAGCCATCACCGAGCATTTCAACCAACCAGGTCATAACTTTGACGAACTTAAGCTCTACATCTTACAGTCAAATTTCTGTTCAGAATGAGAAAAGAAATACTGAGAATCGTACCTTATCCATATATGTTCAAGACATTGCAACCAATAGGCATAAACGTTTCAAAGAGAGCTTTAGAATCTATTTGCTATGCTAAATTTCAAGCTATAGGCAACAACATATAGTTTAGTTGCTTAGTGGTTTTTTTTCTGGTTTTTTTTTCTCCTTTTTCCGCCTTTCTTCCTTTTATTTATTCATTTATTCCATGTCAGTATTTTCTTCTACATACTTTTCTTTTCATGAGCCCCGATTTCTGCCGCTACTACTATCATCTCTTTCAGAAGCACGATAGCCCACGACCACCAGCGAAACAGGTAATAGAGGGGTGCTGTGCACGCCATTGACACATAGCTGACGGATGGCCGTGTCACCGGCCTTGTGCACTGCACTCCTTTATTCTCAATTCTACATCCTCGCCGCTAGCACACCTTCGCTAGTTGGCGCACCCACCCTCCTTACCCCCTCTCCTCTTTAGAAGAACCCTACCTATATATACTGTGACGAGGAAAGCATATGGCGCCTTGAAAAAGACAAGTCCACTAGTCGAAACATTGGCTCCCCCTTTCACCTTGTTCTCATTTTGCTCATCATAACGTAGTGTAGTATAACTAGTCCTAGTTTACTAGCACTGTAGAACCTTGTTCATACGTTTTGGAAAAAACCGCGATGAAAATCGTACTAACCGGGAAAACCTATCATAAGAAGCCAACAAACAAAGACACCAAGGACAACACAGAGGGAGTTACTTGTACTTACTAACTGAATTAAAGAAATGATAAATTAATGGAATTGAAAGTGGATAAAAAAACAACTTGCTGCAAGTGGGGAATGATCCCACGTCGTTGCATCACGTGTGTGATGCTCTACCAATTGAGCTACCATAGCTACCGGGAAAACATACGATCCGAAGTGACTAAAAAAATTTTACCCTATTGTTGACACCTATGTAATGCGAAGCGTCGCGTGGATCAATTTGGCACTATACACCGACGCGCGTCGAGCTGGTGGTGCACCACCGGCCCGAGACTTATATTGTTGTTTCCCTATCAATGGCGTTTTAAGAGGGCCATGGGGAAAAAAAAGGAAATCAAGCTGGTGGGCAAAGCCAGATGCCGCCAAAATGAAATGTGATGGCCACATAGTGCCGCCTGTATCAGAGAACGGTGGTGCCTTGGGATTATCGCCTACTAAAAGCGTGCAGTAAGTTACCGATGGTACTATGCACCACATGCTATAAAACGGATAGCTGAAGACGCTTATTGCTGTAGGTTTGGCAGCGGTAGATGTGAATGTGGCGTGCGATGACTCCAGAGGTTTGCTGGTACCGAAGTCAGGAGCTAAGTGCGCACCGGCATTTTCACGTGAGACGGGCAGGTGAGTGTTGCACTGAAGCTGCGACAACAGGCAGCTGTGTATACTCTTCTCGCTTGTGTACACCTTGCACATTTTCTTGTTTACCTGAGATCCAGCGGCCGGAAAACGTGTCTTACGATCGCAGTTTGGCAACATACGTAATGTTGGTACTGAAAAATCGTGTTTTCCTGGAACCTATGAACTGGTAAAACTCTAGCATAACTCTAATGGGTCATTTTTTTGTTTTCTCGATTGCAAACATTGGTGCCAGGAAAACGTACGTAATGGGAATGCATCAACGAGGTTCTACTGTTTTTATGTTTACTAGTATTTATTTATAGTACTAGTATTTAATTTCACTAGTATATATGTTTATGGTTGTGCAACACATGCATAATGCGGAGGTAGAGGGCTTGGCTTTCAGGAGCAACAAGTTATCTTTTCGTGCACTTTCATTTCACCTTTCCTCATTATCTTCTACATTCCAGTTTTAACCACAGTTAATTTCACCGATGCTTTCCTTGGCTTTATTGTCTGTAAGCTTTATGTGGTCATATTTAACAAAATCGAGCCTGTCGGTTCCCCTTCTTCTCTCATTTATTCCCTACTATTGTCATTTAAAAATTATGTTGCCGAGTTGACCAAAGTGAATATTTTGCATTGTTACACTAGAGGCTAGTTTCGATGAAACCTCCAGTCGAAATTGTATATATTCAGACTCTCAAATCAGCCAAAAATGATCAAGTCTGACAAAGAGCTAAAGTTCAATCGTCATTTCAGACAGTGCATGGTATTGTTGGTAGAATAATTCCAAGGGAAAAATTTAACAATGTGTAGAAAAAACTGTCGATCAAATTGATCAATTTCTATAGGCATGATAACGAAAGCGTTGATGAAAGAGAGGCACTCCCTGTGTGTTGTCTACTTTGCGCTGTTGAAAAGAATTGAAAAAAAAAACCACACCAACTTACTCTGCAAGAAGTTCATTTTTATAATGTAGACTGGGGTTGCCTAGCTGCAGTGAAAGTCTTCTCTGAACTGTCTTGCTCCCTTATGAGCAGTATTCCTTTTGTTGAACTTGGGCCTTTCTGCAAGTTGTCCACTTGTGCTGTGCATAAGGGAGTCATAGGTGGTGGTGGCAGCAGGGAGCATGGTGCATGCAATGCTTGCACTTCATGAGAATTGTCTTCACGGGGTCAATAGTGCGCAGTGCACTACTATTTGCATCAGCCTTCTTGCTCCGCTGTTAGTGGCCTCTCCACACACTAGTAGGCAGAAATTTGCTCAATGAAAAGCTTTTTTACATGTGAAATTATGGAAGGCGGATGGAGTGTTGTAGGCATACTATTGCTATTCTTAATTCAGTATTGGTGAAATAAAACAAGACACTGACCACAAAAGATTTTCTAAAGTTGACATTTCGGCCCCAACACAGAAGTCTTGTTTGATTTGTGTGGGAGCCGAAAAATCTTTCGTCGTCAGTGTGTCTTGCTTTATTTCATCATGTTCCAGCCCGAACCAAGAGAGTTCCATCTCACTCTCAATTTCATTTTAATTCATTATTGCATTCGTCATCATCAGCCTATATTATGTCCGCTGCAGAATGAAGGCCTCTCCCTGTGATCTCCAATTACCCCTGTCCTGTGCCAACCGATTCCAAGATTCCAACTTGCACCTGTGAATTTTCTAATTAAATCACTCCACCTAGTTATCTGCCATCCTCCACTGCACTCCCCTTCTCTTGGCACCCATTCTGTAACTCTAATGGTCCACCCTACGCATTACACTGCCTGCCCAGCTCCCTCCCCCCCCCCTTTTTTTTACTTAATGTCAATTAGAACATCGACTATTCCTGTTTGCTCTCTTATGCACACCACTTTCGTCTTCTGTCTTAACATTACGCCTAACATTCTTCGTTCCATCACTCTTTGCGTGGCCCTTAACTTGTTCTCGAGCTTCTTTGTCAACCTTCAAGTTTCTGCCCCATATGTTAGCACCGGTAGAATGCATTGGTCGTACACCTTTCTTTTCAATGATAATGGTATGCTTCCAATCAGGATCTGGCGATGTCTGCCGTATGCACACCAACCCATTTTTATTTTTCTGTGAATTTCCTTCTCATAATCAGGGTCCTGTCACCTGTGAGTAATTGACCCTAGATAAGCATACTCCTTCAGAGACTGACTGGCGATCTTGAACTCTTGTTCCCTTGCCAGGCTATTGAGCATTATGTTTGTCTTCTGCATATTAATCTTGCATATATTACTGTACTCATATGCTCAATGTAAGTAACATCCTATTCACTTTTCCTAACATATTGCTTGTGTGTGAATGTGCTCTTTTCATTGGAGTTAACTTTCTTGAAAAACATTTTAATTCAGTGTGTATATGCGGACTCAGTGTCTGTTGGAGTGCAAGCAGCATCAGTGTGGCTTCCATTTGATGTGCAGCTGTCAAGCATGGAAGGTTTGAAACTTCCTTTCCTCATCTGAATGGTAGCGACAGCTGCTGACAGATGGGCAATAAAGACATTGTGCGGAAACCATTGATGAATAATCATCAAAGTCATGTGATAGTTTCCCATTATATATCTGCTGAAATATGTTGCTAGGGGACACTTATTAGTTAATTTTGTTGGTTAATGCCACAAGGTGACCTTGCACCGGCTGAGGAGCGGCCCGCATTAGCAGCCCACATTAAGGCTTTTCCAAGGACATGCATTGGCGTCATCACAATTGGCCCACCAGCGTTTGGTCACACTGTTTGCAGTCCACTTTACTCGTCCCGAAAACCTAAAGGGGGGAGCCAGCTTTGCTTTAAGAAGTGCGATGTGGTGAAGGGAACCTCATAAATATGCAAAGACCTATTGCAATAGCAGGGCCAACTTTAACTTGCACTGGCCAAGCTTTGTTACCCAGTGAAGAAATAGTCGCCACTGCACCCATCCATGCATCTTGTGGGACTGTGCGATTCCTCTGCAGGTTTGATTTCCATGATTGATAACTTCCACCCTCTGGATGCTGTAATCACCGATCAAGGCAACAAGAACTTTCTGTACCTGACTGAATCTGGTGGAACACCCGAGAAGCCAAAGGTGAGGTGAAAATATTGCACCTCAATTGCTCAACATCACCAATTCAGGCGCTTGTAATAGTGACTTCGTAGGGGTGAATCAGTGCAGAAAGAACACGAAAAATATGCTTGTGACCAAAAAGCTCTGCGAGTATAATGTAAATAGCTATGTCATCTTGAGGTTCATGTGTGTGACTCTGGCTGCAGAATAGTGTTTCAAGATTTTGTATTAGAAGAATGCACGGATCACGCCAATCAAGAAGTTACTGAATCAACAGGGATAGTGCAAACGGATGATTAGGTTCATACTTGACAAAACAGCACTAACACAGATAGGGACAAAGAGATTGTGCCACACGTAAGCATTTTGGTTTATTGGCATAATAAATTTACAAAATCTGGGGTACACTTACAAAGAGAGATCCCAGAGTTAACAGACTGTAAAGGAGACCTCTCATTATTATCATCTAGAAAAACTTAATACAGAGCAGCTATAGATAACTACAAAAAACATCTTACAGCACAACTACAAGTTTATTCATAAAAATATATAAATGTAGCATATATGCTTAACTTGACAAAGAAAAATTTATGGTAAAGATATAAAGGTGCACATGCACAACAGAGCCAGCAGAAAAGAAAAAAACCGAAACCTAAGCGTTGTCTCATAGGAAGTAGGGGGAAAAAGCGTGCCAAGTACAAACGGGCACAAAAAACAAAAGAGAAATCCAAGGAGTGACTCACACTGAACAAAAAAATCTGCTCTTTTAAAAACCATAATTCCTTCCCACAAAGGACAACACTTGGCTTACTGATGCACTTGTCTCTTTTACTTTCCATTATTCCCCCCAATATTTCCCCTCGTGTTGTGGTCCTTGCAGTGAAACAAAATCGTTGCCCAAGTTTCCTTGCTTTCTGCAAATGGGTAGCTTGTGCATTACGCCAGCGCATCTTACATGCAGAAAGCTGGCATTTGTGTCAGAATAATCACAAGGGTAGTGGCATTAATAGTGCAAGATGAAATGGAGTACAGAAATGAAGGGCCCATAGGCATCGTAACTGTCTCAACTCCCAGTGGGCATCTGAGCTGACCTGTGGCCATGAGAAAGGTATAAGACAAAAAGGTTAGGGGAGAGAGTGGCCATATATCTTTCTGTGCATGCCTTGTGCATACTTTGTTTGGTGCTTGTTTTGCCTAGACGTTCCATGAATACTTTCAAAAGATGAAGTGCCCAGCACACTAGGAAGAAACAATACTCAATGAATACGTGTGGGCATGTTTCCTAATAGCTGGAACACAGTGCTGTATTGATGCTTCTTTTATTGTTTCTGTGGTTTGTGTCCTTTGTGCACTGATGGGTTTTTGTATTTGTATAATTCATTTTTTTGTGTCGGAACATGGGACACACCGGAAGAGCATGCTAGGGTCATTGATGAATTCTAACAAATACAGGGAAAAGCGTGCAAGGCATATGCACACATACATCACACAACCATTAATAGTCCATCGTGCTTAGTAAAACTTGTGACAATGAAAGAGGCTACCTGTGCTCATGCCTAAGAAGATGCCATTTGTTCTCTGCCAAGCCTATGGAAGCGGTGCTGACACAGTTGTAGCCTAAGTGCAGTCTTTTGTGTGTCAATAACATTCTTAGGTTGATCTTTATGCCAGCTCAGAGTATTGCCTTTTGCCAAGGGCCAGCCTTTGTGCATAAGTTTCCCATTATATTCATGCCCTCTCAGTCTGTCGGTAAGGCTAGTCCGCATGTTCACCGCACATAAGGTGTATTAGATACCTCTTGTCAACATTGTACATCTCGTACTGCTTATATGACTGAATAAAAATTGGGCCTCTCAGTCTCATTCATACCACTATAAACATAGTCGTAAAGTAGCCCCCCTGTCCATCATTTCTATATGCTAAGGGGTGCCAGCGAATAAGGCAGCACATGGTGAAGGAGTGCAGATGAATGCCAGCTGTTGAAATTTCTCAGTACATATGTTAGTTTGTAATGAACAGAAGCTGCCAGTATGTTATTCTCATGTAGTTCTCTCTCTCTCTCTCTCTTTTTTGGTTCTTAAACAGTGCATAGCATTCTTATCTCTGACATGAAAAATTCTGTTTGATGCCTTTTTTCTTTTTCTAAGTGTAGAACTTGATTGTCGTAGATATGTGTGTTGGTTTTTTACACCGAGGGCCAAGAAACCGATCTTGTACTTCAGAATGCACCAGAGTATGCTCATGTTTTAACAGTGCTCTGCATAACAAATGCATTCCAGTTTTCAAGGACATGTCGTCAGTCCCTGTGCTATTCTGTCCTAAATAGAAGGAAGAAATGCTGGAAAAGCTTGGAAGAGCCCAGCTGAAGAGGGCTGTACTGATAAACATGATTGGAAAGGAAATGTGTTCCATGTAGTAATTCTTTACAGGCATCCCACTACCCATAACCTGAAGAAGGGTGAAGCAAGGACTGAAGTAGCCTTTCCATTCTGAACCTTACAACGACAGGCTTTGCAAAGAAGCCAGTGTAACCTAAAGAAAGGAGACTAAGTAATGAAAAAAATGTTGTGCATGAAATTGTCGCAGCGCAGCATGCGCCCTAGGCCACACTGCAAGGAGCACCAGTAACACACAGCAAAAATATTATCACTGGCCACTTCGGCCATCACCATGGAGACTGCAGTGGTGCACCTAGGGTTGAAGAAATATGAGTACTACTATTATGCAGATATTGGTGCCAAACTGATGGGAGAGGTTGTACAGGCACTCCAGATTAAAAAAGTTCAGGCGCTCTTGTGTCAGTTTCTTCACTATCTGAGAAAGGTGCATCTTTTCGCTTGTGCTTCATTGTGCACATTCAGCTATAACAGCATCCTAAAGCAAATGATTAGTGTTCTTTCTTTTTTTGTTGTGTGTTGTTTTGTTTTTTTGTTTTCTTGCCATTCCACACTTGTAAAGTATTGGATGAGATATGCTGCCATTTGGTGCATGCCATGTTTTTACTGCATACATATTAGCAGGGTTACACTGCACAAGTAGACTGCAGTAAATTAACATTCCCCATGAGCAAAATTGTACATGCAGCTTTGCTTAGTTTTGCATCATTGCCATGATGGAATTCTCCAGATAATGAGATAACAATTTTTCTTCTGTACATTGGTTAATCGACTAACCCACCCAGAGGACCTTCCTGGCTCTTACATATCCAATATGTACCTCAGATGCTCATTTTTCAAGAACCAAGTTCATTCACATGTTAAATTTCATTAATTTTTGTACATAATTTACCATTAGCTTATTGTGCCATTATTTGCACCTTGCTTACACTAAACAAGTAAAAGTGTCACATAAGTAATTACGCACTTGCAGATGTGTTTACCTAACTACAGGAAGACATATGCCAATTAGAAATACAGGCAACATATCTTCACATTTGTACGTAGTGTTTTCATGGTGCAATATTTCGGACCATAGTACCCAAATGTCTTTGTGATCTTCTGCAAGAAGATACAATAAGCTCCGCTACTTGCCAAGCAACTGAGTCATAATAAGTGTCATGTTGAAGTCTGCAATGCGGTTATTCTTGGGAGCGTGGGAACCTTTTATGGTGCGTCATTGTCGTTCCCTAATGTCCCACAGGTTGGGGACATGCGGATCTCGTTTCTTGTGGCCGGTATTCTTGGCCCCCAAGGTGACAAGGTAGGTAGGTTGATCAAATTTTGGGCACAGAATATTGCCATGTACTCTTTTGTTTTCAGTGCTTGCAAGTGAAAATATGCATGCTGATTGGCTTGGAGCAACAGCTTATGAGCAGTAAGCTTGCTTGGCTCAAATAGTTGGGTCAGCTCAGGAGTAACAGATTGCTGGCACATGATCCATTAGTGTAATGGTAGGGAGGCTTATGTGAAGGCTTCGTTTCAATTTGTAGAAGAGTTTGTTTCAATTCACTGTATAGCAGTTGTCCCATGCGTCAGTATCTGTCTTCAAAATAGAATTAGGGTGCCACAGACAGTCATTACTCAGCATATTGCACTGATAACTTGAGCAGCCCTCCACCGAGCGTTTAACAATATGAGTCTTCGTGCGCAGACATGTCTTCAAGGTGGTGGTGGACGTTTTCAGCATCACCTGTGGTGATCACTTCCCATGCCGTAAGTAAAACAGACGCTTCCACTGTGCACTTACACACCCAGTGTACCTGTGCAGTGTGTGGAGCAGTGGCTGCCTGTGGCACACAATTTAGGAAGTATGCAAATAACATCGTCTAGTGTTACCAGATGAAACTACGGGCCTTGCGCTATTCGCAAGTGAAACAGCAATGTTATTCACACTTTCCATCATATTTTTGTTTTTCTCACTTCACAGTTATTTTTCAGACACCTTGCATTTCATTATGCTGTACATGCATAATTTTCTGTTAATGGTTTGTTGGCATCTTGTCTTGGGGGCAATATGATCACTTTGTCAAGTTACTAAATGTAGTAGCTTTAAGTGGATGCTCTTGCCTTTTATGCAAAGGAAATTGAATTGCATTAAAAGTTGTGGAGCCTACCGTATTATGATAGGAGGCTAGAGCAGCATAAAGCACATTGTTGCAATTTGTTCTGTGCAAATTATTACTTTACAAGGAAAAAAGCGGCAGAGCACTTGCTTTAGGACTGTGAGACCGTAACTGAACTACAGCAGAATTCCACTGTGTCACTGCATTCAATTGCTAAAGCATGATGATTTGTTTTGTGACACTTAGGAGGTCATGGAATGTCCATCTTTCTGCATCACTTTCATTGAACTGGTTCGCATACTTCTGCTGCTTGAGTCAATTTTAATGTTTGCTCTTAGGCAAGGAGCTGAGAGGGCGAGAACAGTAAGGGATGGTCACAACGCAGACCTATTACGAAGCTGATGTCATCATACAAAATAAATTAAAGTAGTATGGGATGCCAACAACAAAGTGTGTGTGGCCGCATTTGATTGCTGTGAATGATTTATTTCTGAATTAGTTATTACAATGAGAAAGATGACTACAGCAAGGCAAAAGAAGTCGGCAAACAATAACCCTGTCAGATGGCAATGTAACTTTGAGCTAGTGCCGTCATTTGCAGGTTGTCAGATGTTTAGTAACACTCCATGACACTCCATAGAATGCCTTCGCAGGTGAATGCATTTGCTGAACTTACTTAGTTTTGTCAGGGCGTGTATCTTCGATAGCAGTGCTTCGCAAATAAATAAAATGATACACAATGCTGAGTCAGCACAGATATTGAAAACACTTTTTTGTTCATTCAAAAGTTATAAGTGTCCCTGCTTATGGAAACTGCCATTAATCGCTTGTGAAAGCTGTCTCGTTAATTAGGCACTGACACTTGGCCATTCTCTGCACTTTTTGATAATGCAGCATGTTGCTCTGGTGTTAGGTGCAATACCGGTTTGTCTTTGCCCGTGATGATTGATCGTGTTAAGGTTGCTTTGCAAATATTGCTAAAAGTAACAAATATACAATGCACCAGCTTACTTACTGAACCCCGCAGGGGCGTCTGCATCAGCAGGCGTTTGGTGTGTTGCGACACCACGTACCCGAGCACACGAGGGTCGGACCCTCCCGCGTGTAGCTGTGCATGGCTTAGCCGTGTCTGGGAAAAAGGTAGTCCTGGGGGTTGAGCCGATGCTGGGTGTTTGGACCTTTAAGGTCCAACAATGGTGGAGGCAACACACTTCTTCAGCCTCGGCTTCACATAGACGGCACCTCCAGACTGACTCACCTGGAGGAAATCGGCAGTCGCCTTTTCCTGTCCCTCTCTCCTCAAACCTTCGTCTTTATGTCTCACTTTTTGACCTTTTCTGTCTTCTCTCTTCCATTTACTTCCTTTTTCCACGGCGGCAAGGGTTAACCTTGTGTAGCTATACTACTTTGGGTACTCCATATTTGGTATATAGCGATGGCGTATGACTGGTGTCGTGCAGACGTGTATGCAAGCTCTGCCGCGTCCCCTCGTTGGGCTCCGTGGTGGGCGGTCAGCGCTATTGCCGAATTTTTCATATTTTCATGGAAACTTCTTTCCCCCAACTTCCTGATCGCCCTCAGAATTGAGGACGCCCCGAAGATTTATTCCAGTTTTTCAGACACCAAATACAAAATTTCCCCCGCTTCCAAGTTATTCACTCTGAAAAGTCAAACAAAGCAGTGCAAACCATTTCACCATTCCTTGTTTCAAAGTCCCTGACTGATGTTTTTGCTCCAGGTTACAAGGTGTCGAGGATGGCAAGCGGCGACCTCCTCTTGGAGCTCCGTGATGTTAAACAATATAAGAAACTACCGAAACTAGTGTCATTTGGGGAAACCCCCATAACAGTAACCCCGCACCGTACAATGAACACCACCCAAGGTGTTGTGTCGGATGATGATTTGCTTGAGGTGACTGAGGCGGAACTCCTGGACGGCTTCAATGAGCATAATGTGATCAATGTCAGAGGAATTAAGATGAGGTGGAATGGTAAAGAGATTCAGACGAAGCACTTAATAATTACTTTTGGATCAAGTATCTTGCCCAAGTCAATCGAGGCCGAGTACATCAAGCTCCGTGTTAGGCTGTACGTGCCAAATCCACTCTGATGTTTGGCGGCCTCGACAGCTCGCAGAGCTGCCAAGGCCGCCAAACTTGTGCAAAATGCAGCGCTCAAGAACACACCTCTGAAGCTTGTGAGAACGCTCTCCACTGTGTAAACTGTGACGGGGAGCACATCGCATACTCGCGGTCGTGCCCCTCCTGGAAGAAAGAAAAAGAAATCGTAACGATCAAAGTAAAAGAGAATATATCATTCAAGGAGGCACGCAAGCGGGTTTCATACCTGCCCAAGAAAAGTTTTGCCAATGTGACATGTCAGGGGGCAGCGACACAACGGCCACCGGCGGCTGTCCGACCCATAACGAGCGAGTCGGCAGTTACGCCATCTGCCTCCGCGGCGGTTGCAGCCAGCGCTGCTCTGTCTCAGACGGGGCGACCCACCCCGAAGGTGGGTGCAGCCGAGCCTGCCCCAACCTCCCCGGCCCCTTCCAGCGCTGGTAACAGCCGGCACAGCCAAATCCCTCAGGGAGCCCCATCGTCCTCCGGGCTGGTGGGCGCAGGGGTCTTGCCCTCCGAGGCAGGACCTGTCTGGGAACTTCTCGCTCGCAAGAGCACGTGTCCAACACCTCACAAGAGGGAATGGACACTACACCTATCCACAAGGCACACAAAGCGCCTAAGGGGTGGCGAGGTTCGCTCGAACGCTCCAAAAAAGATCACAACCCCGTTACAGGGCCTGGAAAGAGCTCTGTAAACTAAGGCATCACTTCCGTTTCCGTACACACAGCACCAATTTACTTTAAATATGGACACACAAATTACTCAATGGAACGTCAGAGGTCTTCTTAAAAACCTTGATGACGTACAAGAACTCATCCGCAAACACAATCCAAAAGTGCTGTGTTTACAGGAAACACACTTAAAATCAAAACACACAGACTTCCTCCAGCAGTACACCATTTTCCACAAGGACCGTGATGAGGCTAACACCTCGTCCGGCGGTGTAGCAATCCTTGTAGGCAAGTCCCTAGCTTGTCGCCAGACGCCCCTCGAGGCAGTGTCAATTAGAGGGATTATTTTCAATAAGTTGGTAACTGTCTGTTCCATTTATATACTTCCAAGCTATCACCTCCAAAAAAACGATCTCTATAACCTGATAAATCAGCTCCCGAAATCTACGTACTTGTGGGTGTTTTTAACGCCCAGAACACATTGTGGGGAGAGGCGCGTTGCGACGCAAGAGGCCGACTTATTGAAAATTTTATTCTGACCTCTAGCGCCTGCCTATTTAATAAGAAGGAACCAACATATTGCAGCCTTACACACAATTCATATTCATCCATAGACCTAGCAATAGGCTCTGCTTCCCTTCTGCCTCATCTTGAATGGAAGGTGACCCAGAATCCTTTTGGAAGTGACCACTTCCCTATAACTGTAAAATCACTAACGCAGCATGACGTCACTCCCTGGTTTCCCATTTGGAAATCAGCATCAGCTGACTGGGAGCATTTTAAAGAATCTACTCATATACCACTCGGTTTTATAAACAATTTAATATAGATGATGAAGCTGTCACATATTTTACCGCTTTTATTATTGATGCTGTGGCTGCAGAAAAGTTTATTCCGCAAACAAATGGTGGTTCACCTAAAAGACGTGTTCCCTGGTGGAATGATGAATGTAGAAATGCCATAAAGAGGCAGAATAAGGCATGGGGAATATTGCGTAGGTCGCCGAATGCAGAAAATCTTATTGAATTTAAACACATAAAGTCACAGGGGAGGCGCATACGGCGTCAGGCGAAGAGAGAAAGCTGGGTGAGGTCCCTCTCAGGTATCAGTTCTTACACACAGGAGGCGAAAGTTTAGAATGGCATAAGGAAGCTAAAAGGGCAGCAAATAAATCTGTTGCCTTTGGTGAACGATCAAGTAAATACCTTAGAAGAGCAGGCAGACACCCTAAGGGAGCACTTTGAGCGTGTGTCGAGCTCAATCCATTATATTCCCAATCCTTCCTTAAACATAGAGAAATAGAGGAACGTAAGCCAATCATAAGAAAATGTAGACAGAATGAACCGTATAAACGACCTTTTAGCATTGCCGAGTTGAGAGCTGCCTTGAACACATGCAAAAGCTCTGCGCCAAGACCTGACAGGGTCATCTATGACATGATCAAAAACTTACATACTGACACACAAGTCACACTACTCGCACTTTTTTAACACAATTTGGGCTGCGGGATACCTCCCATCCACATGGAAGGAAGCGATTGTAGTTCCCGTTCTGAAGCTGGGAAAAGACCCTTCCTTGGCGGCAAGTTACCGTCCGATAGCTCTAACAAATTGTCTGTGTAAGCTTTTCGAAAAAATGATAAATCACAGACTTATACATTTCCTTGAGCTCAACAATATGCTCGATCCTTATCAGTGTGGCTTCCGAGAAGCGCGGTCGACAACCGATCATCTTGTGTGCATTGAAGAAAATATCCGCGATGCATTTGTTCATAAACAGTTTTTCCTATCAATATTCCTCGACATGGAGAAGGCGTATGACACAGCATGGCGTTACGGGATCTTGCGAGTCTTGTCGGGAATGGGCATCCGTGGAAATATGCTGAACACTATTGAAAGCTATTTGTCAAATCATACATTCAGATTAAAGGTCGGTAATGCACTGTCACGTC
Organism: Dermacentor albipictus; assembly: GCF_038994185.2. NCBI lineage: Eukaryota > Metazoa > Arthropoda > Arachnida > Ixodida > Ixodidae > Dermacentor > Dermacentor albipictus. The sequence goes on along the minus strand of NC_091825.1, from coordinate 14,163,693 downwards.
CTTTTACGCAGGAAACTGGTGTACCCCAGGGAGGCATGCTCAGCTGCACTCTCTGTATTGTTAAGATGAACACACTACGTGCTTCACTGCCACCTGCCATTTTTTATTCCGTATACGTAGACGATATACAAATAGGCTTCAAATCCTGCAACCTCACAGTATGCAAGAGACAGGTACAGCAGGGCTTGAACAAGGTTTCCAAGTGGCAGACGAAAACGGATTTAAAATCAACCCCCACAAAAGCTCTTGTGTTCTTTTTACTAGAAAGAGAGGCCTGGTTCCAGATCCTTGTGTTCAACTGTGTGAACATCAAATACCTATCAATGAAGAACACAAATTTCTAGGTATTATACTAGACTCCAAGCTTACTTTTATTCAGCACATTCAATATCTTAAAAAAAAATGTCTAAGGACAGTGAACTTACTTAAAGTTCTATCCCACTCAACATGGGGTAGCGACAGGAAGTGTCTGATGAATGTTTATAAGAGCCTAATTCAATCGCGATTGGACTATGGTGCCGTCGTATATAACTCTGCCGCTCTGAGCGCACTAAAGATTCTAGATCTTGTCCACCATGTAGGTATCTGCTTAGCCACTGGCGCTTTCAGAACAAGCCTGATTGAAAGTTTATACACGGAATCAAATGAATGGTCCCGCCATCTACAGAGAACTTACATCAGCCTTACTTATTTCCTGAAAATACATTCCAATCATCAACATCCATGTTTTAACACTGTTAACGATATGACATGTACTACACTTTTCCATAACCGTCCCTCTGTAAGACAGCCTTTCTCGCTTCGTGTGAGGGAGCTTAATGATGAAATGCATGTCCCACTCCTCGAGCTTCGCTTAATGCATCCAACCAAGCTGTTACCACCTTGGGAGTGGCAGCTGATAGAATGTGACATATCCTTTTTAGAAGTAACAAAACATGCCCCAGAGACAGAAACCCGAACGCATTTTCTAGAACTCCAGCACAAGCACTGCTGCACAGAGTTCTACGCAGACGCTTCGAAGTCAAATGCCGGAGCGTCTTATGCTGCCTTCGGCCCATGCTTCTCAGAATCTGGTGTACTGCATCCGGAAACAAGTATCTTCACGGCCGAGGCCTACGCAGTACTGCCTTCTGTAAATCATATAAGAAAATCAAAACTTCAAAAATCAGCTATATATACAGACTCCCTAAGCGCCGTGAAGGCCTTGATGTCATTCTATAGACACAAATATCCAGTACTTAATGAACTCTACACCGTCTTGTGTAAGGCGTACAGATCTAACCAGCATATCATTATATGCTGGGTGCCTGACCATAGGAGCATCGAGGGCAACGTTCTGGCAGATGAGATGGCCACGTCTATCGCATCACAAGCCGTTAACCCTACCGCTGAGGTGCCTGTCACAGATCTGAGGCCTTTCTTGCGAAGGAGTCTGCGGGACCACTGGCAACGCATGTGGGATGCGAAAACGGATAATAAGCTCCACCTAATAAAGCCACAGTTAGGACTCTGGCCCTCTACTGCAAAATCGCGCCGAACCGATGTCCTATTTTGTCCTCTCAGAATAAGACACACATTTGGCACACATCATTTTCTACTTACTGGAAGAGAGCCACCAACCTGTGGTAGATGCGGGGAGAGGCTGACCGTACTCCACGTCCTCCTGGAGTGTCCAGAAGCCGAATCTGAGAGAAAGAGACATTTTCCTTTAGCATACTGGCAGCACATTTCTCTTCATCCTGCAATGTTTCACGGTCCAGAACCGCCTTTTAATACAGACACAGTCCTAGATTTCATTAGCGATGTGGTCTTGCATGTTATTAGTCCCATACATTCTTAGCGCTTCCTCTCTTTAGAGGATGCCGCTGGGATAGTTGTACTGTATAGCACCTACCTCCAGGCCCTTGTGTTTCAAGGGCTCTGGTGAGGCAGTTGTGCTGTAGTTAATTTTTACATCTTACATGTTTCTTATATCATATCATTCTCCCACATTGCTGTGTAAGGCTCACAGTACTCGTCATTAGACATCGCCATAATCTTATAGCATGCAGATTTTACGCACTTTACAGCGACTATTTTTAGGCCCCTTTACAGCCAAGTCACATCTTCTTCACAGAACTCATCATTCCACCACGAAATCACTAACACTGTCTTGGCGCTCTTTGGCCATACCTGGCCCTTGCGCCAGTAAAAACCAGACACTCATTCATTCATTACTTACTGATCCAGCATTGCCATCAATTCCGAATTCCACTTTCCTTTACTGTCTAGCAGTGTGCCACCAGGTGACACTAGCTGCAGTGCACTTGCTCAAAATGGCACTACATTCGCCCATCTCAGTAAGATATAAATCACGTGATGGAAGGGCAGTGCAAGCTGTTCACTAAATAATTTCAGCTTGAAGAACTTTGTTGCTCTCTTGTAGTACATTCCAATGTGCATCAGCATCATCGTCACTGTATCCTACTCGGTGATGACATTAATAACCTTTATTTGCATCATCTTGCATTGTCCATGTGATTAGAAGCCAACAGCAAAGCTTGTCACAAACAGCTTAGTAGAGCTGAAAGCCACCATACATTATGAAACATCATTGCATGAACAATGAACAGCATGTCTCCCTGTAATACCTAATTTTGAGACCTAATTGTGAGTACAGCATCAACAATAAAACCTAACACAAGAAAATATAGTACTTGTAAGGTGCTCGGTGCATGATGAGACCTGTCAGGGGCACCTTCGGTCTGCAAACATTTGATGTGTTGCGATAACCCAGACCCAAGCACGTGGGAGTCCGAACGTCCCGTGCTCAGCTTTGTCCAAGGGGAGAGGGATCCTTGAGCCGATACTTAGCGTTTTTCACTTTTGCAACTTCTCGGCAGAGGCAGCACGCCTCTTTGGCTTCTGCTTTACTTAGACTGCACCCCGGAGTGACCCAGCCTAGAGAAATTGGCAGTCACCTTTCCTGTCCTTGTCTCGGCATTTTCACTTTCTTTTCTTGTTTTCTATTTGTCTTGCCCTCTATTCCTTTCTCTGACATGTCTATGTAAAAAAGGCAATGAATGCAATTGGAAAGAATTTTCTTAACGCTAGGGCTTCCTTGGCCAAGGTGAAAGAAAGTGTGCTGCAGCTTTGTGATAAGATGATTCTAACTTCACTGCATAAAACACTTAACAGCGCGAAGGTAGGTGCATTAAGCATCTTCTTTTCAGCCAAACCCCACAAGGAAAGCATTCCGCTATCAGCTATAGTCACTAAGAGAGGATCCTGACAAGGTGCCTTTTCTAGGTTTCTTTTGAAGCAGCTGCGTGCGTCACATGTGGAAAACCCATTGCTGGTGCAATACTCTAATGCGGTTACTGGCTTTCTTGCCACAAATGAAAGTGCTGAGCCTGTGTCTGCCTATTCAGCTGATGTGTGTGACTTGTTTCATTCTCTTCCAAAACCACCAAACCTGCTCAGAGCTCTCAAAAATTTAAGCGATGAGTCTGGCCCCTTGTCGTTTATTAACTCCATGCTTTTACCAATTGACAGTTTTCTTGACATGCTCAGCTTTGATCTTTCTTCAACTTTTATCACTTTTAATAATGACGTTGTTATTAAAAAGAATGGTGTGTGTATTGGTGCGTGTGTAGCACCGTTTTTATGTGACCTGTTTTTAGCTGAATGCGATATGTGTATACATTCACAGATTGACAAATCCAGAGTGGTGAGAATTTTTAGATACATTGAATACCATATGGACTCATGTAAGGGCTGCGCCTCCAACCTGGCGTCCGAAATTTGAAAGAAAATTTCCACCGGAGAAACAATCGTGTTCGGTGCCCCGATGCCGCGCGCATGTGTTGGCATGGCTTGGCCATCATACAAGCCTATACAGAACCTTGTTATATTAAAGTCGGGTAGTCCTGACCAGGGTTGGACACTTCTGAACAGGGTTCTTTAAGTCTTCAGACACGATTGAATTCACACACAAGATGCCTGTCAATGATCGCCGGCAGTTCCTTGAGGGCAGTCTCTTTATTCTTTGTCCAATGATGACACCACTTAGCTCAGGCACTAACAGCAGAGTGGTTACAATGTAAAAAAAAATGCATCTTCATTGGCATTTTCTGGCTTGACAGGTGATTCCATTTGCCAATGGAACGAACAAAATGTGAACTAGTGTACATATTAATTCTGGTGCAGTATTCTAAAATCTCAAAACAATAATCGGTACCTGCAGAGATATAATGAGGCCTTTTAAGTATATTTCCTCTAGAATGCCAGTTCTACCATGAAATATTTGACAGAGGATTTTCAGTCACAATTTTCATAGAGAGGAAAGGATTTCCCATCCTGTTTCATTTTTCATATTAGTGCAGCTTAGCACCGACTTAGGACAAACCCTGCTGCTCTCTTCTGGATTTTTTCAAGTTTATTACTTAGTGTATATTGCCAGGGGTCCCACACGGCGTAAGCATATTCGAGCATTGGTCTAACGTATACTAGGTAAGCAGTTGATTTCTAACAAGGTAGTGCATGTCTCAAATTTCGCTGTATAAAGTTTAAGGTCCTGGCGGCCTTGGCAACTACTGTACCAATGCGAGCATTCCGTGAATGAGAATGTCACACCTAAGTATTTATACTGTGATTTTTGCTTCGCTATATTATTGCTGATTACGTAATCAGGGTTTAACCTGTTTTTTTTTTATGTGTAAAAGTAACATGAACACACTTTTTAGTATTTAAGTTCATTCTCCATCTTGAACACCGTTCAAGAACACATAATAAGTCGCTTTGTAACAGGGCAACGTCACCTTCATTTCTCATTT